>NC_133935.1:11943340-12251830 GCF_031877795.1 Strix aluco
CAGAGCTGACAAAGGCTGACAAAATCTGACTTATGGAAAGCAGCAGCAAGAGCATGATAAAGGCAATATAAGGATTTTGACCTTGCTGTACAGGCACTAGGGTGATTGAGGTGATTTAGAAGCATCTAAATAATTTGGGCAACATGAAGATTACTTCTCAATTACCAGATAAGTGATTTAGCCCACTTCTTACATTTACTGTGACAATACTGGTCCTGTTCCCAACACCCCCTCCTTTGTAAACACTTTAGCCAGATGTAGAAATGGGCAATGCCGACACTCCAGCTTCACTGCCATGCTCAGCCACATCCCAAAACAATATGAAGAAGCCCTTTTAGCTCTGGCTTCTCTGATGGATGAACACCCCTATGCAAGACCTTCAGAGCAGAAATGACTGCAGCACACTGAAGATCTGCATTAAAAAAATGAACTATCCAGGTCATCATACTACATCTTATCAATTAATTTGCTACATTTGCTGTTTCTAAGGGATCCATAGCGCAGTGACCTCCAAACTTTTTTGATCGTGCACCCCTAACAGTAGAACATTTTTGAGCACACACTCCAAATGTATTTATATATACTTATTTATAAATTATATACATGTACTACTGTACTAATAAATTATGTACATTATAATGCATATACGAAAATAGAAATTAAGAAAGTGTGAGATAAAGATGTACTACATTTTGTAATTAATGGGACAAAAAATATTTTCTTCCTGCACTCTAACGGATTATCTTGCACACCCCTTGGGGTGCATGCACCCCACTTTGGTGCCATAGAGGACTCAGATATGTTCCCTTCCTCATTGCCAATGACATTTCAAAGTCTTAACCATATACACGCAGACCCTGGCCTGTTCTTCAGGCATGAAGCTGGCCTGTGAGTGCTGGGCAGCACAACAGATGTTTGCTTTCTGCATCTGCTGGTTGTCACTGTATCACACAACTGCTCAGCACTGGTGGCTTCTGCTCATTGCTTGGCTTTTATAAGGCTGTCCCTGAATTTCCAGTTACAATCAGTGAATTAAAAAAAAAAAACAACACTTTATCATGGTATTTATATTCTGCAAACAGAATTAAAAATGTAAGTCTTCTCATCTTTGAGATGAGAAATCACACGCTACTTTCCTACATCAGTCACTTACTCCCTTTTTGTGTCCCCCCTCCTTTCTGTCCTGCCAAAGACATCAATCTTTCCATCTTTTCTTTTTCCTGTTTTCATATCTATGAGAAAGCCGTCCACCCCCCTGCAAAAGTTTTCACAAAATCTAGCCACTAAGCTGAAATTTTTGGTCCCTTTACCTTTTTCCTAACAACATCTCTTACTGGTCTCCTAAATAAATTTCCTCAAATTAATGAGTTCTGAGGCATGAAGACAAGGACATGTGTTACTGAGCTTATTCTCATAGAGGAGCCAGAATCACCTAATGAGTTAGAGCTTTAAAGCTTGATCAGTTTATGAAAAGGCTTAGGGGACAACACAGGTGCCTGCAGTTGCTGGGGATTGGGCTCAGCATTTCAGGACCCCCCTTTGCAGACTTACCCTGACACCCTCTTTCTCATCCCTACCTTTGGCTTGCTTACTGCTTTTTAGTGCTGGGCTGTACTATAAGCAGTGGAAAGTAGAAAACATGGCTTCGTTTATTTTTTGACAGGCCTACCCATTCCTGTATTTCACAAGCTGTAAAAAAGCCATGTCAAATTTAGAGCACCACACCTATTATCGTTTCCAGTCAAAGGTAGGGGCTCCACACTTTTCTTCACGCTGACTGCTTTCCCTGTAAGCCATCCCCTTATTAACATCAATTGCAAATCAAACTGTAGAGGTGAAATTAATCACTGTGCAAAGAGTCAGCAGGTATTCTACTTCAGCCCATCAAAACAGGGCTTACATTAAACTCTAAGTAGCGCTTAGGTCTTATATTAAGCCTTTGCAGAAGGTGTACTGCACTTTTTCTGAGTTACATTTCAAGCAAACTGTAACACTAGGAATATGCACTTCAGCACTTAGGCACTTTGCAAATAGATATTACAAGGAAAAAAACAACCAAACTTCAACAGATAGGCTAAGGGGCACTATATTAAGAAACACTTGAATGTTTTTTTCAACACCATTTTATTCTAAGAAATTGATCACTTTTCTGAGAAAATTGTAACTGATGTGATCTGATAACCTATAATAAACACATTATGTTCTCAAAAACAGACCTTATCAAGTGGAAAATACCTTCAAAGCTTCTCAAACTACATGAGATTTCAAATGCATGTCTTTGTTACTGACATACCAACAGGAAAACAGTTGTAGGGAAGACCCAGAAAAAAACCCACTAAAACCAGAAGCCAGCATTTGAGTATGATCTTGCTTAATAGGTTTTTAGAGCAACATAGTTCCACTGAGTTCTATGGAAAATAAATAACCTAATTTGTGTTTGAGGGAAAACAAAACCATAACTGCTTCTTGAGAAACTTTACAGCCCTCATATTATCTAACTCGCTGTCCTGACCAGTCTCTCCTCTTCTGCTGAGGGTTTAACCCAGAACTGCGGCTGGCCTGAGCCTGGAATAGGAGGGGAGGCACCACAGGGCTCTTAAAACTGTTGCATCCGAAAGACTGAACCTATACCGTTTTCCTGTTCTCCTTCACACAGCCATGGCAAAACTATGACTGTAGTACAAAACCTGTACTGTTACAGGACTACCAGTACACCACATCGACCACACACCCTGCCCTAGCAAAACTGCTCCACTGCAGTATAGCAAAGCCACCGTGCCCAGGAGCAAGTGGAACTCTATCAGGGGAATCAGAGTACTCAAGGCTCTGCCAGAAGAGCTGTATCCATCAAGGACCACACTTCTTCATACTCCCTGCACATCATCATCATGTAGTACAGAATCATGCATTAAGTCCAGTTTATTTCTCCAAGAGGAAGGAAGGAGCATTGCTATGGCAAGGTGGGACACATCCTATCCTGGCCAGGTGGTGTTTCTCTTCTGGCAGAGAGGAGGCAAAAATCCACAGCTCTTTTAATCATTTCACCTCAAATTAAAGTACTCCTCCATCAAAGTTTGAACTCACACTAGAGGGGTGGCATATCACTACAGAGCTTCAGATTTGTGACCGGCTTCCAGTTGGTGAAGGCAACGTCTGCCCCAATGCTGGGTCTTGGGGATTTCACTACCACGATCCCTCACCGCCCCTGTCAGAAATGGACTCTGCTGCCCAACAGCACCAGCACAGCCTCTCTTCGTAGAAGGAAAAATGCCCATGATGGTGCTCCAGAGGATACACAAGCAGGCTGTTTCATCTGGGCTGCTAACACCAGAATTACTGCCCCTCAGTTAATTAATCATGCTGTCTGCAAGCAAGAGAATCTCACTGATCTTAAAGTAAGGGTTACCTGCATGTAAACTATGAGAACAGAGCAGAATACATGAGGAGGATGTTGAGCATTTAATTTCAGTAGATCTTGTCCTTCACATAAAACTTCCACTGATTAAATTCATTGCAGAAAACATAGTGAGGACACCTTTGTACCAGTTCAAAATAAATTTATACCACTTTGGCTTTCTTTAAAGGGACTGACAAAATAATTGCAAGAACACTTCTCAAAATTACAAACAAAAACTTGCAACTATTTTATTAATTCAATATAAAGAACGTCAAACTTCCAGATAAACCTGTGCAGGTGTGTGTCCATACCTGCAGGAACAGAAAGCTTCCATGAACTATTTTCCCTTTTTATGTGATGCCCTACTTATGTGCCAAAAAAGAAAGAGCAAAACACAACTAATATTACTGTCCTGTTTGACTGCCGATGCACAAGTGTGACTGTGTCCACAGAGAGTCAGAAATCACGTCCCACCGCCACGTCTCTCAAGCCCATGCGGTGGCAGGAGGACAGTCTCTTCCCAGAAGGCACAGGGCAGCAGTAACAGCTGACGGCTGGGTTTGTCCTTTACACGTACATCCAGAGGGGAGCATGATCTATAAGCAAGAACGTGCATGTATGTGGGAGTTGCGGGTGGTAGCTGGGATGAGCGCTCACCTTCATCAATCAGTAGAAAGTACACAAAAGAGGCCTCAACTCAAAAAAAAATCCCCTCACCCTACCTCCCACGCTCCTCGTAGTTTCTCTCATAGGCACGCGTTCAGTATTTCCTCCCGCTCCATTTGTACGTATTCCTCGTTTCCATGCCGGGTGCTGCACAAGCCCATCAGATGAATAAGACCTTTATAAAGCTCACAGGTGCTGTTGTGCATTGCTGTTCATGTAATAAATATGGCAGTAAGCCAGGAAAGCCAAATGATTATATATGCCTTTAACAGGTTTAGGAAGGATGGAAGGGTGTGGGAGAAGGGGAAGGAGGGAGGGTTATAAGTTTTAACACTACAGCATTGTTTTCATGGATATTTTTGTTTAAAAAAACCCCACACTGATGTGTATGTACAACAGAGCAAATGAAAACAAGGCAGGTTTCTGGATTTTTTCAGCATGTGATGTGCTAGGTGAGAGTTGACAGTATGCATACAATGAAAGAAATGCACAAAAGGATTAATCACACAGGCAATTGCAAACCAGAGCTCCCACAGCTGGATGAGAGTAAAAACTAAATTGAGTTGTAGCAAAAATATGTTAAATCAATATTAACCACAGACAGCAGGAGCAAATCTTTATTTGGAGACAGTTTAAACAACCCTCCCCCTCTCTCCCTCCACCCCATCCCCCCCATACACATGCTGTTTCTGAAAGGTCTCTCAGTACTGTGAGCTATGGCTGGAAGTGTACAACCAGCTCCTACAAAGGGGCAGGTGAAGCAGGATTTGTGCTGAGCTGGCGGTCACACCACAGTACTGAGGGACTGCTGCTGCTCTGCCAGAGCTGCAAGAGCCAGCGAGTGCATGGGCAGGGCACGAAGGACACCAGGGAGGGTCTGCGGTGGCTCCTCTGGGCACTCACACGGGTGAGGAAACACAAAGTGTACTAGCAAACCTCCTTCTTTTCCCATCATGGTTTCAGACCACCTCTTCTGGGTATCTGCCCCAGTCTGCAAGGGCAAATAACTGTGTTAATCATTCAGCATGGGGGCCCTCATGGTAAAACAAGCTACACAGAGCAGCAGCAAACAGGCAGGTGATGAAATGTGAGAAGCAGCTATGTTTTCTCTAACAGCACACAATAACAACAGCCATCTAACACCACAGATTGTCTTTTCAAAACCGCCCAGGATTGGCATGAAGTTGAGATGAATGCTGCATATTCTTCCTTGCAGTCCAAGTCATTTATGTAGGAGACCACACGTAATCAGACTCTCTAGGAACTCAGATCAGTTCATATGATGCAGGGCAGGAAAGGCGTGGACAAACCAAGTCAGCTTTCAGACACTGACAAGGCATTCATTGCCACCACAACTTTCCCCTTGTTCTGTAATCACTGTCTGCAGAACAATTGAAATAAGGTTCCTGAAATTTATTATAGATGCTTCACTTTGTTATCAATATGCAGGAAACACTGCAGCTACACTGGGGAGGAGAGATAGTTTCATGGTACTCATTTTTCACACAAGCACAATATAATGCATAAGAGCTAGCACACTGCCAAGAAAGCCTGAAATTTTAGGTCCACTCTTAGTTCTGATGTGAATTTGTGCACCAATGGCAAATAATTTCACTGTGTTCAAGCTCTCCCACCTTTAGATGGGAAAAACAATGCTCTTGAAAGAATTCCAGGTTTGTTTATTAAATGGTTGAAGTCTTAAAGCAAAAGGGGCTGCACAAACCAGTGTAAGAAGTACAACTCTGTGCTAAATTTGTGTTAGAGTAACTCCTCTTCCATAAAGGACTGCCACTTCTCTCTTCTTTCTCAATGACCACACATTCAGATGTGTCACTGCTCAGCAGTCGATACAGTTTTTAGGATCAGTAACTTGAAACTGTGGATGAAACTGGTCAAGCCTCTTCTATGCTTCCTCCATGGATATTCCTCTTAAGCTCTTGACATTTGTCATAAGTATCCATTTATCAAGTGCTATTTAAATGTAGTCTTCTGGTTGGATAAGACAGACTGCAAGCCAGGACCAAACCTAGGCAAAGCCGATGCAAAATTTCACCTACATAGAATAGTGTACTTGAATTTGGACCTGTTACAAGGTTGGTTGTTTTTGATGGAGGGGTTTTCTTGGAAGGGGAGAAAGAATAGGCAGGGAAGGAGGTTAATAAAGGTATTTATAACCATACAGGGTTGCCAGCTTCAGTAGCTAAATCCAGGACAATACCGCAACCAGCAAGTCCAGACGATGCACAACTGAGCTAGTGGAAGGAGCTTTCCACATTGCATTAGTGTCCCAGCTTTTGAAAGCAAAGCGTTGCGGGGATTGGATTAGCTTGACTGGCAAAATAAAAGTAGATTGGGAATCTCATTTACTTTTTGGGAAACAGAATTAACTTTAACAGACCCCTCCTCATTTGTCAGTGCTTACTAGCAAGCGGTATCCCCCATCCACCCCACCAAGTCCCTTTCAAGTTGTGCTTCTAGGAAGGCTTCACTGAGGAATGTGGAGGGTACAGATGGATTGCTTCCATGTTTATTCTTTTATTAGGAATTTGTTTCAGTGAGCACCTCTATCATAACACAGTCTGATTTATGCTTACCTTCCAGAAGGGAAGATAAATGCACTAAACTTTCCACAGAGCAAGATGACCTCATGCTTTTAAAAGAAAATTTTTTTAAAGGATTTTTGTAAGGCACAAGACTTTCCCTTAACAGCAAGCTGCAACCTAGAACCCATGTCAGTCCAAATGACTCAATACATTACAATCTAGTGACAAATTCTTATTTCAAAGTTCTTCATTTCAAGAACCATCTTTATGGCTTACATATTTCTTGGCGGCAAGCCAGTCACTTCCTTTGGGGCACTGGCAATCTTCATTCCAGCAGGACCAAGGTGGCGATTACACTTCATTAAGAGGCGGGATAGAAAGAGAATGCAAAGACTTTTCATTTACCTTTATGTGAGCACCAAGCAGAGGCTTCTGTGTTTTCTTTGCAGCAACTGAATTTCAGAGGAGAAATAGATGAGGGAGAGGAACCTGTACAGGGCTGGTGGATTTAAGTTTCGTGGCGGATCCCAGAGCTACATTGGAGAAAAGAGTCTCGTAGCTAGTAGGCTTGCAGTTAAAGACCGCAATGGAAAATCTAGATCAGCTCCACTGACTGAGGGAGTGAATTCTTCCCTACACCCCTCAGCACTATGTGCAGAGATAAAGGTTTGCCCCTTGATGCTTAGCAGAAGTCTGACTTTCGAGTCAAAACAGTACTGGGTCATCTGGCTGTCTGGGCTACACTGTACGTGTGGCGTCTGCTTGATCTTCACAGACTGGAGAAATGCTGGAGATAAAGTACGTGTAAATAAAAATAGTTTAAAGAAGAATGCTGGTGATAACGCCCAGTAGTACCTTGCTGCTTCATGCTTCCAAATGTTCTTAAAGAGCTGCTCATACCTCAGGGGCAAATAGGCAGCACTTTCTGCTTACAAAAATAACTAACACTCCAAATTTCCTCCTCCCTAACGCTATTAAGGGAGATATTGGCATATAAACAGGATGCACACATCCAAAAGGCTTTTTGATCAGTAACAGACCCTGGTCCCAAGGACACCAATAGCCCTCGTGCTCCCTTTGTAGCCCAGGGACTGAAGCAAAGGGTCAGAATGGGAAAAACAACGGTCATGATTATCTGTAGCCAAGATGACTGTAGGGTCTGAGGGCTCAGATTTCAGATGGGAAAATGAGAAGTACATGACCCACAAAACCCTCAAGCAGTCCAATTTCTATTTTAAAGAGTGAAGGAGAATGCAGGCTGTGTAGAGACACCTGAAAACTGAAGAGAGGTGCAGTCAGACCCACCTTTCAAGAAAAACAAGAGCTGTGTTGCATCGTGCAAAATAATGCCTTGTCTGTATAGCCTCCAACACTGTGAAGCAATAGAAAGGGGAAAAAACAAACTGTCCAGCTACCACAGTGGAGAAAAATATTGAATTATTCTTTTTAAAGTCTCCAAACACCAAAAGAGCTCAGGTAGGTCAACAGCAATAAAAAATAAATATATGAGAGAGAGGGAGTCATATGAACCCCTCTGATGACGTGCTTTTCTAAAAATAACCATGGGCACGTATTTTGCCCCCGAACCCAACGAGCTGAATAAGATTGCGTTACAGCTGCACAGTCACATTGCAAGATAATACGGGATGCAAGCCAGATTCTCACCTCACGTAAATCAGCACAGCGCCGCTGGAGTCAGTGCAGTTATTTTGAACAGCCCCAGCGGAGGATCTAGCCACACATTTTTGTGTGATATACACAGCTCACAAGCAGCGTGACCAGCTTTATTAAAGTTCATATTTTTCCAATCGCAAGTGTCTCACATGCTTCATTATTCAAATTTTATATAAAAAAAACCCCATTAAGATCTCAAGGTGCCCTGAGGACCAAACACATTCTAAAGGAAAGCAGTTAGAAGTAAGGCAATGGGTATTTAAAGTTGGGCTTTGTTTGTTTTTTTCCTGCTTGTTCTATTTAATGGGTCAGGAGAGCTAGCAGGTTAAGAAGAGGGTTACAAAGAGGCCCACTGAAACCGTCCTCTCTCTTTCTTCCTGGCTAGATCAGAGGAAATCTAGTTTGTTTATTTTTTCCTGTTGTAACATAGGTCAAAGTATTAAAAAGACTGAGAATCACCAACCTCTTGCTTACAATCTTTGCACTCACACATATGACAAGACTGGGCAGAAGAGGTTAAGTTCAAAGCAGCTTGGACCTCTAGGGACACTTTGAAGTACTTTAGCATAATCTAAATTCATAAGGACCCCTTTAATGTCTAAGTAAACTAACAAATGCTTTTGGAACAGTCTAGCATCCCCTAAGGAAAAAGAGCTGTGCAGTAATAATCACTGAATTACCCAAATAGTCTAAAAAAATAGTCTGATAAAAAAAATCCTATTAGAGCTGCTCCCTTCCTTTGGTAAAGGTAATTGCATTTTTTTGCTTTCTAAAAACAGCAGCCACCATCTTCCTCTCAAAGATAGTTAGTCTTCAAAGAGAACTGCCATTCCTGATAATTGGTGACAGACCACCGTGAGGAAGTTAACTGTTTAGGGCTGGACTGTGTTCCTGCCACTGGACAGGGATGATGCCGTGCTGCCCTAGTCCAGCTGTCAGAGAACTATGAAGAATTAAAACTCCTCAAGCAGAGTGCACAACCAACATGCTGCATCCTGGCTTTGGACAAAAATTTACTTGAAAAGGAGTTGGATAAGCACTGCTTTGAAAGATGAGCTCCTTCAGAGCTCCAATGCTGTGTGCTTTGTACATGAACATGTCTAGAAGCAACAGAGGGATCTCCGTTGTATCAGAAGAGAAACAACAGAATATTTCTATGACCAAATGACCCACAATACACTACAATTGGGAATGATGCTTCCCCGTCAAAACAAACTCCTCTTACGTTGTCAGTAGTTATTCATAGTTGCTAGAAATAAATTGGGCAACTTCCCACTAACTTGGAATTGCATTTCTTGAAAAAAGAGATTACTTTGGGTAAGGAAGTGAAATTAGAGTATCTTATGCTACCACAGGAGCATTATTCTACATCCTTAATTCTGTGTCATTTCAGAAGGGATCTACTGACCTGCCAACGTGTGGTCAGGAAGGAAAATTTCCTCTCGTATTATGTACAAGTAGAAAGCATAGAGAGGCTTGTTTTTTCCATTTTCTACAGCAGTGATAATTCATTTAGGACAAGGCAAAGAAGTCACATCACAGGCTGTTTCTGGGAGATCAGCGTGACATTTTCTCACTGCCTCTCTCTTGCGTAATCCAGTATTTACCCAAATTGGATGGATGTCAGTACAGCAGGCAAAGCCTTCATCCAGGACACTGGCCAACAGCTATTAGCTGATAATGAATACAGCAGTACCAGCACTCTTCTGCTTTAGACCACAGGATCTGCAGAGCAGGAAGGTCTCTCTGCTTCATGCCTTGCACGATCAGACACAGGGGACTGAGAGGTTCCTGATTACTTCCAGGAGGGGCTGAAGACCAGCTCTGGGAGCTCGTCCTGTCAGCAGAGGTTCTTAACCAGCCATCTGACACAGAGGAGCTCGAAGAGAAGGAAAACACAACGAACAGACTGCCTGTGACTAGATCATTGCAAAGTGGTAACTAGGAGATGAAAGCAATACAATGATCCCCTATGTGGTGAAGCCCAGTAGTGGTGCGGGAAGAGCACATTACAGAGCAGAGCGCTGAGGTGAGAGTGAAACAGAGACACAGCAGTTTTGCTACTTTTCTCCCTCAGGTAACATCAAGGCTCCCACTCCTTCAGCTGAAGGTGAAAGCAAAAGAGGTTGGTAATAATGGCCTGGATCAGGTTCCCATTTAAAGTAGCCTCTAGAGAAGTGTGAGTGTTTAACATCAATGACTAAAGCAGCTGTGGAACTAATTGCAACACTGCCCAGCATTTCGTCAAGTACAGTAAAGACCCTGTATTCATATACCATTAATAAAAGGCAAAGAGAGTCAACAATTAGTGCTCAAGGAAGTTAATAGCTGGGGAGGGTGGGGGGTATTCTTAGTTTTGCTGGAGATAGGCTTCTGGTAAATTCAAGGCGTGGCTTATGACTAATTAAATGATCTGAAGGAGAGGGATCTCTGATTTAGCCAGAGACAGTGGCTAAATCAGCAGAAGGACTTCTAAGTGTGCCAGGCTTGCGTGCTTGTACAGTAGCAGTCCCCACTGTGCATGAGCTGTTCAAAGCAGGGAGCAGAAACTCTGCCAGATGTCCCGTCCATCCCATGGCCTAGTGTGGAGCAACAATGTCATGTACCCACAATAGTTGTGCAACTCACACACAGTATCAGTGCTGGAATTAGGCCCAGACTCAGCCCTGGTCATTCATAAATATGGACAGAACCCAAGTCCTTGATTATAAACATTCTTACACACAGTTATGCAAGTGACTGAATAATTCAGGCTTTCTTCCCAGATACGGCATAATATTGAGCTATGTAAGAACACAACTCTGCTCTGGCACAGTCTGACATCTCTGTACATCAGCACAGTTTGTAAACTGGAGAAAAGCAAAGCTTACAGAAAAGCTTACAACAATGTGACCTCTCATGGCAGCACCCTCTCCCTTCTGAGCATCCCCCCTCTCCTGCCTGGCTCCCCGTCATGGGATTTGCACTTTGCCTTAACGACAGGATCCCAAGGAAAGGGAAACTATACAGACAGCGTGCTGGGGTGACACACACACCATGGCTGGCAGCGTTACGCCAGCAGCACTGCGGCATTTTGAACTCCAGGGAGAGTTTGAGCAGGAGCAAGCCCATAGCCAGGTACAGCCGCACAGGGGGCAAAAACGCAGCCCAGAGCGAGAGAATCACTGTGGAAAAGTGAACTCTAATCCCACAGTCTCCATCAGGACACATCTAATCCATTTCAGTATCACATACACCCTTCACAGGGTTGACTATAAGAACTGGATAGCTAAAAGTGAGAGAAGGGTTTAAATTTAACAGTGTTTCCATCTTAAGTAAATCAGAAAATACTACCAGCATTCCCCACAATTACCTAACACCCTTTACTACATTTTCTCAGTGACTTGCTCATGCACCTCAGTATTGACTGACTTTCTTCTGTCATTCTCCCAGTTTTCCCTTGACTTCACCAGCTTTGAAATCCATTTCCTTGACTTGTACTGGGCCACAATACTGTGCATTACAAACAGGCACCTCTCTCCATGAAAGCTCCCATTGACTCCAGTGAGAGGTCTCCTGGGCAGACCAGCCTCACCCTAAACTGCATCAGGACCCAGCGCCAATTTCCTGCGCTGCAGCAATTCAAAGTGCTGGCTGATTTAACACCTCGAGAGCCACATGTGAAAATGCTCTGGCCATACTTTCTCTGCTACACATGTGTATGTTTTCAATTTGCATACAAGTAACAAAGCAAGTAAACATGAACTGCTCATCGCTTTGCAAGGTGACTTTCCGGTCCCCTTCGAATTTGGCTCTTTCAGAATTTTCTTTGAGAAGTACTCTATTATCTACACGCACCATATTAGAACAGACAACAGCTTTTTGCAGGTTTAGTTATTTGATCCCTGCAGCAACACGCTCCTGACACAGTTTTATAGCACTCTGTGGAGTTTTCTAGCAATACTTCTTCCATCTCTTCCACAGACAGTGGAACTGGAGCACGCCTCTCATATGGGTGTAAGCATGCTTCCAGTCTTTACAGCCAACTCACAGCTGCACAATATTAAACACAAAAGTAAATTATCATTCCATATCTCATTATATGAAAGGGCAGAATACAGCTAGCTATTTAAGCCTCTACATAATACTTTTAACCTAGAACAGAGAGAAAGTGCATGCTTTGAAAGCTATTTTTCTTTGAAATGTTCAACTAGGTCTTCTGTTCTAGGTGAGTATTTCATACAGATAAAGCTGAGCAGCAGAAATAACTCCTTCCACACCCATTCATTATACAAATTTTGATATAAATCCACATTATAAATCAACCTGATAAAAGCTCAGACAGGTACTTCACAAATGCTCAGCTGACTCCTCAGATATCCACAATTAAAAAAAAAAAAATGTACTTGTTGCCTTGCTATGAACTTGGACTGTATTTGGCAGTTTTACTTTGGTGGTGTACTATGTTTAGCAATTTGGTTTGGCTCTTGATGGGTAACCACTGCAAGGAACAAACATAAACACAAGAAGAAAAAGACCAGAGCATTTCAATCACTTAATTTTACCACAAAACATCTACACTGTCATGCAAAAAAGAAAAAAGCCCCCACCTTATTTATTTCTCTGCAGCTAAGGGACATTTTGCGGCAGGAGGAAAGACATTCCCAGAACTGCTTCTTCCAGACCTTTGTGCACCCTGCAAAAATCTGCCTGTGCCTAGAGTGACTGTTCTCCTGCTCACCTTTCATGCATGCACTGTGCAAATGTTACATACAAAGTGGGAGAGACAGTGTTTTTTAAAAACAAACAGAAAAATCATCTAAAGAAGGTGCTTCGATTCTTTACTTCAGTGTGGATGAAAGTTTGAAGCATTGCCTGTCTTCCTCAAAAGGCAACCACCTCCCTACTAAACACAAAACATACTTCAAGGATGTGAACCTCATTGCTTACTCTACACATGAAAGAGACTATGAACTAAACTGGACTCCAATGCATTCAAGATTATTAGGCCAGCAACCATCTTTCCATCTTTTTTCAGCATTCAGTGCTGTGGGGTCAGGTTTCCATACCCCACACCAGTCTCCATGGAAGTGTATGTGTGTGGGAACAGAACTCATCACAGGATTATTTTTGCTTGACCTTCGTAGGGAGTTGTGGTGCCTCTCTGGATGCACTTTGTCTTTCTAATGCCAGTCCATATGTCTGATCATCTCTAAACTTCCCCCGTGCGTACTTTCGAATCATGTTCAGAGGGACAACACACAATGGCACTCCAGGCTGTCTTCCTATTTATTTTTAAATGCTTCTACTCTCATGGCTGTGGGGAAAGGAGACCAGTCAGCATGCCTGCAGAGACAGCGCTGCAGGCTCCCAGCTCCTGCCAAGCTCTACAGCAGCCTGGCTCTTTAGCCTGGCTCTGGCTGAGCTCTCACCATTCACCCTCTTCAAGCACTGCCTGCTACTGCTTAGTTCACAAAGGTCCTCAAATGAAGAGTTAAAAGCTGTGCAGGAAAGTTGGAGCAAGCCTGCAAAAACATTTTGATAAGCTTGTGTGCAAGTGGAAAGGCAACAGTACACAATAGCCAGGAGTACACGTGCTCTGCCCTGGGCTAAACATAAATTCTCCATCCCGTTCCTCTGCTCTAAGTGATTCCAGGTCACATCCATACATCACCAAACTTTACTATTGTGCTCACGGTATTTAAACTTGGGGCAGGAAGCAGCTGGGCTCCAGTGTATGATCTCATATGGATCTGGGTAGGTATTTCCATGGGAGCATGGTACAGCTTTTAGCAGGCTTAATTTCTGCTCCATACCTGTGTTTTTCTGCCTGGGGAAGGAAATGCCATGTGGACTCTGGCACAGGCAGAGGAGAGTTTATGGCAGAGTATCTCCAGAGGGAACCAATCTGTTGCAGAGATGTTGAAAACCAAACAAAAAGTGAGAGAAATACAAAGATTGACAAAGAATAGTAAAACACAGGTTCATCCGTGAACAGACCCACACCATGGGCAGTATTATGTAGAGGTGGAGCTCAGGGCAGACCTGGGTCCCACACTGGCAGCTTCGCCCTGCCTGCTGAACACCAGTACCACAGGCTGCATTGCATGGAGAGGTACAGGGGAAAGCAGACACTGAGGAATCGGCACCAAGCATGGGAACGGGGCATCCGTGAGTCTCTTCACACAAAGCCTGTGAGCACACTGCACAAGTCACAGCGACCTGAAGCCACCTTTCTGTTAGAAGAGACTTTGATCCGGGTCTAGTCCTTAAGCAAAGCTGCCAGGATTGAAAATAGCAGTAATCACGCCCTCCCTGCCAACATCTTTCTCAAAGACTGTGGAGATTAGGTCTTGCTCCCTGCCTCATTCAGGAGGACTTCTTTCCACATTCCCCCATCACCCCCAAGTCAGATGGGGGAGTATTTTGCAGACCCTGCATGGTCATCTTCTCACTAGTCATACCGATGGAGAGCAAAACAGGACTCTGAGTAACATAAGGCTGTGCAGGTGGATGATACTCATTTTTATAATCCGACACCAGAATAATTGAAGTAAATGTCATGAAAAGTTACTCTAACGCCTACATGCGTACTAACATGCGATATCTAGTAAGCAGCTGTGTTTTCACATAGTTAGATCAAAGAGGCTGCAGAACAAGAAGGTCATGGCTTGGTTACAGTGTCTAAACAACTAAATCAGTGGGTACCACTGGGCCTGTCACTTGATCTCATTACCCTGACCTCACCAGCTCTGGAATTTAGTGACCTTCCCAGATCAATATTTCAGAAATGACTGAAGTTTTAGAGTATGCAGAGATTCTCTCAGTGTTGGCTAAATAATTATATCAAAAGTCCAGGAAAGGGGAAAACTTGTCCCCCCTTTCCTGTTAGCATGCATTTCTCAATTGCTCTGGAATACAGCACACACCCGGGGGGGACCAGTGATCTTCCTTTGCAATTTGCATCAGAGTATTTCTTTCAATAGAACATTTTGGAGATCTTCAACATTTTTTTTTTTTTTTTATCAGGCTGCTATTACAGCCTTCCTTGCAATTTTTTCAGCTCATATTTTCTGGGACTGTGTAAAGACACGTAGGAAGCTCCACCCCCTAACTTTTTTGTCATTTTTACCTCTGTAAACAGAAAGCAGGCTCCTTGGCTGTCAAAATTTAATCACGTGCAATCGTATTTCCTTCTGCCAACTTTCATTGTAATATCATGCATGCAAGGAGGAGGAAACAGGGCTCAGTTCATAGCCAACATACTGATACGACTTTGTTTTCTATGCACCTGACACCTGTTTGTCTGGTTCCAGATCACCAAAAAGCCTACACTGGCCACATGAATTAAATTGAGTTTCAAGCTTTGGGGTTTTTTTTAATTTTGTTTTTCACAATAAAAAATAGCCTACTTTTAAAAACTTGGCTAAGACTTCTTCCTTAAAGTTTTATTAGTTCTGCTCCGCAAGAATAAACCTGGCAACAAAATCTCACAGCTTTATCATGAATCCCTCATTATTTGGATTTTTCTGAAAGCATCAGTATTAAAGCCGCATGATTGCATAAGGAAGTGGAGTTTGGGCATGGATAAAGGGCTCCAACTAAAGCTTATTTCTAGGCTTGTGGTTGCTAGGTAGAACCAAAACCAATCTCAAAGTCCCAAAACCTATGAGCAAGTAAAGACTTGTTTATGCTTAAACACCAAAAGTGAGAGTCATCAGGGTTAGGGTTCCCACCCCCAAAATAATTGCACAGTATTTTGGAGTTTGAATAATGAATTTAATCATTCAAAATCCTGCAGTGGTGCATTCTGCCCATGGCAATAGCATGCGAGCGTAAGAGGCTTTCCTAGCCACCTGGAAAGATAACACCCACCCCCAGCAGCAACACGTCGCAAACTGCCATCCCTCAAAGATGGCCAGATGGTTGTCTCAGCAAAGAGACAGGTCTTTAAAAGTAAGGACTTGCGCCAGTGGAAAGTCCTATTCTCCAAGAGACACATTTTCTGCCAGAACTGCAAAAGATTCCCCCAACACTTCTGTTCCCAGCATTCACACGCTGAACAGTAGGGATGACGATTATTTAGGAGGTTTGGCTGTTACTGGAGCATTCTGTGGAAGAGCAGTGACATTTCTACTGCAAAGTAAGCTTCCCAAACCTACCTACAATGCTGGGATATACAAGCCCTGAAATGGATTGAATGTTGGTAATCCTGCTGGGACTGCCACAGAGACTTGTCTTCTCCAAGTTAAAGTATATAAAGTGAATTTATTCTGCTCTGTATTTCAGAGCTCACACTTCAATTTAGAGCAACTCCACAGAGTTCAGCGGTGCTGTTCTTGCTTTACAGCAAGGTAATAAAGATCATAATCAAGACTTCTACGCTGCTAAGATATTTCTTACTTGGTTTTGTTAGGAAAGGTATATTCCTCTCATCACAAAGGCATGCGTAGTTAGATAGCACATTGTGTAAAGATTATTTCTCCCGATGCGGCTGGCTCTGACTTTAACTGTGGCATTTGAGCACCCTTACAGACTAAACATGAACAACAAAATGTTCTTCATAGATGAAAACTAATTTAAAAGCATCCATTTAACTTGCATTTGGCAGTTAGAAGAATGCTAGTTGCTTGCATGCTTTTAGATAGTGAGGTTAATGGCCCTTCAAAAACAACTCCAAAATAGTCTGTAGTGACATACCATAAATAGCGAGGGCTGGGAGTTCCTTTTTAGTTCCTTTTTGGTAGTCAACAGTAAGGGAAATGGCGGTTTCAGGAATTTATCTCCTCTTCCTCCTCTTGTGCATGCACATGCAAGTGTCATGCTACACAGATAAAGCAAAGCCAGAGCTGTACCCACATTCACTCGTGGCACTGCTGAACTCCCTGTTCTGCCCAAGGATTCCTCACCCAAATCACGAATATCTGGTGGTTAAAAAAAATTATATGTTTGCATATCTAAGTTTATGAACTCAGAATTAGTCTGTAAATAATCTGCAAAAGTCTGAGGTCGAGGAAATGAAGCTATAAACGAAGAGCACAACTAAACTAATGAAAAGATAGGCCATTCATGTAAGTGCTCCTTGTAATACTGAAAGAAAAAAGAAGTGGGTGAGCAACCATTTGTTAGAAACATGTCTGTTAAGAGACACATTTGCAAGAATTGGTATTTTACACAACCTTCTAAGGCTAAATTTCAAGTTTCAGTTTGCACAGGCCTTCACCAGGCTAAGACTTCAACTGATCTTCTAAACCATATCTGAGTTTACACCTTAATCTGAAAGTCAGTCTAGATTAAACATATAAATTCAGGAGCTGAAGAAACAACCAGACCAAACATGATGCATCAGCTGGGACTTTGGCTGAGGACAATCCCAATTGTTCTTCACTTCTCCAAAGAGATTAACTCATTGCTGAAGGGATGACCCTAATTACTGGGCCTCTGATTTTTTTTTTTTAGACACAGCATGTACAAAAATATTTTTCTAAAAAGAGAGAGAGAGAGATTTGCTCGTAGGAAATGTAAACAACAACTAGCCAATAATTGGAAGGAAATAATTGCTTCCCATTATCTCTGACATGCAAACCCTAGATGTAAAGTGAAATTGAAAGAACACAGATTATGCAAGACATGGTTTCCATCTAAGAAAAAGAAGCCAGTTTCTCTGAATGTTGCAGTTGCAGAGCTGAATAATACATCTTGGGACAAGTTGCTAGCCAAGTTGGACCACATGTTTTCATTTCATTTATTTTTGAGGACCTCTAAGGATGCATTTGATCTTCACCCGACTGGTAGCCAATGTTTTGTCTGAATAGACATTGTCCATACAATGCACACATTTGATATAAAGTATATTACCCAATTTGAAAATTCTGTTTTCAGAATTTCAGAATTCAGAATTCAGAAATCTCACTATTCTGTCAGATGTTACCTTGCAGTTTCAACTGAATAAGGTTTCATAAGCAGTTCAGGGAGAGAAAGGCAGGTGTGAAACTATTTTAAAGGGAATAAAACCTCTGAAAATAATTAGTTACACCATGTACTACCAGAATCCCCTAATAAAATCATGGCAGTCAGAACATGTCAACTGGCTGGAGCAAAGTGGCCAGCGGATACCCCGGGGAAGGGATCTGGCCCTAGGAAATGTGGCCTGGCTGGCCAGTAGGCAAGTGCTTTGGGCATGCTGGGGAGCTGTGCAAGAGGACAGGCATGATCAGGCTTGGCAAGATTATGTCAAGTGAAATATTGGATAAACATAATTGCACAAATCACATCCCTGAAAATCTCCATCAATTTATCATCAGCCTAAGCATTCGGAGTTTCTCTGTCCTTGTGCAGATCCTCAGCTGAACAAACAGGCATGACCCACTGAGATCTGGTCCTGTAGCTCTAATGGTGCCTGTGTTACCTGCAGCCACCTAAATGAAATCCTTTTCTTAGGTGAAGAGAATACAGCCTAGCATCTACCTCAGATCCTGCCTGGATCGGCAGCACAGGCACTAGCTGCCTCCATCAGGGAGGAAAAAGCCACCACCACCAGAGGGTTCACTTAGATGGGTTGAAGCTCGTTGCCTTATCTTTGCAAATGGAAGCACTGAGTTCTGTGCTTGGGCTGTTTAAACAAACTCCTGCTCAAGCATGGACTCCTAGTTCTCCCAAGTCAGTAGTGACCTAAAGTTCCTTTTGTTCAACAGTTTTAATAGCTTGTACAAAAAGAAAAAAAAAAAAATCAAGCAATGGTCTTAGCCCACCATTCAGCACCTGGTTACACTTTAGCTCAGTTCCAGGCAGAAAGTGCCAGAGCCCAAAGGTCAAGACAGAGCATGCGTAAAGCCATCACTGATTAATTGGTCTTTCATAGATTTGTTAATATCCAGGTCCCCGAAATTCTGCAATACTCAGGAGCTGCTGTCTAGATTCAGTGTGACAAGACTCAGTGATGTGCTTTTGTCAATAAGTACACACACTTCATGCTTACTTGCTTTACTTAAAGTACAAATCATAAATAGTTGTATGTGACAAATTCCCCGGTATTGAACCTTCACGGCTGCCAAGCAGCATGCTGCAGAACAGAACAAGGAGGGCTATAATTTTCTTTTCTTTGTTTTGTTATTTGACCTTCAGTTTTTCAGTTGTCCTTGGATCAGTCTGGAACTAAATATAGCCCTTTCAGCATTATTTATATGTTTAACCCAAAGCTACCCACGTGTGTCAAGGGACTATCATAACACTGTTCTAAATTATTTTAACAGCTTATTTTAAATTGGAAAATGTGTTTTTTGAAAAACCATTGTCAATTAATTATGATTCCACAAACTCCTACCAACTCTCCTGTGTTTTGTAACAATTTGCTCGCAGCCTATGAGACAAAGCCTCCAACTTGCTCAGAGAAAGCTCCTGAAACTGTCCAGCCTTTGAAAATGCTGACTGATCTTTAAATTAACACATTGATAATGATTTTGGCGACCAGCTATTTACAAATGCAATGCAATTTACAAATAAAAAACCAAAGATGGATCAGCTGCATCCTTGGGGATCAACAGTCATTGGGGCTGAAATGTCCCTTAGTGCACTGTATCTCTACAAACTATTTGGAATGGGAACCAAACCCACCCCATTCAACTGAAAGTCATTAGTGTCTGACTGCATACAGTAATTCCTCACAAACTGAGCAATATACTTTTCAGTCAAAAGGTCTTTACCAAGGAAGGAAAAGACAAAACAGCCACTGTAATGATCCTCCATGAAACCTTGAGAAAGGGCATTTTCCACCTCAGGTAGTGGTTCTGTGCTATGTATGCCAGCTACAGAGTTAACCAAAACAAAAAAGAGCTGGGTGGGTGAGTGGACAGATAGACGGGCGTACATACACGCACACAATTTCTGTCACGTAAGAGCAATTTCCCCTGTATCATCACAATTCTGCAAACAGCATCAATTTTCTTTTATTTACATAACCAGTATGAGCAACTTCAGAGAAAGATTTATGGTACAGCTTGGGTTTCTGTGTGGATTGCTCTTTTACTGTATCAATATTATGTTTAACAACATTTTTCAGTCAGAAAAAGGTCCATGTGAAAGTTGAAAGGTGAGAGAATTATTTCTAACTGTTCTCAGGTAAGAAAGAAAAAAACCCAACACTTTTATCACTGGTCTAAGCAATGCAAGCCAAATTCAGCCTATAAATTTAAAGGGCTTGCACTAGTAAATCAGCTTAGAGTGGTTATTTAAGAGTTCAGAATTTCTTGGATAATGAATGAGACAAGTTGCCCACGTAAACTTTACCGAAATGTTTTTAAATTTTACAGTCAGCTCTATAACTTGACACAAAATAGTGTCACCCAGAAAAACAACCAGCCATTGCAACTAACAACTGGGACAAGATTTCTGACTGTTAACCACCTCCATTTAAAGCCAAATTTTCAAAAGAACTGAGCACCTAAAATATTTTGCTTCTTTGGAAAAAAAGTCAGCTATTTTACAGTGCTTACCTTTCATTTCCTTAAAGATTTGAGTTCAAGCTTCATAGATGCTACAAGCCTAAATGCTCAGATATAAGCAAACCACCTTGGGAAGCATATTCACAAATACAAGTTTTTAAAAACTGATTCATGTGCACTTGGCAGTCAGTGAAATTTCTACTGAACTTTTGTTGCTGCTCCCTGACTTTACCAGGGCAACGGCACAAAGTAAGCGGAACCGAGTTCTCAAGCAAGTTTGAGACCCTGATTTAATGATACAGTAAATCCAGGTTTAGGGCAAGAAGCCTCTGAACAGAACCATCCCAGCCACACCACCCAAAGAACTGATCTGGTAGAAATGAGCTCTGTTAACTCAGATTTGTTAATATGGAAAAGTGAACTTTGAACCAGATCAAGTACAGCCCATCTTCTCCCAGTAGCATAGCAGAAATGGTATAAACTAGTTGTCTTGCACTCCAATTAATTAAATCAGAATTGTCTCGTGCCCACCCTGGTCTAGGTCAGATCTGCCTTAGAGAATGATCCAGTGCTGATGAGTGTGAACCCGCAGCCCGAGTGCCGCAATGACAGATACTGACGTGGTGTGGAGAGACTGCAGTTTTTCAAAAACACAGAACAACATATCAACAACAGAATGAAGATATACAAGGCAAAACCAAGCTGGTGTCATAAAATACCTTCAGGGTCAACAGCTAATGTCCCTGTTATAAAAGTTCTATTGGTTTTACCCAAGGTTATTTCCTTAGCTGCCAGAAGTCATTTGGCTAGAGATGGGATAAGGGGGCTGCTTTGGGCACTGAGCGCGATCTATCCAAGGGTCAGATCAGTTATGTTCTGCTGCTTATTTAGAAGCTGTTTATTCTGAGTCATTTGCTGTGTATTTATATATAAATAGAAATGTATACATATGTGTGTACATACATGCATACTTACAGGCTGTTTACATAAAAGTTCTCAGGAGCTTTTTGGATGAGAAACCAGTATTTTCCTTCAGTTCTAAACCATGCTTTATCACGATGACCAGAAGAAGTGTTGCCAAATTTTATTGCCCTCCTGCCCCCCTGCTAGCTCCAGGTTCCTCCACGTCTTGGAGGCTACTGACTATTTATGGCAAAAAAGGAGTCCATTAACCTAGCAATGCTCAAACTTTTATCACCTTTCCCTGCCCCTGCAAAGGTAAATACTACTCCCCCAGGCCTCAGTTTAGGAACATCTGGCTTAGCCACCCTCCTCCTGTACAGAAGCACATCTCAGGAGGGGAAAATGAGCAGAAAGATGCTGCTGAGATAAGAGACATCTGCAGCTGCACCTTTGCCAAGGGCTGACCTGCATGTATTCCCAAGCATGTGAGACCTCACTATGCACATTATCTACCAGCTCCTCATGAAGAAACCTCTGCTCTTTTTCATGCTTGATCTCTTTTCATGGTGCTGCTGGGTCTCACACCCCCCACTGCAGCTTCTGGCCACTCACCTGAGCCTCTGAACTGTTCACCATGGCCAAACAAAAGCAGGAAAGCAAGAGGTACCATCATCCAAGGGCTTCCAAGAGGCTGAAGGGGCCACTTCTCATTGCCTTCTAGCAGGCTTATTCCCGCAACAGACTTGTGCCCAGCCACAAAGCCACAGTAGCACCAGAGAGGAACTCCTCACCAACACAGACACATGCAAGTACACACAGGGCAGCAAACTCTGAACAAGCATTTTGGCTGTACCCTCATCCTTCCCATGTTTATGATACACAGAAACTCACTCAGATTATTTCTGCCCCTCATCCTCCCACAGACAAGAGCCCAAACCCATACAGAGTGAAGACACAGTGGTTGTGACTGCAGAGCTCCTCCAGCATATCTCTAGCATTGCTAAACTATACGCTATTAAACAACCAAATATCTCAAATTTATTAGTAAACTTATTACAGCATTGTAAAAGAAAAAATGCGGGGTTTTTTTATGATGGAGCTGCCACTGTCTGGAGGAAACCTGTGTTTTGCAGACACAGAAAGGCACACACGTATTTCATATGGTGCATTGCAAGCTGCACAGAATAGAAAGCAGCTGGAGGAAAATGGCTATAGAGAAATGGTTCTCCTGGGCATCATCTGTTGATTTGTTTTGTTTATAGAAGGAATGAGATTTTTATCTCTGCTCAAAATATAAAATGCTTTCATGGCACTGAGCTCACTGCTTGGCTATGCTCTCACTCAGGAACGTAAATAAAAAGGGGGGGGGAGGAGGGAGAAAAGGCTTTACTGCACAGAATCCCTAGCAATGTCAAAAATTAAATAAAAAAAATGTCCATCAATGATACAGTCTAGGCTTGCAAGAGGAACTGAGTCACCAGCTACCATGGAAATGAGGGCCTCCTTACCATGCTTGTTAATAGCTTGCTTCTACTAAAGCTGAGGAGGCAGGTTAGGGGACAAACTACTCAGATCCCAAGTCTCAAATCCCAGCCCTGAGTCCCAGCAGGATGAACATCCTTACTCTGTGAATACACCAGTCCTTATGAGATGCATGGTCTGCAAAGGCACAGACTCTTAATGATCCTTCCACCATCTTGTGCCCACAGCTGATATTCCAAACTCCCTCTGCAACCTTGCTCTGGGGAGATTCTTCACTCCTCTGTGCCTGACAGCCAAAATCTGATGGTCTCTTTCTTTCAGCAACAGGGCTCTGTGTCCTAGGAGAACACCAGACAGCTGGTTTTCCACTCAAGTTGATAGCACTGCCATTTATATTAAGCAAAAGTCATATCTCAGGAAAGAAAATAAATTGTGAAACCACTAAATACTTAACTACTGGTAATAATTTTAACTTTTTAAAGTTTAAAAACATAACTACTGAGGATGGTGTCCAAACTGTGAGAAATGACCCGAAGTCTAAAACTTTCTGGTAGACAAAGTTTAAAATAATATTCCTCTGAGATCTGAAAGGCTCAAGGTTTGTTGCCATAGCTAGGAATAGTTATCACAAAACTGAGGATCCTTTATCTTTGCCCCACCTATTCTTAGCTCTTAAGAGGAGATTAGAGACATCAAGCCAGATACAGATCTAGAAGTGAAGGCTGCTGAATGTCACTCCAGAACAGCCTCACTTCATTAGCTACAGAGTGGATCTGAAGTCTTTCTGGGACCACCGAGAGGTGTTTGCTCTTCTTAAAGCTGTGTTGTCTCTCACTCAGCCAGAGGTGTGACCTGACTGGCTACTGAGGAAGTATTTGGGCAGCCCAGAGTCCCATGCTGGGTACAATACATCATAACTTTCAGTGACACGAAACAATCCAGAACATTAGTGTTTTACTCACTGAAATCTGTTTTTCCATAAACATACAGCTTCTCAGTTTTCCTACCATGAAGCCTATACTGAGGTCTTTCTTGGAGAGATTGCTGCATCTCAACCCATGATATTTCAGAAAATCTTAAAATTGAGATTTGTTAAAGTCTTCAGAGGGCATGCAGATCACATTGATATTTTAAAAGTTGGAAGAAGGCCCTTGCATTCTTGACCACTATCACTCTCTGTCCCTCATGCTAGCATGCAACACATTGAAGATCCTTTAGCTGCTCCTTCCTCTCCCAGGATGGCTGTATTTCATGTCTTTCCCACATTTCAAACCACGTGCCTCAATGACCTCTTCATCTTGTTATAGCTCTACTGAGAGGGTGTTTACATAAAAGCTCTTTGGAGCTTTTTGGATGAGAAACCACAAACATGCATGCAGAGATTACATCAGATTTATTGCTACTGAATAAGTTAAAAGAATACTTAGGGTTACAGGTTCAAAACTCTGCCAATAGTTCTCATCCAAGAGCATTCATACAGCAGGAGCTTGTGATCATACAGTTACCAATTACCCATCTCCTCTAAAGTCCACTGCCTTTTCATCCTTCCCATACCTCTCAACTATCACAAGGTTTCTACTAGCTGAAAGGAACTATTCTTTCGAAGGAAGCAGACTTCACTTTGTCAACACAAGCACATAGCCACTGCCCCATGCCCTACTCCCAATACAGATCTTAGTTCAGCTCCTTTCCTCCAGCCTCAACTTTCCCAAACATCCTTGGCCTCAATCTGTAATGACCCACTTTGAATTCATATGGAGTCATATTCTTCTGTTCTCACTCATTCTTCCCAGTCCTTCTCCAGCCATTGCTGGGCATCCAGCTTCTTTTCCTATCCAAGAAACAAACCCATATAACAGCTTTTGCCCTTTCCTTTGTTTATTGATTCCTTAATAAACTCCCCCCAAAACCCCACAGGTTCTGCAGAACCGTGAAAGAAAGGACTGGACAGGGAAGAAACTACCAGAGGAATGGAAATGAAGAATCTACCACATTCTAGATGACCCCTGCATTAAAACTCTAGTATCCCTATTGACCTACACAGTCACTCCAGTCATAGAAAATAGATGTAAAATAAACAAGCAGAACTTAAAAGAAATTGTCACCAGTGTAAGCAGTGGCACATAAAGCGAGGGGATGAAGAGACAGATACTGAAAATCGTTTTCTCAAGCTCCTCCACAATTCCTGTGAAAGTGAAATAAATGCATTTCCAGACTCAAGCCAGAAAATACTTTGAGCTCTTTCTGCTGGCTGTTTCTCAACAGTTAGCACACACTTTGCTCATGGAACAGTAAACTTTGTTTTCAATGGGGAAAAAAGCCAAAAACAAACCTAGGGAGATAACAGATAAAGAAATCCATCTAAAGGTTTCGGGTATGTCAAGGGGAACTGATAAAAAACGATCTCTCGATAATATGTCAATATTTTATTGTAAAATAGTTTTCAGACAGCTCCATTAAATACTGTATAAAACCTTCCTCCAGAGGAGCAAGGCATGGCAATCAAAGGCATTAATTAACAGTGAGCCAGCAATGAGGACAAAACACACCAAACAGTTATTGATGAAGCCTGATACAAAGACAAAAAGGAGTGAAGAAGAATATAAGGCAACTTTCTTTTAATGATGGGAGCAGTGCTCAGGGAGACAAGAGAAGGCAGAACACAGATTTACTTTTCAGCACTCTGAGGAAGTCTCACCTGTCAAAGCTGCCCAATTGATTTAACTTTTCATTTAAGAAGGAGCACAGCCAGGCTGGCAGGACACTGAAAGATGTGGAGTGACAAGTCCACGCCCCTTGGAGCACATGAGGATGCAAAACTAGTCACCCCAGTGCAGGGCAGTCACAGGAACTGCCAATATGCTGCCCTGGGGTTCAGGGGAGAGCAGAGTTCACAGCACTGTTCAGAGGAATTACAACAGTCCTGAGAGGCCCCTCTGAGCCTGGCAATTAAATGCACAGACACAGCAAGAGATAGCCCCTGCACAATGGGATGGAGTGTCACACTGCTCACACAGGCAGAGCCTTCTCTTTAAGGAGGCTGTTTACATTGCCTTCTTTCATCATCTAATTTCAATTCCATTTTGTGTATCAAAAGCATTGCCTTAAATTCATCCGGTTCTTAATACAGTCAGTGGATCTCCCACTCTGGGAGCATGAGCTCCCAGAAGCTAATTCAGAGCACCCAAAACTAGTTTGCAAGGTGCCTGAATATCCCCAAGATGAACAAAGCAACCTGCCCCAAGACAAACAGCAGATCAGAAGTTAAAAGTAAATTGCTAGTCCAGAAGAGCTAAGTGAAGCTCCAGAGAAGAACCCCAGGCAGAAGCTGCCCAATGGAGAAGCCAGAGTAATTCCCCCGCCTGCCAATCTCTCCTGCCTGGTCAACCCAGTCCAGACCAGACCCAGTCCATTCCAAGCCCTGCAGGAAGGGAAAGCAGAAATGGGATTGCTTAAGGGCTGCATCCAGCTCCTGTTGGCCTGGCAGCATTTGTGAGCTTTAGCCAGCTTTGCAGTATGCTCCACTGGATACTACATCTGGAGACAATGCCAGAAGACAGGTATATACAATTGTTTTGTGAAAGGAAGCTAACCTATCCCTGTAGGTCTACCTTAACATACTGTTAATGCTATAATCTCCATGCACCAAAACCAAATTGTGCTTCAGGGATTTTATGGGGAGAGGCATGAAAAGATTTAGGAAAAAATGAAGACCAGGAGGAATGAATAGGCTGGACATTTACTCCTTCACACAGGGTTGTTAGGGTAAAATGCACCTTCACAAAAGCAAAAAAACAGGAAGCACTTGAGGGTCTTCAAATAAACACAGCTGGAGATGTAATCTCTAAGTTTTTTTTAAAAAAAAAAAAAAAAAACAAAAAAAACCCAAATTTGAACAGGCCTCTGAGTTTTGCAGTGAAGTGCAAGCAAGCAAAACAAAAGCTGCACATCACTAAAGGCTGAAATACATTTATCAGGCTAACCAGGGTTTTATAACAGCCTCTGAGGACATCCCAGAGAATTTAACTCTGAAGCTGCAAAAGCAATGATGGAAAATTGTTGTACCTCTCCCCCCACAAAAAAGAAGACTTTATTTACCTAAAAGCAGCATAATCAGGGCACCGAGTGAACTTCATTCTGGATGACCAAATCTTTGCTTCCAGTGAAAGAAAGTATTTAGTCTTTTGTGGTGTGGCACTTTTCCAAATTATAATTCAGTATCCTACTCTGCTCTTTCTCAGGCTCACCTAGAGATGCTTGATTTAGCTCAAAGATGAGGCCATATATTGCACAGCTGTGGGATCAAATTATGTTTGACACGTTAGTGGGAATTCCAGATTTACTTGATGTAAAGCCGCGTGACAAAGACAATTCAGAATCTGTTAGTTTTTTCTGTCATCACCAGCAGTTTGCTGATGTTTCCTGTTGAGTCAGATCCTTCTAGTTTTCATAATGGGACATTTGAATGAAGGGGAGGGAAGCAGAATGACTTCCACTGACATAACGGCCATTTTAGGAAAAAACCAAAACCAGCTGGGGTTAACAGAATATAAAAAAACAAAATTTCCCTGCCTTCTGACCCTATAAACCTGATTCAGGGTTCACCGCAAACTGAGAAGCTGCAAGGTTGTACCAGGGGAAGGCTCATTAGGGATGGTAACCTTGCAGCCCAGCTGTGAGGCCAGCCACCGCTGTGGGAGGGATGTGCAAGACGGAGGAGAGCTCAGCAGCCAGTGCCCAGCAGCAGTACACGAGCATCAGCCCTGAGCACTCGCCGTCGGCAGAGCTGTGCTTTTTGCCAGTGAAGGAAACAAGCATACTTTAACATCGGAAGATTACGATGTCTCTCTGAACCTCTCAACTCAATGAGCCTGACATGAGAGCAGAGCTGTACATCTTTACAGGGGCATGTTGGTGCTCTGTACCCAGGCCTGTTTCCAGCCGTAATGGTCCTTGCAGCCCTGTGCCTCTGATGGCAGCAGTGACAGCTGGTAAAGTTTGGGCTTACCCACCCACAGTTGGTGCTCCTTCCAGAAAGGATCCAAGTTTTGTGCTGCCTGATACTGGATGTGTCCAGAAGTGTTATCTGGATGCATTAGGGAGAATAACCTGATCACCTTATGCCTGCACTCAAACCATAAGCCTAGAGCTCTAGCAATCAAACATCTTCTGTAAATACTAATTTTTTTGAGTAAAAAAATGGTGCCAGATATAGTTTTAGGTGGCATCTAGCTGGAAAAATAAAATACCTGAGATCTGTTTGATCTCACTTTTGCCTCACTCAAGCCCATTCTGCAAAACCAGAATGAAGTTTTATTTGGGGACAGATTATCTCTAAACTTTCCCTTTCAGAGCCCTTTCTAAAACCACAGATATAAAGTAATGCCAAACAAGCAATAGTATTGAAGTCACCTGTATCAAAATACTACCTGTCCTGAGATTAAATTCTGATGTTGTCTAGTACAGGTGTGGTACCAACTGATGAACTCTAACACATGTTGTCCCACATGTCTAAGTAGCTCCTGCATCTAAGTGTATGCAAACATCTAGGATTAAGGCCAGAGGAAAAAAAATATTAAGTTTAGTTTTCATTCTTTTTGATCAGAGACTGCAAATGCTTTGGGTTAGGATTGACTTTTTATGCAATGAGTGGACAGTATCTAGATCCAGTGGAACCCAAATCTCTCAATCTCCCTATACATTTCTGTAATACAAGTGATCATTAATACTGCTTCACTGTAAAAATGGCATCTTTCTGAATGATTAAGTTTTCAGAAACAGACAAGAACACCACTAGTATACCTTTTGCTATGTTTGAAAGCATGCAATTAGACATGTATCTTACAAACATAAACAAACACCTCCCATCCAACCTCCATGTTTCTAAAAAAACCCAAGTTTGTTTAGACAAGGGGTTGATAATCCAGTTTGAACACAGGTATCTGAATGCTGTGACAGCTTCTTCATAATGCTAAGCTTATGGTACATTAAACTTTAAAGCAAGATAAACTCCTGCTTTCATTTTATCAAACATCTTCCCAGACAGCAAGAAGAAAGACACAAAGCAATGTTTGCAGCTACAACCAAGCATGGGATACCCAACTCGGCGTATGTTTGAAATGAAAACGAACATGTTGCATAGATATAATACTGTATTTTTCAATAGAGACTATCACTGGGATTTGTAAATGTTGACCTCATTCCTCCCTTAAGTGCTTATTTTTATTTCATGCCTGAAAAAAACCTGAGATTCACAAAGATTAAGCAAATGGAGACAGCACTCCTTGCAGTTGAGAAAGGAAGTGCTCTTAAAAGAAACTGCTCTGATACTCAGTTTGTCTAGTAGCAATTACAGGGGGTGGGAGAGACATGGACAAGACATTTTTTAGGAGTACTCAGTGTTGTGCCACTGGTATTACTGAACTTCATGTATTTAGCCATATTACGCCTTTTTGCTGTTGGTTAAGCAGTAATTTCATTGTCTGTCACAACAGTAATGAGGTAGCAACAGCCATCGAAGAATCCATGATATGAGATCTGCAAGAAGAGACTTTGACCTACTGAGAGCAAGTGCTAAGGATGGGGAGGGTAGACAGCAAGCAGGCTTGAGCAGCCTGTTAAATTAACAGATTACCAAACAAAGCAACCTAAGGTTTGTTCTTCCCATTTCAAATCTGAAGAGACTGTGTACCCAAAAGCTTCTCTGTTCTTTCTACTCCCAACATTAAAACAACTACCTTAGAAAGTCTCTCCTTACAGCTGACTTAAGGTCATGTGGAAGACAAACACTGAGAGATTATAGTTGCTGAATTTTTCCACTGATTTAAAATTGACACAATACACTACACGCATCACCTTTATGAAGGTGATGTACACAATACACTACACCGATGGCAACACATGAGAAATCAGAGATGTGCTATTAGAGGATTAGTTATAAAGAGTTATTGATGATCTTCACTGTACCATAAATAAGTCTAAAAAAATTTATCAAATCATACAAGTTTCCTCCTAAGACCTGTATCTTCTCTAGAGGTTTATTTTCACGCAGCTACAGCCTCTCCTCCCTTTCGCAACCAACCCTTGCTTCTCTCCCTGTTTCATATGACCTCACCTTACCGAAAAATGTGAAAAGATTGGTCCTATCACAACTGAGCAAGATACCACCTGCCAGCTGAACTGTGATAAATCACAGCTGGCCTTACAATACACATGCTAACAGTGACTGAGGCTGAACCGATGGTCAGCAGCTCAAGGCTGTCATTCAAACCACCCAGTACCCCCATCCACAAAAATCATGCTAAGGAAATAATTCAATAACACAACAGTTGCCATCATCGTGTTGCTATTCTAGTGTGCATTAGATCTATTGACTCTCTTCTCTACCTGCAACTGCCTTCTGTTTAGCCTGTAAGACTTTTACAGCCAACAAGATGGACAAACTGCCTCTTCCTTGTACTCACATAACAGTTGACACCATATGACCCCAATTAATCATAAGGTACTTCCATAACAAAATTTACAACAGCAAATATTCATTCCTCCATTCCCCCATGACTGCCCTTCTGAAAAGATACAATGCTGGTAGAAAAAGCTAGAAAAAGAAGAATTCAGAAGTTATTAAAAAATGAGAATAAGGCTTAGAATGAAAACGTCAAAGGAACTTGAAGAGTTATTACTTTATTATTACTCCTGCCATACATAACACTTGTGTTTTCTGACTCCTAGAAGAGCCAGACAATTGGGTATGCAACATGATTGTAATAAAAACATTCTCTAAAATTAGGGACCCGCATTTCTATTAGCAACCCTTTACATACTCTTTAAATGAGTATTAAACTCATGCCATGAACAAAGGAAGCTGTGAGCACGCACTGGGTTTTACTTATTTGTTTAAACAGACACGCAGTATAAAAAAACTTTGTAAAAAATAGACTCTCAAATGAATAGGTTGACAGGTTTAAGCAACAACCACCACACTTGCAGATGTGCTTCAAGCCATTAACCTTACAGGTTCAGTCACTGCATTTTACAGAAATAAATGGATCTGAATAGCTTAGCCCCCAGGCACACCTACCAATAGCCCACAGATGTTGCCCAGCATATTTCACTGCAAGTTTAAGAAACACCAGCTTCTCATTGGAGGAGTGACCTATAGGCACCTGTACTTAATAAGCTACTTAAAATCAACCCATATCTGTAGATCAGCAAGATTGATTAGTAATAACCATTGGCAGGTAAGAGTATAAAACACTTTCCCATATACAACTCCACCTTCCTTTACTTGATGCCTTCACAGAACTCACCTTCAGCCAGGAAAAGAGAAGCTCTGAAAGGGGTATCTCTACTGTAAGGCAATTTCCCACCTCACTCCTAAATTGGACTTTTTGAAACTTATATGGTAGGCACTGAATTCAGCAGCTATCTGTTCACAGCCAGGAGCCTGGTTTAACTTTGACTTCAGTCTGCAATTAGAGCTAGGTTTGTTTATGGCAAGACTGAATTCTGCACTAAACTGCCATGTCTTCGTTTCAAGGGAAGGAACAACCTTCCTTAAATTGAACCTGAAAATGAGGCTCTGGAGAAGCATGCACCAGAACATACCCTACATTCATACGGAACAGTTCTGTGTCTTCAGAGACCTCAGCCCATCTTAACATGTACTACATGGAAGCATCGAGCTCTTTCAGCTGACTCGCAAGCATCTGGATCTCACCAACCGATCTGCATTTCTGAACTGTGGATGCACCTCTGCCCTCCCTATCACACCCTTAAGCTCACAGAGGTGCACAGGTCAGCAGCTAAACAGCATGGTTTTACTGAAAGATCTAGTGCCGCCATTCTTTTCCTGGTAAAATTCAAAGGAAGTAAGACTTGGACGTTTGTGATGATTTGGGCAGATCTTATTAAGAAAGCAGGCTCACCCACTTACTTGATATGGCAACATACATCAAATGTGGGCTTGACTTGACTGTTTTTCAGTCTCTCTAGACCCTCCCTTGACACAGAAAGAAGTTGAACAAAGCTCAACAGGGTCAAAGAATAAAGAAATATGTGCAGAAGTGATCTGTCATTTACACTGCTGCAACAGAGTTGTGCTAAACTCATGATGCCATCACTATTCTCTTCTAGATTAGCTTTGGGTTTTTGTCAGAGATTCTTTTTCTACCACTGAAGTCCCTGAAACTTTTTTCTTGAACACACATACAAATGAGAAAAAACACTGGTTGACTGGAAGGCAGGATTTGAAGAGGTATTCATTCAAGTAAAAACAGTCAGAAAAGCACTCCCAGTTCGGCTAATTTAATTTCTGAAATAAATTATCTGGACAGGGTGGGTTTTTTCATTTCAGTACAGCTCACTGCAATGCCTACTGTGCTAACCATTAGGGCTGCTGTTATTCTGATTTGTATCCACTACTCGGTGTGGAAAGAACAAGAGAGGAAATTCAAGCAGCAGTTAAAGTGTCTGTACACTTAAGCCAAGAAGCCTGGCAAGGGACAAGTGTGAAGCATAGTACAGAGAAGAGGTCCAACAAGTACTCGGTTTCTTTCTGACCAGCAACAATATTCCTGCTGCCTACAGAAACTAGTAAGAAACCACCAATAGTAAGTTCCTAATTTTGAGGACAATTTTTGTTAGCAGTTTGTTGGTAAAGCACTTACGAGAAAATATTGCAAGGAGAGAATTCTCTAAAAAGCATCATGAGTTCCATAAGTATTTATTTCAACCCCTGCATCCAAACCAACTCCCCCTCCATGTCCCTTCTAGCCAATTATCTTCCAGTTTCCCCTTATGAATAAAAGACTATAGATGTTGGGGATCTTCTGCAGGCTTTGTGTCTGATATGCAGCCCATATCACCATTATCACTTACCAGTACAGCAGGACCAGGAAGACTGCCAGCAAAGCCAGGGTAACCGTTGTACTATTCATTTCTATAGGGGCAAATTCCAGGAGATCTACAGGCCCCATTTTCCTCCACTGCAGCTCCAGCCTTGAGTGGTGTGTGCAGGGGAAAGTCTCTGCAAGAGCTGATAAAGCCTTCCACAGCTATATGAATGACATCTGCAGCAAAACAGGAACCAAGAGAGCAAAAACACATCAAGTCAAGTAAAAACTGCCAACCTTTCCTGTTCTCATCGACTGCACACTCTGAGAGAACTTGAAGGTTCCCTGCATGGTAGGATGTAGCAACTTCCCCCCTCCCACTATTGTTGACTGTCATGCCAGTAAATATTTACATACCCACTGCTTGAGACATCAGTGCTGTTGAATAGGTTTTTAGACATCAAGTATGGGAAACTGGGGAGAGTGTGGGGAAAAAAAGAGGGGAGGACAGCCCGACCATGGTACAGATCATGGAAGAAGAATATAAAGACCCTTCAGGGGTGCCCTGGCATACAAACAGTGGCATTCTCTGAAGTAAGATCAACAGAGCATCTCTGCAACATTAAACTTCATCTCCAAACTGGTTATACCTTAAAAGAATGGAGCAAAGTAAACTTTAAATTATCACAACTAAAAGGAGGAATTAAGGGAAAACTCTTCTCATGTGACTACTGGAACACATATATAGAAAGAAAAACTAATGAGCAAAAAAACCCAACTGTACTACCAGGGTCCTCAAGTCAGCATCTGTCACATCGGTTAGTCCACACAGACAGCACTGTTTGGCTGTTTCATCTCAGGTTCATGAGTAATATGAGCAAATTTTCCTGGCTTAATGCAGTGGTACCCTTGAGGTACCATCAACCCGCCTCTCCAGAGATACTCTGGCAAACCCTGCATTGTATTTCTAGTATCAGCGTTAACATCAGTATGGCCACATCTACTATCTCTCCACTGTGGCACAGCCAAGCTGTCACACTCCCTTGAACAACCTGCACACAAACAGTCAAGCTTTGACTGCAGTTCAGAAAATGGTTTGTCCATAGTATAGGAATCATAGAATCATAGAATGGTTTGTGTTGGAAGGGACCTTAAAGATCATCTAGTTCCAACCCCCTGCCATGGGCAGGGACACCTTCCACTAGACCAGGTTGCTCAAAGCCCCGTCCAACGTGGCCTTGAACACTGCCAGGGAGGGGCCATCCACAGCTTCTCTGGGCAACCTGTTCCAGTGTCTCACCACCCTCACATCACAGAGTTTCTTCCTTATATCTAATCTAAATCTACCCTCTTTCAGTTTAAAACCATCACCCCTTGTCCTATCACTATACTCCCTGATAAAGAGTCCCACCCCCAACTTTCCTGTAGCCCCTTGAAGTACTGGAAGGCTGCTATAAGGTCTTCCCGGAGCCTTCTCTTCTCCAGGCTGAACAACCCCAACTCTCTCAGCCTGTCCTCATAAGGGAGGTTCTCCATCCCCCCATCATCTACACAGCCCTCCACTCTCTGCCCAGCCTGTATTTGTGCATGGGATTGCCTCAACCCATGTGCATGGGATTGCACTTGGCCTTGTTGAACTTCATGAGGTTTGCATGGGCCCACCTCTCAAGCCTGTCCAGGTCCCTCTGGATGGCATCCTTTCCCTCCAGCGTATCGACTGCACCACACAGCTTGGTGATGTTGGCAAACTTGCTGAGGGTGCACTCAATCCCACTGTCCATGTCACCAACAAAGATGTTAAGCAGCACCAGTCCCAATACCAACCCCTGAGGAACGCCACTTGTCTCCACTTGGACATTGAGCCATTGACAGCAACTCTGAGTCTGACCATCCAGCCAATTCCTTATCCACTGAGTGGTCCATCCATCAAATCCATGTCTCTCCAGCTCAGAGACAAGGATGTCATGTGGCACAGTGTCAAAAGCTTTGCACAAGTCCGGGTAGATGATGTCAGTCATCTGAATGCATCTGAAAGCTGAATTCCTCAGCTTTTTTCCATATTTTCCTGCCTGCAAACCTCAATCCTGTTTCAAGCATGTGATCCAGTCCAATTAGAAAGGTCAACCAGAAAGCAAACCTTGAAGCACTTCTATGAGAGAAGACCACCAACTTGTTACACACAAAGTTACCAAATGCCATTATCAAAAAAATCTTCAGGATTGCAGCAGCAACTTGCAAGTAAGCACTCTTGCCCATGACAAAATTCGCCAAACTGCCTGGTATCGTTTGTTACTTATGAAACTAGAAATACCCATGTTTGTACTGCAGCCTTCCCACCCATTCCAAATAACCTATTTTAAAGTTAAGGAAATCAAAGCTACCCAAAAAACTAGTTTTTTGAATTATACGGTATCCTTGAGAAACAGAAATTCTACAACATCTGATTCCCATAACACACCAGATGAAGAGTGGTTTCTTCTCATACAACCCCAAGATAATAGCTTAGATTTAATGTGCAAGGCTTCTCCAATATCACTGTATTACAATTCCTGCTCTTATCAGAGAAGTTAATAATATAGGTATCAAAAAAGTAAAATCTCTAACACAATGGAGTTTAATTTTAAGAAGATTTGGCTCTATTCTAACTGAATCACTGCTATTTTGGTTCTCCGTGCTTCACAACTGCATTAATTCCCTTCCAGCCTCAGATCCTTGCAGAATAAGTAAAAGGTGTTAACCAGCTCATCAGCTCCACAGAATAGCACAGTAGTTCACAGAAAACCTTGCTTATTGTATTAACAATGCTATTGCTATTCTGGGTCAATAATAGCTCTGCCAGTTTGCTGCTGCTGCCAAGTTCTCCAAGAACAACTGCAACAAGATTGAAGACCAGTGACGCAAGGAATTAATCAGTGGGCACAAGCCAATCCCAAACAGCATCTGATCCTGTGGGACTTTAAGAAAAAAAATAAAAATCAAATATCCATATGCATTAAAGTCTCTTCAAAAAACTAAACCAATCACCACAAGTGTAGAAGGCAAGAAATAACATTCCAACTTCACTGTGCTTTAATTTGCTTGGCTTTTTAATTAAAGGACATATTTTTCTGCACGTAGAAGACTGATGACGTCCTATTAAAGTCCATGGCAAAACTACTATCAGTAAACACAGAGTCAAGTACAGACCTCACTTATTTTTTAAGAAGCACTGGAGCCTTTTCCCAGTCACACTGGGAGGTAGGTGGGATGAATAGTTCTTAAACACACACATTATGAAAGAAAATAGGCTCTCACATCAGCATCCAGTTTGGAAGAGAACACATAATCAAGCTCCCAACAAAAACCACCACACTTTTCTGTTGTTGATGTTGGGGGTTTCTTTTTGCTTTGTTTTTTAAGCCTCAGCACCTGTTTCTAGCTGAAGAGTTTTAACTCTGCACCTCCAACCAGTAAGAAGGGTGGCACACAGCATTGACTCTAAAACCCACCTGGAACACTCCTAACCACAGACCCACGTGCTCACAGTTATAATCCCAGAGTAAAGGATCTCAGCTCCGTGAAGAGTCACAAAAATCCACATGATGCTTTGTGGGGTGGGGGGAAAGGAGTCAGGGATGCAGACAGCAATGAAAACAGGCTATTTACTGGTCCTGCATCTCTCTTTACAGGTCCTTTACATGAGAAACACCATCCTAATTAACTAGTTAATAGCACAAATATTTTTCACCAACCTCCCAGTTCTTTTTGTGGAGCCACACTGGTCAGACTGATTATGATAATGTATCAAAGAACTACAGAGACAGATACAAAGTCCTCACTAACTGCATGCCGGAGGAAGCCAGAGACAAGCAGAAGTGGAAGAGAGCCTTTTCCTGTCAGACTGCTATGAGTCAGCAGCACTGTCTGCATTTGCCTCCACAAGACTTCACTCAAGATTGCATCTACCAAGGTTCACAGCTTCTTGATGCAGTGCCATCCAAGCTCTTCTCTTCCGTAGCAAGTAAAATCTACAGATCACCACCTTGCTCAGTATAAACTTCACCACCAACAACAAATGTTTAACACAAACTTACACTTGAGACACTCATCTCATCCTTTATTCCCCAGCACTGCCGTAACTGTAGCCTTGGAGCTCCCCAGCAAATGTCAGACCTACAAGACAGAAACAGTTCAATCCTGAACAGCCAGAGCTTCAGCTTGCACGGACGTTCGCAGCAGTAAATATTAAAAAGGGAAGTACATTATAGTATTCAAAGTCTGAGAAGTTGAATTGTTCCTCAACTGAAAAAGAAAAAACGCCAGCACGTAGACAATCCAGGTTTTCCAGGAAGCCTTTCCTTAAAGCCCTGTCTGCTAGGACTCCAATAATATTTTCTGTAAATGTTCTTCCAAAACAATGCATTTCAACTTCAAAATGAATACAAGTGTGGCAATGAGCCTCAGCAATGCTTGACATACACAAGTATCGTTCTGACATGAAATATAGAGCTTATTAAAAAGCAGGATTATAGACCTTCTCAGTAGACCTAAATCATGTTAAGGATTTTGACCTGTCTTCAAAGCATATCAAATGGAAAATGTAGTCTCATGTATTTCAGAGGCTAATGACTACACCAGCTAGACTAACCACGCACTCCTGATAATGACCAAATTCAACTCCTCTCACACTATTCTACCCCATATGTTTTAGGTCTATAATAACCTAATTAAGGCCGAGGCACACCAACTTTAAGACAGATGAAGGAAGTCTAGAAAGGTGTTGTTTTAATTTTACAGCTCTTCATCTCTACAGAAATTTGTAGCATAGTCTTCAGATCAACAAAATTCTGTTATATAGACAGCTTAGCCACAAAATACTGCAAATGAAATACCACAGAACAGCTTAAAAAAACCCATGAGATTAATCAGACTAGTTTATGTATAAGCTTTAACAAAGCCCATGTACAAAACTGTGTAAGTATATATGATATTAATTTATCTTAAAGACAAAAACCTTTCCAAAGCCAAAATGAATTCTTAACAGCTTTAAGGTAGACCAATCAAAAAGATCAAAGGCACATTTCACAGAGATATTTTTTATATTTAAAACAACCTTAATGGCCAAAGTACTGGGAATACTAATGTATTGGAATAGAGGGATTTACAGTGGCCATCTATGACTTCATTATTACTATCCCTGTTCAAGGATTGACCAAGCAGATTAATGATATGATTTTGTGCTCCTGAATGATGAACTGTGACAAACAACTCAACAGACAGACCACCAAGGCATCGGAGTCAACTTACAAAGATCCTGCTCTGCATTCAAAACACATGGGAGCTCCAAAAGGACACCATGGGCTCATGGAAGATTCTTGAACCACCTTGAATAAAATCACTCCAATGAACTGGATCTCAAAAGGCAAACAAGGTAACTGTGAAACCATGCTGAGGAAGCTGCTTTCATGACACTTCCTACTGAGAAACAGAAAGACACACTTTTATACTTAAATTGTTTTGCCAAGTCAGAGCCTGGTTATATTAACCTAAATGCTTCTCAGAAAACAGGCACCCAGCTTAAAATTCTAGGAAAGCTAAAATATTATGCAAACTTGTACTTCACTAACAAATTTAATCTTAGCTAACTAAAAGTTATCATACTTCAAACTCAGTCAATATCACAGAGGCTGAAAAACTCATTATGCTAACTAAATGTAGTGCCGCTGTACTAAGTCTCCTCTAAAGCAACAAGCTGTGAGATATCCTAGTTATTTCAAAGAACTCCACTTAGAAATAGCACAGATTTTGTGGTCAAAAGGAATGACAGTTTCTTCCTCTTGCTGTGAGAGCTTGGAATGAGTTTCTAAAATAAAGTTACCTTTGCTAATAGTGACATTAAGATCTTGCAGCCCCAGTGAAATTCCAGAGAAAGCAGAAATTAATGTAACATCTGCTGCCCATGGCCAGGCATTTCTAAGCAAATTGACTTTATTAAATAATCGGTAACTTATTTATATTTCTATAGCTTGCTTTAGAAACATTGATTGATTCAAGTAATCCTATAATTTCATTGTCCTATAAACTTGACTGGAGATAAGTAAGGATTTATGTTCATGGATCAATAGCTCCACACTGACAGTAAAAGCCAAAGAACCCTGCCTAGTCTTGTAGTTGCAGAGAGCTGTATAAATGTTTGCCTTTGTAACAAGGTAAGAACCAGTAAGTTATAATTTCTTCTGTGAAGTTCAGTTTTTAAACACCATGAAAAAAATACCTAACCTTCTTTGTTTGATTGAAAAGCTACTCTAGAGAGCAAACTCAAGGCTTGAATTCTCCAAACTGTGTTTCTGTAGTGGACCACAGGTCAAAAGAACTGTGAAAAACTTAACAGAAGCACCATTTTCTATAACTTAATTAACTCAACTGTGCTCATCAACTTCTCTTTCATCCATTATCCCATGGGATTGACACCAAAACATATAAATCCCAGTCCTTTTCTGCATTTTGCAAATAGGAAGATGTAGAACGCTGGTTTTCCCCAATTAACAGAAATATTTTGAGCGCTCTATGTGCTATCTCTAGCTACTACATTCCCCACCTTACCTCTCCAGTTTGCAGTTCAATAATTTTATTGTGGAATCCTTTTAATACGATACAAAGAGATTTCTTTAGAGAAAGATTACACGCAGCCTCCTTAAAAGTGGGGCAGCCACCTCAGAGGCAATTAGCCCCAGCAATTGGCACTGCACAGAGCCATGCAATGGCTCCTGGATTGCTAGCTGGGGAAACCCTGGCCATTGCATCCTTAGAGTTACCCTAACGAGAGAAGGGGACTCAAAGAACAAAGAGAGAGGACAAAGGGGAGAATAGCAGCCAAGAGAGGCAGATCTGACCATCCTGTCACGGGATGACAGCCACAGTCATCTGCCCTGCATTCTGCTTGTGAAAAGGACAAGCCAAAAGCTGGATGAACGTGCTGCTCAGTACCTCTTTCAAAAGCACCCGATTGCTGATACAGACCATCAGCAGCCTGCACACATGCCCTGGAGATGGGCTGCCAGGGCCAGGAGGGGGGATGGGATGGGAGCTGAGGACAACTCTCATGTAGACCAGCCCTCAACAAGGGCTGCGGGCCCACCACGCTGAATGTAGGAGGCAGGTGACAGGGTCCTTTGGCACAGCAGGGGATGAGCCAGGACTGAGGGACACCCAAGGGGACAAGTCAGTAACTAAAGCGCCATACCCAACCTTCAATGGGGCTCCTGGGCCTGTAGGCAGAGTGGGTAAGTAGGAGGTCTCAGGTGAGGCCAGTCAGGACAATTAAGATCTATTGGTGCCCTCAGGGACCTGAAAGGCTTGGCACTAAGGCCTAGAACAGGTAAAAAGATAATGACAGACACATGGGAGTCAGGTATTTGAAAAAGTAAATTCACTAATACAACACATTTATCAATACCCTGTCAAAACTCAAAACGACAAAGGCACCCAAAGTCTCAAAAACCTTGAACCTCAGATGAGGTAAAGAAGCATTCTTCACCTGAAGCCTACCACTGTTTTTTTCAAATAGCACATGCTTTCAGAAGAAGCCCCACAGTTGTGAATGGAGAACGTCCCCATGGGTTAGGGCCTTCAGGCAGACAAGAATGGTAGAATCAGGTCCCATCTGGGAACTGTGGGCAGTATCAGCTCTGCCTTTATGCTTTATCTTTAACTGTCTAAAATCAGAGTGATTAGATGCAATTATCCCTCTGAGATGAGTAAGATAGCAAAAAGAAAGAGCAAAAGAATGGGCAATGTGTTAGACAACACAAACATGACAAAACCAGGACAGGCCTTACAACTTGGGCACTACCACCATCTAGTCTCAGCACAGAAGAAGCGGTAAACTGGCACAGAGGAAAAAGAAAGGTCAAAATCAAGCAAGTCAGACTAATACTATTACCACAGTAACAGTTTTCATACTTCAAGAAGCCCAGAAAACTGTTAGTCCACATCCACACGTAGAAAGGCAATATGACAGCAAAGAGACTCAACCTGGCAGTTCAAGGCAATCACTGAGGACCAATCCCCATTCTTCAGCCTTTCTTTAGTGGCATCCACAGAGCTTCTCTTTCAGGCTGCAGAAACATCCCTTCACAGGACACGGAAAGTTCTTCTGGAGAACACCAGGTGCAGGGCTTGGTAATGCTGCTCTGACTCCTGTAGACAGACAGGGGAAGGTTGGTGCCCTGTTGCCTCTCTTGCCTTTGAAAATGTTCCCCACGATAAATATTTCAAAATGACAATAACTGAAGTGTGAACAATCGTGTCAGGTATTTTCAGATACCTATGGGGCACTGAGACACAGAGAGCTGCAGCAGGAAGACATGTAACACCTTCACACTATGGGGGAAATGCAGGGACAATATAAAGTACATTGAAAAGCCTTATCTTCACTCATGCCCCTATCCAGGGGATATTCACTGCCTAAATTTATGCATCACATGATGAATAATTCTTAGTAGATCGTGCCCAATATTCCCAAAGGCCGCCTTACCCATATGAAAGGGAGCACAGATAACTAACATGCAAATTGCAGCCCCTTACATGCTGCAGAAGAGCACATGTAACATACAGATGGCTTTACTCTAGTTCAGCCTTTTGTGCTCTCCCATTCATCGCTTTTTTGCTGCAGTCCTTTCTGCTGACCACTTGTACACTAATTCACCAAATCAGAAATACCTTCAGCTCTCTCATTCTCAGAAGGTATGTTGTAACGTGGACATGCATAACTGGTGAGAGGGCAGAAAAAAGAAGTGAAAAAACAAACTTATACAATCACAAACCCAGCATTTCCAAATCTCAAGTTCTTACTGCAAGTCTTGGCTTAGTTCAGATTTTTGCTAAAATGTTAGTTCTTCGTTTGTGCAATTGTGACAAATACAGGTTTTACTGGGAGCAAAGATGGTCAAGACATCAAAGCAAGGAAAAAAACTGTTCCAAAGCTGTGAAACTTAAAGGATCAGGGCTAAAATACTAATTAAACTATTTTAATTGCTCAATTTAAAAAAAAAAAAAAAAAAGCATGGTTTTCCTGCGGTCTCATGAATCTGAGAGTAAATTTGTGATTTCTGAATGCTTGAGGTTAGTAATACTTGCAAAAGGGCATGAACCCAATAAGCTGACCTGTTAGCCATAGGAAGAGAGGTTAAGTGGAAGACTAAATAATGTGATGTATGAGTTGAAACAGCAATAAGAACTTGGTCTCAACAAGATTTCAACCCCACTGACACTCATGTTAACTTGCTCTCTCAGACTGAAGTGTAGATGGGATCTGAGCCTAAGGTTCACAGTGAGTCCAGCCTCCTACCTCATCCCTTCTACCAAGTGGCAGATAAGCACAACCTTAGACTGTGGCTGGGATAGTGCAAAAATGAAATATGTATCCATCTCGGTTTCACTGAAATACAAAAAAAAAAAAAATAATCCATGGAACAAAACTTTTAGCCATCATTCTTTATCTTTTCACTGGCTGCTGATCAGAGCTAAGGTTCGTTGAAAATCATGGCTCTGTGACAATCTGAGAGGACTGCTTTGTACTTGCCACAGAGCCTAACAAAGTCTGCAAGCTCCAAGAGTCTTGGGCTTTTTTTTTTTTTAAACAATTGTTAGAAGTTTCTTTCTACTCTGAACATGCTGCTGCTTTCGTTACCTTCAGCCAATTAAGTCCAAGCTCAACTGAGCAATTGCAATAAATCAGCTCTAGTATGAGCATGGCCAGCAGCCCTGGCAACTGTCCACTTTTAACTTCAGCTTTTCTTCCTCATCATCCATTTTTAAGTATTCATTTTAACTCAGAACACCACTACCTGCAGACATTTCCCTCTCACCCAACTCTGATGGTTACACTCACACAGCAGCCGAACTGGCATGATGGGATCTCTGGCCCAGCACAGAGTCCTACAGCCATCAACAGAAGTTTAAGCTAGGTGCCTTGGAAGAGATGCAACTTAGAGCCAGACTGGGCAGACAAGGACCCCAATGTATGGGGGGGTCACTTTCTCCTTAAGAGCCCCTACTCTGTCTGTAGCAGTTCAGTCTAACTAGAGCAGCCAGCAACTACCAAGATGCATGGCAAAGCAGCTGGGACTACTTCAGACAGCCCAGGGGACAGTGGGAGGTTATGATGAACTGTAATTCATTTACCTTATATTCATAACCAAAGTGATACCTGAATGCAAGATGACAGATGGAATAAGCTGACTGGAAATGGAGAAGATCGGTTTCACATGGGACCTATATTCATGCAAGACTAGAAGCTGAGGGCAGAAACAGCAGAGGCACCGCACAGGACAAAAGCCTCACCATGCATTTGATAAATTAGTTTCTGCCAGTCACCTTTACTTTGGTTTCCCTTGTCCAAGACTGTAAAGCAGCTGAGGCATCAAACGAGAGACGTGGGTGCTGAGAGGGGCCCTTGCAGATGCACATGGGTATTTTAATGATATAGCAAGGAATGGCATTTTTGTAAGTCTGGTGCAGGTTGTTGCACTCTGTCCCTGTGTGATGGTCTCAGTTCTCTGGACAGAGCGCACCAAGTCCAAGAGTAAAATATTGTTTTTCTCTTAGTATATGTAACTCCAATTAACCTTATTGGAGCATTGTGGGTACACTGAGAAGATTACACTCCTTAATGTGCAGTTACAGCTGTATTGTAAATGCAACATTACATGCTTTCTATTATGGTTCAAGACCGCTATGCTCTCCAAGACTGTTATAAACCTCAGAAAACAGGGGTTTATAATGGAAACACTGAAACACTCAACTCTAAAAGCCCCGGCAGAGAGGAAATATAGCTATAAATTCAGCTGCTGTTTTCCAGCATACACATTGACAAGGTATGAATAATATGTATTTCTACACTTAGAACAGACAGATGTACACATTGCTCAGGGTAACCTTTGCTGTAAAAGCGGAGGATGGAAAGAGCTCCAAGTGGAAACAGCAACCTTTTGTCTTGTCTTTTACAGAGTTACTGCAATTGCAATAATGACATAAAAACAGCAATTGAAATTTAGTAGCCTGTGCACCAGGATTGGATTCTGAATGCACTTTTTTTAAGAGGGTGGGTTATGTTTCTACAGTCAGTAAGAAGAAGACACAACCCCTCCAAACCCCTTCAGCCTCCTTTTTTTTTAAAAAAAAAATAATTGGCTATTTGGACACTGTTCAAATCAACTTGCAAATCAACTTGCTATCCTTTGCAAATATGCATATTCTCTATATATCCTCTATATAGTCTCTTCTCTATATAATCTGGTCCCTAGCTTCTTAAAACTACCAAGGAGCAAAATTTGGACTAGCAATTACTGGACTTGCCAACATAAAAAGACCCCAATCTGTTTGGCAAGAGAAAGACAGGCAGGCACTGTACTATCATTGGGGCTGCAGCATTTGGGAATTTTTTCACATATTATTAGCGACAGCAGAGGTGAGTCAATACAATCCCATTAGCCACATCATGCTGTTTGACTTCTGATACGTATGAGGAAAGGAAAACAAAATGGACACAATTGCTTTTTGGGAGGTACGTTGATGTTGGGTAAACAGGAAGATCCATGCCTGTTTTAGACATTGCAGCCTGACTGGCAGATGGGGAAAGGTGGATTAGGGGGGTCCATGCATTTTACTGGCACAGCCCTCACCTCCAGGAGGAAGGCGGGAGAGGCATCCACCGCTGCTGCAATCTGCACGGGGCTGGGTGCAACAGGAGGTCCCACCATCACCATCCTCCTCCTTGGGCACCTGCCCTGCCCCAGGGTTTCGGTGGCATTCCCAGCCATGCCACTGCTCTGGGGACAGAGCTGCCAGTCCTGCAGTGGCTCTTATCGCCTGGGTTAAGTTGGCACACATGGTGTCAGCACACAAGGAAATATCCAAAATTCAGCAAGCCTGCATGCAGATATGGTCCCTTTTTTTATATTAGTGCTGCACACATTTGGGAAAGTTTCTTCAACATGTAGGGAATGTTTTCAGATTCAGATGCCCCCATAAATGATTTTCTATTACATGCATATTAGCAGTGTCACTAATACTGTAAACAGTGAGACTATCAGATACACTGGAAGTCTATGAGGTGTATGAAAAAATTCATGTGAAAAGAAGCCCACGAGCCCTCCCCATTACAACTGCTGGGTTTTTTAAGGTAATGGATTAGTTAGCAGAAAGTTTAGCGCTTCTTACCAATACCTCTAACATCAGCTATAGTATCCTCATTTTAGATGTATATCCTCTCCTTGTGGGTAACCATTCGAGGGCACTGTGTTTAACATTCCTGCATGCTTGATTTGTGAAGGACACCTGCTCATTAGCTTTCTGCTTTCCGCCTTTCCATACCACAGCAGCTCTGGTGCCCACGGTGCACAAACCCAACACGCCCAAAAGCCATACCTCCACGTTGACCCAGAGGTGCCAAGTCTCTGAGCAGGAAGGGAATTGCTTCACTGTCCAGACCTGTTCAGCATTTGGCAGCATCTGCAGAGATTAACAGCAAAGCTACTTTATTACCATTAAAAGGGCAATGCAATTCCCAGCAGAACTGAGAACTGCCTTTCACATCTTCTCTTGGGTGAGACCTTTACTAGGACTGACTCCTGTCTTTGCTTCCACCTTTTTCATTTAAATAGAGTCTCGCATCAGTAGCCTTAGCTGAAAACTCCCACTCTGCTCCCACAGCCCACTGCGTGCAGTCCCACCCCAGAAGCAGTAGTCGAGAACCAGTGTCACTGGCCATAAGCAGTGCATATAGCAAATCTGCAGTCTTCAGCATAATTAGTGGACTATTTGTAGGAAAGGACCATCACGATATAACTGTGTCACTGCGCTCAGTCCCTCTGCATTGGGGATCCCCATGTGATGTACGTTCAGCCCTGGAAGGCCTGCAGAGCATCCTTGTGCAAAGTATTTCCCAAAACTCTCTGGCAAATTTACACTCAGGTGTAAGCATTGACAGCAAGGCTGCAAAAGTCTGAGCATCACAGCTGAAATGTTCAGGAGTGTTTTACCTGACCTGTGAAGCACACAAAGCTCCTCCCTGCGCTATCCTGACCGCTGCTCTGTTTTATTAAGCAGCAGGATGAAACTGAAGCATTTACAAGGATTTGCACTGTAGTGATCTGCACAGCCTGAGACTTTCAGTTGCCTCCAGTTCAGCAAACAGCGGAAACGCTGCAACAAGGAAATGAATGCAGGTAAAGGCTGTCGCAGACACTTATGCAAAATTTGTATTTGGCTATTTCTCCCTACTAAGACCTAGAAAGTCAACTTAAAAGGAAAAAAAAAAAATATTAAAAAAGCAAGCTTAAATTCGTGAAGAAACTTGATGTCATAACACCCTTATTCACTAGAGAAAGATTTCCAGTCCCTGTGAGGAGTGGGATTTCCTCCCCCACCTTCTTCTAAGATTGAATGATTATTTATTCCCATAACCTTTACATAAAGGAGAACAGCCACACTTCTGACCACAGCTGCACGGGAGAATGACATCCCTACACAGCCGGCCCCACGTGCTAATGCTGCAGACGTTCCCGCAAGCCAACCCAAATCCAGATGACTTGCCCAACAATGTGCCACGGGAACGACATGGCAAAACCTCCCAACCAAAAGCACAGGGCGACGAGGGCCAGTGAGGGGCAACAGGATTTACCCCACCACCAACCCTCCCCTCCTCTGCCAACTCCACTGCAAATACCAGGAGGTCCTTACCTTTTAATCTCCCCCATGCCTCCTCCACCGGTTCCTGGTGGGGCTGCCAGCAGGCAGCTGCACTGCAACACCCCGAGGGGAGCGGTGGCGAGCGGAGTCATCGCTGCCTCCCACAAAACAGACAGGTGCTTGGAAAGCTGCCCTGGGCCCAGCGGCGAGGCACGGGCCGCGGGACTACAACTCCCAGAAGGCCCCGCGCCCCCCCGGCCCTTCTTCCCCCCGGCTGCCCCTCGCCATGCGCTCTGGGGGTTGTAGTTCCTGTGGGGCACCCCTCACACACACACACCCCCCCCCCCAGCCGCTCCCACTGACACGCCCTTTCTGGGAAGGGAGGCTTTGCACGGCTGCGAAGGAAACAAACACTCTGAAACGTACTAAATATATTTTTTAAAAAATTATATATATGTATGTGTATAAAAAAGCAAAACTCAGCAAATATTTTTGTCTACAGTAAGGGGAAAACGGGAAGTTAGTGTACTTGCAATGCTGTTTCTGATTCGGGCAGGGGTTTGCTTTGCTGGGAAGGAAGGGGGAAAAAAGTGAAAAAAGGCTTATAAGCAAGCATTGCCAAATAACTTTGCAAAATCAGATGGGAAAAACTTAAATGTTCCCATACACTAATTAGTTAATGACTGGCCTCAGGCCTACAAACGTGCCCATACTTAACTGTATCCTCCACTGAAGTGAATGCAATTGAATCTCATACTCCAGTTGTTCCAGAAACTGGAGGCCTCTAGAAATTATAAGCATGGCTTAGTAATGGTGAGATTTCAGAAGTAATTAAGGGCTTACCCACATTGGGAGTTGCAGCAGAGTAGCTTCAATTGCATAACGCCCCTCCCCTGCACGGGACATGTATTTCACGCTTGCATCATTCAGGCTTGTGGTTCACAAGCTACCTGCACCCGAATTGATGGACTTGTGCAAGGGGAGCCTAAACTGCACGTTCTTTTTTACCTCATGTTTGGCCTCTATTTAGGCATCTCTTCCCAAAAGCTAGGCATTTCTTTTGAAAACTGGAGGTAAGGTTTCTCACACAATTGCTGCTGTCCTGAATTTGGGAGATCAATAAGAACACTAAATGCCACGAGACCCACAGAAATGGAGCATGGCCCTATTTGCCTAGCTGGGAATGTTTGTTTTTCTAACACTGAGAGGAAGGCTGTGCAAAGGAGAGAAAGCTCTCCTTTCAGAGTAAAATCTCCTCTTAGTAATTAGTCCTTGTGGGTAGCAAGTTTTAATGATACTTCATCGAGAACATAAAATTCATAATCTGTCCAGAGTATAGTCAAATTTTAAAGTTTTGCCCAAATTTTATTAATTGCACATGCATCAAAAATGTGAACAATCTTAATGTACAATGAGCCAAAGAAGTTCGTCCAAGACCGGTAGCTATTAAGCTCATGGATATACAAACGGCTCCCCTTTACCTGAGGTGAAGAGGAGGAGAAGGAAAGTCCTAGATAGTGGAAAATAATAATACATGAGTGATGCAGGAGGTTTTAGTGCACAGACAGGTGGGACCCATGAAGATTTCTTAGCTTCTACACAGCACCATGCCACAGCTGGCTCCGTGCAGTTGTATGGCACTGTTCATAAATTAAGAAGACTTCCCAGAGCTTGGGACATGGTGAGGAGGCAGACACTGAGTCCTGCCAGAACCACAGAGGACCCATGCTGCTCCATGGCTTGTAGCGCTGAGACACAGCCCAGCTCTGCGAAGGACTAGCAGGCGACTGCAGGACTCCTTCACTTGAGTCAAGCCATTGAACTGCTTCTGGACTCCATCTGGCCCAGGAAAGGGTTTAGCTGCTTTGCAAGGCACTACAGCTCGTCTTGTACTTCTAGAACAAGCTGGCAGCACATGAATAGCATACTTAAGCCATAACCCGGATAAGCCTTCCAGGATAATTGAGATTCTACAGTATGTGACTTTTAAAAGTAAGTTTTCATAGACTTGCTAGAAAAATGTGAGTTTTGACCTAGCACTTTTCATTCCAAGATTTCTGAATAATCTTTTTTAATGTAGGTTTAGAAAAGGGGAAAAAAAAAGAAAAAAGAAAAAAGAAAGTTCTTTTGACTTCAGTTCAAGTTCAATTGATAGAAGATCTATTAATCACCAGCATGCAATTTACATCAAGAATGCCTGTATTAGAACAGAAACATAGAAGAGCTGGAATGGATTGCTTCCCAAGATCTTTTGTCATTAAGAGTGGAGCTGTTTGTTTCCTTTTTGTATTCTGAGCTCTAGCATTTGGTTGACTGAGTCAGTACCTCTTATTAAAAATGAGCCGTAAGAGAACTGCTTTTCTGAACACACAGGATTATTACTTATTCCAACAGGTATTTTGTTAGTTCCTGACTCTGTAAAGACTTGCATAACTAAATACACCATGAATAAGTCAACTGAAACTGCTAAGGTCTGTCTAATGTTTTCATTTTCCTATTTCCCAGAACAATAATGGTCTCAGTCATCTATTATTTGCAAGAATTCACAGATAAAATCAGAATAAAGAGGAAGCATGGATAATATAGCACCAGACCCTCCCATTGTTTCGTTGGAGTAGGGAAATCCACTGGAGACTAAACTTTCTGTAAACACTGGTCTGACACTGGCTGCCTCCCCAAGGGGCTGGCTGACGTGGGGAACCTCAGCCCACCCCATTCACCTGACCGCCTCTAGCATGGAGCTGAAAGAGATGCCATCTGTAAGGACCACAGGAGGATGAACATGATTCTGTTCCCATATGGAAGAGAGAAGCAAAATCCAGGTGCAGATGATTTCCCAATAGCAGAAGGCAGGACAAGAGGAAGAAATATTTAATGCCAGTGGTGCCAGAACTAAAAAAATCCCACTGCCTTTCACAGGGGAGCTTTCTTAAAGCAGCCTGCATCTCCTTGCACAGCGAAGCATGAGTCAAGTTTGCAATGCCATTCAGCCTCATACATAGCAGAAGCTTTCCATGTTGCTTCCATATTTTGAAGAGACGGGGACTTTCCTCAGCACGTTCTCTTAAACACCTGACAGGCAAGAGAAAAATGGAGATAAAGCCAAAACAATAACCTTGCAAAGTGCTGAGCAGCAAACCAGAGAGCTGAAGTGCTCCTGTTTCCCCTGAATACCTTTCACAGCTGCGTCCTGGTTTCCTGGGCACTTGCAAAGACAGGAGCTGATGCTGCCATCTCACCCCGTCCCCAGCAGTATCCCACTCTGCCAGGCAGCCTTGGGGGATTTGCAGGGTATTTTCACTGGGGTTTGACTGACCACAAGTGAGCAGTGAAATCAGGGTCCCAGCCAGCAGATCAGGGGGCGAATACTCGGCATGCATAATATTTAATTTGTTCCTTTGTAACCTTGATGACATGTTAGAAGCAAAAGTAGAGGGAAGCTCATGGGAGGGCAGTTCCTCATCCTGTGACCCAAGAGAAAGGGTTGTTCCCTCTCCTCTGCCTGGGGAAGGCTCTGTGCTTCCCACTTTTGGCCCTCATGGCAGATGAAATGAGGCCATGGAGGGAATCTGGGCTGGGGAAGCCGCAGGAGGAGCTGGATCCCGGCGGGCATTGTTCTTGCCAGCAGATGGAGCAGGGCTGGCATGGGAATAGCGAGCCATGGGAGCAGGAGGCCCTCCTGCCTCCAGCCCCCCCCCCGCCCCTCTCCCAAGAGGGGCTTCTCCTGCCCTGCCCCTGCCCTGGAGGGGTCTCACCTTTCTTGCAGAAGGTCCTTCTCCATTCCTACACTGGCTGGAGGATCCATCCCAAAGATCTCTAGAGATGAGGGTAACCCTTTCCCCGGGATGCCTCCTTGCACTGGTGCCCATGGAAAGCTGAACACGGTGAGGAGGGTTGATGGGTGTAAAAGCGTTTATCCCTGCTTCTCCACTGGTGCATGCATGTCTGTGCTCACATGTCCACAGACACACGCCCACCCTTTTGCTGTTTGGCTGTGGACGACCTTGAGTAGATGGAGACCTTCCACGTACCTGTGCTCACCTTCCATTTCTCCTAAATGGGTTGAGTTTCATTGTCTGTAGTGGCTAGCTAGGTTATTTTCCACTCTTATTTCTTTCTGATGAGTTTAAGCCTGAATCAACATAAAAGATGGATATGTTCATGTCAGGTCAGCAAATTAAACCTACCTAGGCTAAGAATGACCAGATTCCCAAGGTGAAAAATCAGAGATGGAGGTGGAAATGGAGATGAAGTACTCTTTTCCTGCTTAGCCCTGGACACAGGAATGAATGGAAAAATAACATGTAGCCTTCTCCCTCCCACCCCTTAGGGCCCCTCTTCAAGACTGATTCCCCCCCAACACCCATTTCTTCATTCCTTTCACTTGCTTTTTTGTGAGGCTGTGAGCCACAGGTCTTTGAAAGTCAGAGATAATAGTCTTCCCTTGATAAGCACCCATCAGTGTGTTGGTCCCATCATGCGATGACTGTGGATGCGGATAACACAGGTAAGGTAAGGATGTCAGTACCACTGCATTTACATCGGCCAATTTGAAGAGGGACATGTCAGACCCCAGCACGCTGTGCTGTCTCAGTGGGTCAGTTCTGCACAGGTAACTCCTCCGCAGGTAGCAGGCCTCCTCATGGCAAAGCTGCTGGTGAAGGGCAGCGGTCCAGAGCACGAGAGGGGACAGCAGGCTCTGATACCTTCTCAGTGGGCAGCACTCAGCCATGGGCAGCATTATACTCAGCCAGTAGGTAATACAGATGCAGTGCTGCTAACGGGGGCATGGTTCAATGCAAACATAACGATGGACAGGTTATCCTATGAGTAATGTGAAGTGCTGTGCAGGATACAACAAACTGTGCAGAATAAATACCGTCTTGTTTGCAGAGGGAGACATTTGCAGGTGAGTCCAGTATTTATGCCACATTCTTCCCTCTTTCGCCTTTTGGGTTTCATTATTCTGCTTTTTGGAATCAGCTCATTCTTCCTCAAAGAAGTGGGAATATTTTCTTTTTTATTATTTTTAAAAAGCAGCTCTTTTGTTTATGTCATATATATGATCTTCATCGTCGTTAATTAAGACATAACCTGGTGTTATGCCCACAGGGGCAAATACAAGCCTTGTAAATGGAAAAGTACATCAGTATCTCATTTTCTTGATAATAGCCTACACATTTGAAGCCAAAAGGTAGTTGTGTAGCCCCGATAGTTCCAAAATTGCCACATTGGTGTGATTTATTTTAGCCTGTTGTAGAAAAAATAGAGATGATCAAAAATCTTAAAGCTCATACCTGAGAAAAACCAGCAAGAAATCACCACGATTTGTATTCAGTCTTGCACTTTTTTTAAGGGCAGAAAGAGATCCTGCTGCAGAAAATGCCTTTGACATAGATGTTTGAGTGATCTGCTACACAGACAGTAAGGAATAGCATCTTACAAGCTTTTTATGGGGTATTAAAAATCCAAAGTGGCCAAGTTTTCTAATGGAAAAAGCAAAATATTTCAGGGTTGGAATAAATGCACCTTCTGCTTCAGAGTGACCCCAGACTAACTGACCGTGAGTGTGCGTGTGTGAGCGCACGTGTGTGCACGCACGCGTGTGTGTGTGTTTCAGAGGGACATTCTTTGCTTCAGTTCCGTTATAATTCCTTTAAATATTTATTACTGGAATGTAAATTCTGCTGAAAACTGAGGTCTTTGCTTTGGAAAAAACAGACCATCACCTACTATGGGTGTTGTCACTCAGTGGAATATTCAAGTCCCTTTTGGAGAAACAAAAGGATTCGGTTATATAAACAAGTCACTGTGTTGAATTATAAAAGTGGGGGGAAAAAAAAGAACAAAAACCTGCTGACTGCTGGTTGAACGACTCCTTGGCTATGTGTGAACTGAAGTTCTGCAGATCTAGCAAGAAGCAGGAGCAATATTAAAATGAATTGCTAACAAATAGTGGAAATAGTCCAGCAAGCACATTTAGAATATGCAGCCCTAAGGATGGCTTTGTTTTCAGATTGGTTTGTCTTTATTTTGAATGAAAAACATTAATAAGCTTCTTAGGGAGATTGGGGATGGGAGAAAACATTGGCTGATCACCTTAAAGCCCAAGAAAATAAAAGAGTTCTCAAGTTGCTGGATGAAATAACAAACTAGAATGGGTTTATACCTCTTACATTGCTATGAAAGCTTTACTTCTTGATCATTTCCAGACACCAGAAGGTTATTAAAAATCCACAAAGGAAAAAGAAATTCTACATCTATATGAGCTTTAAAACTTATTTTGGGACTTCAGCTTGTTACCAGTGTAACACAGAGTAAACCTGTAGCACGAAAAGTATTGCTCAACGAAAAGAGGGACCAGGGACCAGTCTAGCACTACCAATGCTTGGGAAGGGATTTACCACATAATTTTTGGGGTTACACTTTATTCTGGAGGGTCAAAACTGGAGTAGGCTGGTGTGAATAGTACCAGTGCTTGGGCTAAGGTATTTGTATCACTTTAAACCCTACTGTCATTTCAAGGATATAAATAGGCTTGGAAAAATCAGATTATTGGAAGGATTAAATTGGGATCAGTGTCAGTAATAATCTATTCCTTTGCGGTAACACCAATTGAAAGAGGGAAAGTTTGGGGGAGGGGAATAATGGAGAACACTGCCTATGGGTTGTGTGGGAATGGGGAATATAAATGAGGGGAAGGAGGGCTGAACAGCACAGCCCCCACATGCCTGGTAGGCAGGGCAAGCATAAGGACACAGAAATCCTCCTTGGAAATAGCACTGGTCAAAGACCCTGGCTTACTAAAAGCTAGTTGCAGTGATGTAACTAACATCAATGTCAAAATATGTTAGTCATTCTAGTTTATTAAACTAATAAAGTCTGTTGGTGTGTCCCATATTTCCAGCCCTGCCACCCAGAGTGCTTGAAAAGCCACAAAATCATCGAGGGATTTCAGTATCACTCCCATTATCTCCTAACTGAGCTGGAGAAAAAGCAGCACATGCCTGACTGCCATGTCTCCAGGGTCTCTGGAGCATCCCAGGCTGAGGAACGTAGTGTGGTCCCCAAGCACCAGCCCCTCTGTCTCCAGCTCAGCTCATGGCACTGCAATTGCCCTGTCCAGCCCTTACTCAGCCAGCCTGTGACTGAAATCCATGCAGGTGTTGCCTATATAAGAGCTAAGCAAGAAGCAGCTGGTCCAGGCTCTCTATCATTGCCCAAAATACATTTCTACAAGTAAGATCAAATTTATTCGGCTCTTTTGGATCCAGAATGATTTTGATAGAAGTGATTTTAATTTGGTGATAAATTGCCTGCTGAATTTTCTTTTGTCCAGAAACATGAGAGAGCAGAGTACAGAAGGTACCTTATGATGTTGAGCAAAGAAAGCATATTTAGACTTGTTTTCCATCTAGCCTTTCAGAAGCAAGTTAACGGCTGGGTTTTCAGTTCAGGAGCTCTGTAAGTGAGGTCCTGCTTCCCTGACAAGCCATTTTCTACTTACCTCCTTGCCCCAATTTCACCCACCACCAGCTTTGCTGTTTAACAGGGTGGGATGTCCCTCTAGAAAGGGACTAGGAACCATCTTCTGTATCTGAGTCCAAGGGATATTTATCATTGGCAGCTGTTGGCTTTCAGGATGTGCCTTAGGGCCTATCCTTTTTTCCAGATTTTCCTTAATAGAAGAATTAAGAGACATCAGTGTGCACTTGCAGCCCAGAAAGCCAACCATATCCTGGCTGTATCAAGAGAATTGTGACCAGCAGGTCAAGTGAAGTGATTCTGCCCCTCTACTCTGCTCTGGTGAGACCCACTTGGAGTACTGCATCCAGGTCTGGAGCCCTCAGCACAGGAAAGACATGGACCTGTTGGAGTGGATCCAGAGAAGGGATGGCTCCTTCGATCAGGGGGATGGAACACCTCTCCTGTGAAGACAGGCTGAGAGAGTTGGGGTTGTTCAGCCTGGAGAAAAGAAGGCTCCAGGGAGATGTTATTGTGTCATTTCAGTACTTAAAGGGGGCCTATAAGAAAGATGGGGCAGACTTTTTAGTAGGGCCTGTTGCGATAGGACAAGGGGTAGTGGTTTTAAACTAAAGGAGGGTAAATCCAGACTAGATATACAGAAGAAATTTTTTACAATGAGGGTGGTGAAACACTGGAACAGGTTTCCAAGAGAAGTGGTAGATGCCCCATCCCTGGAAACATTCAAGGTCAGGTTGGACAGGGCTCTGAGCAACCTGATCTGGTTGAAGATGTTCCTGCTCCTTGCAGGGGGGTTGGAGTAGCTGACCTTTAAAGGTCCCTTCCAACCCAAACTATACAATGATTCTATGGGGAAGATGGGTATCTCACTCGATAGGGGTCTTTTATCCTTCTGCTGGCTGGCTGAGTGGACGGTGCTGGGAGACTGGTGGTAGTCCAGCTCAGGGCTTTGAGCACATTTAAATAAATACACCTGACTATAAGCAAGGTAGTGGTGAGAAGAAAAGAATACAATGGTTCTTGGAATAAATAACACTTCTAATAACTACCTCACTTATACTGCCCAATGACTAGAGCAAAAAAAACAGGGTAAGCAATTCCCAGCACTGTCCTCGGGTGCTTTCCTAAAGTTTACTTTTACTCTGTACTAAATAAATTACTTGGTTTTTTACTGTTGAAGGAACAAAGGTTGATATTTGGATTTGTGCATTTATAGCTCTGTTTCTTCAGTGGCTTCCTCACAAAAGCTCGTGGATCTTTTTGCATTTCCCTTTTGTTGGGGTTTTTTTTCCCCTAAATATGTATTTAAATTTCTTCCCCTATTTCTTTAGATGCAAAATGCAAACGTCTGCATCTACAGAAAAGCTCAGGCGTTTTTCTTTCCTTCTGTCTTTCAGTCCTGCTTCTGCTTTCCATTTTTACTTCTGCTCAGTTAATTAGTCATTTATAATTATTTCCCTCTTTATTTACGTGGCATGTATTTTCCCTGGGAAGCTGCTGCCTGGTCCTTGGGAGTCAGTGTAACCTGACTCCAGCCGTGCTTTTTCTCTGCAAACCTACTGGCGTCATGGAGCAACCCTCAACCATCAAGGGGTAGGATCGCTGGCTTGCTTGGCCCTGGGTGCCCACTCGCTGTCTGCCTGGTGCACCGCAGAATCTGGCAGTGCACACTCATCCCAACAGAGCCTGACCTCAGATGGGTCAGGAGCCCAGAAACCCATGCGGGGGAAAAGCAGGAGGGGCATGAGCGGCTCGCCAGGGTGAGAAAAGTGAGGGCATCCCAGCATCGCAAGGTCTGTTCCTTCGCCTCCCTCCACTGCTGCTCTACTGCTGGGGAAGCCAAGCTGGCAGCAATGGCACTACCTGCTTCAAAGGGCTCCTGCCAAGCACGTCACTGCTATTTGTGTAATGGGATGAAAGTCTTGAGTGAGCAGTGATACATAAAGGAAAAGTCTTAGCATAATTACTGATCCTTACAGCTTTTCATTCCAGAAAATTTGAGGGTAAGGAAATAGCTGTAAGGGTAAGCAGGAGATAAATCTCTGTTCATGGCACCTTCCTTTATGCATTTTCAGCATGTCTTGGGGTTACTGTCCCACAGGCAGGGCTTGCCGAGGGTGCAATCCCTTTCTTCTGCATTTTGAAGTAATTTCCAACTTTCTCCTTTGACAGCAATTAGAATCAACACAGCTAACCAAAAAGCAGGGAAAAAAATCTTTACAGATACTTCATTTCAATTTCCTTCCTGATTTTTTTTTTAATTTAAAATGTTTAAAAAGTGTATTTTGAACACTTATTTCTTGAGGTTGTGAGCAAATTTCCCTCTACTCTCCCATAATCAGGTAATAATAGAAACAACATATGTCCCCTTCTATATCCATATTAAAGAAGTTTATGCCTGTCCCACTTAGGAACTAGCTGCTACCGTGACCTGCATTTTTTTCCGTCTCATCTACACTTTCTTGTGGGATCATTTTACTTTCTCTGTAGTGGTAGAAAGGGAGTCCCAGGCATGTGTTTTTCTCAGAATCAGGCTGCGACTCAATCTCTGGCCACAGCTATCGGTCAAGTTGGTTAAGGGCTGTAGTTTGAGTAGTAAACTGTCTCTTTAGTACCAGTAGCCAGAAGAAATTCTTCACATTAATGCCAGCCAGGCTCCAGCATCTCTCTACTTGCTTCTAGGCAGCTCTTGGTCCAAAGACTTCAAAGCTTTCCATGCTCTCTGACCGGGATACCTTCTGTGACCGTGCACAGGCTGGGAAGCAGCACCTGGTTTGTTTTCAGCTCTCCCAGTTGCCACAGTTTGCTGGGTTATGAAAAACATCCTATGGAAAACAATTCAGCAGCAGCTGGCACGCATGCTACAGGCAAAGCAGACCCAGGCCGCCACAGGCTCTGCTCCCAGTGCCGCCAGTCACAGCACCAGTGCCTTGGGTCACCCACCAGCGGGAGGGCCAGAAGCACAATATGCTCCGAGATGGAGCCACGGGCACTGGGTACCCCCCCCGCCGGTGGGCTCACAAGCCAAGGTTGTTTTATAGCAGAGCACAAAACTCACCTTTTCTCAGATTCCTCACAAATATAAAAAGGGGCAGGAGGGAGAGGACAAAGAGAAGTATTCAAGTCAAAGGGGCCAAGGGCTAGGATGGGAAGAGCAGAGTCCACGTTCAATAACATTTATGCTTATCTCAATATTGTACCTGGTGCCTAGGTACTGTAGCAATTGGAACCTCATAAATACCAATGACAGATAGTAATTAGCACCCCATAAATACCGTCAACAGATAATCTTGCTGCTAGGAGGCCAGAACAAGCTTTTCATACCCAACTGGCCAAGCAAGCTGGAAGGTGAAAATAACAAGAAAATGGAAAAAACACCATTTGAAAACAAAGGTCTTCCTCTGGAGTCAAACTTTTTAATGGAAATAAAGCCTAAACCAGAAGTCTTATACTAGCCTTAGGCGCCAAAGTGCCCCAAGTCAATTTATATCTGGCTGATAAAAGGGTAGTTGATTGATTCATGACAGCCAAAGGCTCAGCTCCTAGGAATGCATGGTGCTTAATTTTTTTCCGGGATCCCTTTGATCTCTGCTGGAGGTTGAGGAGCAGGCTCCAAATTATGAAGTATTTTTGGAATTATATTGAGACCATTTCACAGAAAAGTCACCTTCAAGCCTCCAAGACTCTCTCTAGAGACACGGGGATGATGGAAAGCTTCTAGCATGACATTTTTATCTGAGAGAAAAGGAATACAGCAGACCTTAAAAGAATGGTAATCCAATCATATTTGGACTAACATTAAGATCTGGATGTAGGGCCTCAGGTTTTCTATGTACTAAACTAAAAAGCACAAGTTTCTGTGAGGGTATCTGGAAGCAATAACAGGTTTACAGATCTCCCTAGATCAGCTAGAGGAGGAAGACAGCCATCCTACAGAAACCTAAAAACTAGCAATTGGCACATGGGAGAAACTCACCTTTCAATTCAGTGCATTAAATTCCACAGCAGTATTTATTTCAGGTTAACAAAATGTGTAGGAGGTACAGCACCTGCTCCCTACCTTTCGCCCTCTACACAGAGCCCTCCCTGTCTCTCCATGTACCTTAGAGCCCAGAGGGTCCTTCACCTTGTCCTGCCTGCCAGCCTTTTGTCACATTTGCTACCTTGCTGTAGAGCTCCTGCAGCCAGACCAGTGGCTCAGCTTCTCCTGGAATTTGGGGGTCTTCTCATCACAGCTGGTGGTCAGCAGGACTGGAACCTGCAGTTCAGTATCTGACAAGCACTCTGTCAAAGCAAGTCACGTAACAAGGGAAGCTCCTTCAGTGCAACTCTAATGACCTCCTCCATAATGATATAGAAATGCAGAAGACTCCGTGTTCACTGACTGTATTTACCTGAGCATTACAAAATATTAAATAGCATATTTAGCAAAACAAGAGCTTTCAGGTATACTCCTTGGTATGCAATTGTCAAGGGCAGAGCTGCGCATCGAGTTTGTATCTGTGTTGAAATCTCCACCGACTTCATTAGAGTAAAATGCATGAAGTGTAGTCATTATAATCTGCTTTGCAGCGACACAAACATATCTAAGCTTTGGTCACATGACAGGAGTGTCCAGACTTTTCATCCAAGCCTTTGTCAAGAAAAGCCAGGTTTGAGGGGGGAAGAGGGAAGGAGGGAAGAAGGGAAGACCGCAAGAATTGCTCAGCTGATACTGCTAAAAACAATGGAAACAGCCGCTAATTCTCTCGCTGCCTCCACCCTTCCCAGTAGTCTCATTATCATAAATAATGTTGCACTTATTTGAAAACTCAGGTTTCATAAGGCTGGCCGCGCCGGGGGGAGCCGGCAGCCCAAGCGGCGCTGAAGAGCTCTGCGCCTAAATGCCAAACCCTGGCGCTTGTGCCCCTTCGGTTCCTAGGAGCATCTCTGCTTTCAGAGAGCGGCTTGAACTTCTGCCTTAAAGTAAAAGCATATCGTGGCAGATACTCTAATCACAATGTCTAAATATAATACAAGGGAAGACAATTTAAGAGAGCTCAGCTACACTTTTTTAAGCAGCTGTCAGGAAACTGCCTCTGTGGCTTTCTGCTTTAGAGTAAGATTAAATGAATCAGTCTCACCATTTGAATGCGTGGGAAGTCAGAGACAGCAAAGTGACAACTAAGGATGGTTTATTTATAATTGGGCCCTCCTCCTATAGCTATTTGTGCACAAGTCCTGAGCAGTAAGTTCAAAAGTACCTGCCCTTATGTAAAATTACTCACAAATGCTACGTGTAGGCCAGGTGGATGCCTATGCTGGTTTGGCTGATTATAAAGTTCATGTAATTATTATTGAACTCTCTAGTGATGTTTGGAAAAAAAATACAGCTTATTACGCAGCAGCTTCAAAAGGTTCTGACTCCCTGGTCCTTCAGCCAGGAGTCTTTCACAACAAGGAAGAGCCTGAGCTGGGCATCACTGCCCGAAGTCCTGGGGGCCGGCACGGGGACTGGGGCACCGCCTGAGGAGCAGCTTTGCAGCCAAGGCAGGTCTGTAAGGGCTGGAGGGTGACACAGAGGCAGCAACGGTGGACGCTTTACTAGTGGGGACCTTTGATACTTAAGCTGCAACTCCCCACTCCTTGAGCTCAAACTCCTCTGACTTTAACCCCAAGGTTTAGAGGTTTCCAAAACAAGAATTCCCGACGACGGGTAAAAGTGCTGTAGCTGCAGCTGCAATCACAAGCCTGAGAGACATTCAGTAGTTTATGGTTTATCTGATTAATGAGCCCAACTGCAATGAGAAATGGGTTTGCCAGAGGAAAAGTGTGGGTTTCTCATCTCCACCACCTCAGGATGAGGCCCTAAACTTTTGCAGTGTCCTTCTGAGTGAGGAAAGGCAATATCCACAAATCTGAGATAAAGGTACTGAGAGGAGGACCCAGGAGTGGCTGAGTCCCTTGGAACAAGAGCAGGACTGCTCTTTACCCAACCTCTGGGTGGGTAAGACAATGGAGTTGAGCTGACCTCAGTCCCTGAGATTTCCTTCCTCCCCACTTTAGCAGGCTTGGCCTTTAGTCTGTAGCATCAGCCTGCACCCCTAACTGGGAAACATTATTAAAATGGCATTAAATATTAAGAGAGACAACACAGCATCTCTCACAGTGAGGGAGCTCCTGACACAGCAATGCTTTTCGTAATAAACTGCCTTGACAAACAGTTTACTTATATTCTTATTTCAATTAGATGAAATACTCTGCAGCGGTAAGGATGAGTGCAGCTGGGTGTTATTTTGAGAAGTAGTAAATATTTATTCGGCTCTCTCAGCATGGAAGTGGGTGGGTGGCGGGGTCTCAAGACAAGACCTCATCAGCACAATTTTTAAAGCCATAGTCACAGGCTGCGGCTAACCAGCAAGGCACAGCACTGGTGTGTGAACCCATCACCAATAACTTAGCTATTAATATTGGCACAGCATTAACAGTGGTGGACATTGTGGCCAGGTTTGGCTCTTACAGAGATCTGGGCTCGAAAAGGAGATGACCTCCATTAAGTAGTGTAAATATTACAAGGGTTTCCCACCTCTGGCCAAGAGGCTCCCACCAAGCTCAGGGCTGTGTCGTGGCAGGCACTGCATGTACCAAATATACTCCTTGGCCCATGGTACCTAAATGACCAGAGTCCCCGAGCAGATCGACGGTCAAGTCATGGGCTCAGATCTCCAGGCTCCCAGCTGAGCGAGGGAGCGGCGCAAACGCAGGAGAAAGACTGCTGGTAGGTACAGGGAAATTTAAGCAAAGAAAATCTCCATTTCTTCTTTCCTGGAAACTTTGCCTGCAATTTCAGGTATTTTCTGTTGACAGCATGAAAGTCATGGAAGTAAACACACATGCTCGTCTTTGAAACACTGCTAGTCTTCTGGCCATTTAGGGAGGGGGTTTAAAAATGTTTAACTTAGGAAAAGCAGTCACTTTCCAGAAAATCCCACAAGGGTCTCCACAGCGCATGGGTTGGAAGCCACGAGGTTCCTGTCAGCACATCCGTACTTATCCCTTAAGTATGGAAGACCAGCCTTGGCAAAGTGCCACAGAAAGTTTTATTACTTTAAAGTCACTGAGTTTGTCTTATAAGGCCTGACCAAAATTTCACCTCAGTCTGTATAATTTTTTTTCCTTTATCATAACTTCTAGTATAATAAAATAATTAACATTACTCTCCTGATACCTTTCTTTGAAAAGGCTGTTTCAGAGGCTGAAGGGTAGAGGGAAGTCCCTTCCCTTGCTTGCTGAAGTCACGCCTGAGATCAGATATAGCTGTTCTGAGCCGGTGATGCCACGCAATGGGTCTTTTTAAGATGGAGAGCAGAGACTGGGATAAATAAAGCTGAGTGGCAAGGTGGGGTACATGGGTGGGCCAGGCAAGCATTGCCCAGTGTGAATTTGGCTTGTAACTCAGCTGGTGAATAACTCCACAGAGTCTATAATGATAGGGGACCTCACCTAATGGCTCATCAAAAAGACAACATGCTTTGCAGAGCAGAGCATCCCTCACAGAATCCTCTATGGCACTTTGTACAGCGCTATGATCACAGCCTGCCTCATATGTGACTTTTTTTCTTCATATGTGTTGCCCTTTTAATCTGAAATAGTTTCCTCCTGTCCCTTTGACTGGTGTTCAGGAATGGATTTAAAATGGGCGTTAAATCTAAAATTTCAGATCCAGAAGCAGAGGGTTTGGAGTGCAAGATGATTCCTCGCATGCGCATAAGCATCCCTACAGAAATGATTCAGAGTCTGGAGCAGCTGATTTAAAAGGCTGGGCCAAATTGTCCTTCGAAGTGGGTGTATTTAAAGATGCCTATCTGCCTGCAGGCATCATAGCATCACCTGTACCAACAGAGCTGTGCTGGCCGGTGGCAGCTGAGGCTCTGCCCACAGGGCCCTGTTGACGCCACTGGCCACCAAAAAGGTTGAGTTTATGCTGGCGGAGACTGTCCCTCCCTTGGGAATGGCACTTTGGGTAAGACAGAGTGTGTGAGCTTGTTCCAGCTGAAACCAGGACAGAGCTGGAGGTTAGGGGAAGCACTGATGGTTTCACCAAAGGAAGCTGAGGAATTACAAAGTGAAATCGGGGCAAAATTTAGAAGAGGATAATTTGAAAAGTTTCTTCTTTAAAAATTGGGAAAATATTGGGGGTGAAAAAGATTTGTGGAAATAACTTTATTACAACCTGGATTATTTTCAGCAGGATATAAGGACTGCATTTAATCTTTGTTGTGTAGAATGGTGGTTTGGTTTTTTTTTCCCTTGCTCTAAGTGTGTCTCTTAATAAAGCCTTACCGTTGGAATAATTAACAAAGCCTGCATCACAAATGCGGTGCTCTCAGGAGCTAGGTACTGATGTGCCCTTTCCCACTGCAGCAGACACAGGAGGGTTTCTAGCGAGCTCTGGGAAACAGGAGTCTCCTAGGAATTTCTGAGCACAGAAAATGCATGACTAGGTCCTGTTGGCGATTTTCACCAGGAGGATTTTCTTCAGTGAGTTTTTTCCTCTTTCCAGCCAAGGACAAACCTCTGACACTAGCCCACATTATTGTTTGAAGACAGATTGAAATCTTGTGATTCTGACATCGTTTTATTTTTAATTTCCACACTGCAAATGTCAGGGGAAAAAATACCCTAAAAATTATACTTCAGAAAAGACTATAATTACTTCCAATTAAATCATGGCCCTGGTTGTTTGAAAGACTTGACCACAGCTAGAATTTCATTATCTGATAAGCACTTTTTTTTTTATATTTCAAAGTTTCTTTTTAATAATAAGAAGAAAAGGATCCAAGACCCTGACAACAATACCTGAGCCAACTGCAAAAGCTCAATGATGGGAAATTGTGTTTAACCCCTCAAACGGAGAGACCACATCATTTTTAGGGCATTTATTTCTTGATGGGGAACCAAGGTTCAGAAATGTGATCAGGTGTGGTGGTAGGCATGGATGAGGTGACCCAGATCTCTGCCTTCCCCAGGGCACTAAATCAGACTGTGCGCTTTCATCACACCTTTCTTCCATCCGTGGTACCTAAAGCGTTTTACCAACATCTGTCCTGTTTCTCATTACCACACTCCTGTCTGTATCAGAGTACATCCCTTGAAGCCACTGAGGCTTTATCAGCATCATCTGGTTTCATAGCAGGAATTAAGTCTCATCCCTCTGTATGTCTGCACCCTAAATCCAATTGTTACCCCCTGAAAGAGGCATTTGCATCACACAAGCTGCACTGAGGATGCCACTGATGTTCAGACTGAGTAAAAATATCTGTGTTCTTATGAAGTCCCACTCGCTGGTGCACGGGATAATTTTGCTGTAGGTTTTTGTAGTCTCATTTTGAACTTTAGCTATGACAGAGCCATCAGTCCCCAACCCCACTCAAGTATGCAGTATATTTTTCATATGCATTCAAAGATAAAGGCCTTTACTCAGAACATTAAAAAATAAGCAGTCATGGTCCCAGTCCAGTATGCTGACTGTTTTCTGACATGCTTAGGAGTCAGTCTGTATCATTTGTCATGCTGAAGAGGGAGGCATGGGCTGGAGGAAAGGGACAGGGGGGCTTCTGCAAAACATCTGCGTGCAAAAAGGGTTGCATGTGGAGGGACGGGTGGTACTGGATGGAGCTGTGTCTAGCGATAGAGCATCAGCAGGGTGTAAGGTCAGTTGATACTGTAGCCTCTTTCCCTTACCATCCCAGCTAGCGCAAGCCCAAGTGTTTTGGTCGCTAGCAGTGACCCAAAATCCCAGTCACAAGGGACAGGATTTTCTCTAGGTGATGCCACAGAGGCAGCCTATACCAAGTGTCTGCTAACGATTAGCAGAGACATAAGGCTGGGAATAGGCATACTGTAGCAGGCTGCCTGAGTGCCCGCAACTTGCACACAGAGCAGACATTCCTGCTATCCATGGAAAAATCCTCCCCTAAATATTCCACATCACAGTGGCTAGTCTTGAAGCTGATCGTATTAGGAGGAAAGAAATTAAAATTTGCAATTGACTCACCAGTAAAAATATGTGAGTGTACCCAGCAAATAAAGTAGATTCCCTCAGCACTTACCTAATAATTTCGCTTTTAATTAAACTGTCCATTCCCGCACTGATTTACATTTAAAAAGAAAACATCTGTGTGTATTTCACTGGGAAACCTTCCCCTGGTGTTTACAGAAGTATTTTGCTTTGCTTAATGCAAAAGATTTGGGGCCTGATTCTTGTTACGAACATGGTGCCTTCCAGCTCCTCCCTGAAGACAAACAGGTATTAAAGGTTGTCACTGAAGGGGATGTGCTCTCCCTGTGTGTTTACAGCCTTTCTTTTCTGTTTTTTGTTTGTTTGTTTTTAACGTACCTTACAGTACTTTTTTTATTAGTACATTTTTTAGGCTCAATCTTTCTGAAGAAGAAAATGCAGTGGATGGACAATGAGCTGAGAAATCTGGGACCCACAAACCCCCTCAGCTTTCTTTGGGAGAAAGAGAAAGAAATTCCACATCAGCAGCACGCACCAAAGCACTGGCCCTCGCATGCTCTCGGCACAGCCAGGGCCCGGTGGCAGCAGCAGAGAAGAGGATGCCACCATAGCATTTCTGGCTCTGAGAGACCAAAGGGTACCTCGTGTCCATTAGTGCTACGCCCCTAAATTGTGAATGACAACCAACAACTATGTTTTAAAATTTGCCTGCCTTCCGTCTTGCATCTTGACCTCAAAATCTGTATTATTTTCCAAGAGAAAAGAAAAAGAATCCCAAACTCTCACCATTTCCAGCAAGAAACAGGAACTCCTGCTACTCCCACTGCAATTGAGTACAGGCTCGGGTTGTTAGCAGCAGCCCCCTGAGACACGCCAGTCAAACGCCCTGTGCCTTTCTGGAGAAGTGAGTGACATGCCCAAGACCACCAAGTTTGCGTATGTGGGACAGAAATGGAAAAGAGCCCCCCTGAGTGCCAGCCCAGCACTGTAAAAGCCCACCCCTCCATCCCCTGGCTTAGTGTCTGCCACCACTGCCCAGCAGCCATGGTGGATGTAGCTGAGGATGCTGCTGCCTCAGTGGTACACGACACTCCGTGACGAGGCTGAGCGTGCCACGTACTTGAACCCAGACTACGGGTGTGTTTACGGTAGACCCAAATATGCAAATGGAGAAATGAAAAATCGTAAGAAGTTAATATGTGCTCTTCTAGCACTAGCTTGCCATCCTCTCCTGAGTGAAGGGGCCAAAGAGAAGAAGCAGTCTGTTGGGGCGGGAAAATCTCTCTGGATTCAAAATTTTAGTGACATGTCCTGCAGTCTCAGGTACACAGAGAGCGGACCACGATCTCTCCCGCAGAACGGCCTTGCCCCGGGGCTGTTGCGGCCACGCTGCCAGCACCTGGCTCCCGACAGGTACATTCACACCATGGCTTTGGCCCTGGCCTGGGGGTGTAGCATCCTTGCATGGATGCTCAATTCTGGGGAGGATGGAAAGAAGGTTGTAGGCCCAGAGCTGGGCCACCTCCAGAGTGCATCCTCATCTGTGCACAGTAGTGGGAAAGCACAGCAAGGGGTTGTACCCCTTGGTTCCAATCACGTGCCCCAAGTCCCCTCGGAAGGAGACTCATGGGGAGGCCCCTGTGTGAGCTGAGGAGGAAGCTGAACCCCTGCTCCCGCTGCAGGCCCACACACCGTGAGTTTCTTCCATGCACTGGGTTTTAGCAGCCAATCTGGGCCAAGGTCGAGACCTGTTGAGGCTGGTTTTTGTTTACCAAATGTGCTGTGACCTCATTTGGCAGCAATAGTTAAAAATACGTAAGATCTGAACAGTCCTAGTTGGTGAAAATATCCCCGTTAATTTTCCTATCTTTGGATGCATTATCAGCAGATGAGAATCTGTAATGTCCTTGGTGTTACCGAACCTGAAAGGCAATCGTGAATTGTTGTTCTGGGCCAGCCAAGTAGTTCATCAAGTTCAGCACCTTGTCCCTAAAAGAGGCAGAATAACCTGTGCTTTGAAGCCAGGCAGCTTTAGCATTTGGGTAGGTATGTCACGCACAGGTTTGGCTGCTCCTGCATCCCCCTTTGTGCTCCACCCGCCAGCCACAGGGCCAGAAGCCACCACTGCCATGCCCAGGCCACACACAGTGAGTCCTGCAGACCACTTTGCCAACTCCTTCCTCTTTTCTTCTGATGGGGGAGTGAGTTTCACTTATGTTTTAAGCTCCTGCGTCATGTTAGCTTTGGATGGACATGGAGTTAACGCAGGCCCGATGGCTATGGGATAGCTCAGGGTGAAACGGAGAGGTAGAAGAACCCATCAGTGCAGTCTCATGCAGGAGAGGCTGGTACCGCTGTCCCCATTTCACAGTCAAGGAGAGCGAGGGTGATGTGGCTAACCTGGAGCCATGCTGCAGCAAAATGCAATGACAAGAAGCAAAGCCGGTTCCTTTAGCAGCCTGCTCCTCCCCTCTGGCTTTGTACTCTGCACTTCGCCAATACTTTTCCACATCTCCGTGGTTCTGAGATAGGGGTCCATGGCTGTCACGCTGAACAAGGACAAGGAGGCAGGCTGGGATCACAAGCATCAGTAGCCTCAGAAAGCAGATAATGTCCTCCATCATAAAAGAAGAGAGCAGCGTGGAATTACAATGACCAGAAACATATTTTGGGAAAATGTGAAGTTATCAACTTAGTGCCTAGAGCCAAAGCCTGAGAGTCGCCATGACTAAATAAAAGAGGGGCAAGAAGCAAGTTCAAATACTGTGCCTGCTGCTGTCTGCCCTGCTTGCCCTCCAGCTCTGGCCTGGACTTGCCCAGTGGTCCAGCTGGAGTCAGCTCCATTTTTTTCCAAGATCTGGTGGTGGTTGGTCTTGGGATCACTCTCAAAATGAAGCAGGGATGAGATGGCAGCAGGTTTTGCTCCCTCTGCTGTACACAGTTCTTCAGTTTCATCCCAGCCGACTTTGTGCCCTCAATCACCTCCACCTGCCCTGCATGCCACTCCCCACCACATTTAACACGTATCCTCAGCTTCGTGTTGTAAATAGAATGCTAATGGGCCATGAGGCAGACCTTCTGTTATTCCAGGCATTTTTCAGTGGGGGAAAAAAATCATGCAAAACGCTGAAGAAACCTTGCGAGCAAGGGGGCCCAGAGGAACCTGGGGATCACGTCCTCCGCAGTGCAGCCATGGCCATCCTGCTCTATCAGCCAGTCAACACGGGTTGCTCCCTGGCCCGCTTTTATCTGCCGGCATAGGCACCCTCTGAGCACCCCAAGACTAGTGGCCAGGCTGGCAGGAGCACTTGTCTCTCACTGAAATCCCCAAATAGAAGTTACCTCTTGCCTCCTCCTCGAGACATCAACCGGAGCAGCCGGGTGTTGAGCCCTACTGCGATCGAGTCCTGCGGTGGGAGAGGTCTGGGCTGGCACCAGCAGCAAGAGGCAGCATTTTTGGGGACCAGCTGTAACAGTAGGCACGAAGAAACTACGTCTTCACCGGTCTGGTCCCAGACTGCTCGCCTGTAAGGAGCTCCAGGCAGGCAGATCCAGACGGGAGTTAATGCAGGATCACAGCTCGAGGACTCGTTTCCACGTTTGCCAGAGGCTTTGCATGAGTCTCAGCTTCCTTGCCTGTGTAATGGGTACCTGGTGACTGACCTTCCTTTGTAAAGCTCCTGTCATGCAAAGGGGGCTCCGGATAATGTGGCTTCACCTACAGCTTTCCTGTGTGCACCGACAAAAATGATGCTGGTCGGGTTGGTGTTCCTACAGCAAGAGCTCAGAGATGGGTCTTTTAAATTTAAAAAAAAAAAAGGGGGGGGGGGTAGTGGCTGTCAATCTCTGTAAGTAAACACTTCTTTGATGTGGTTCCTTTTTTTTAAAAAACAAAAACACAACCCAATCCTAAAAGCAACAACGTATGTTTATTTTAAATGCATCCGCTAAATATTTACACTGCAAGCAAGCTAAATGAAAAAAAAGGATAAATTGGAACTTTTGTCAGTGAACCAGATTGTGAAATGCCTTGAGGGAATAGAAGATTTATTTGGGGAGAGGGGGAGAGGTAGGAATTTTCCATGCTATTGTAAAACATGAGCTCAAATTATATGATCCCCACAGCCAGTGAATTGCAAAGCTTCAATCAGCTGCCTTTTTTATTTTTTTTCCTTCCTCTCTTTTCTATAAAGAGGAGGGGGGGGGGGGAGACAGAAGTGTTTCACCAACTTCTGTTGACTGTTCCTTTTTTCTCCTGATTGAAATGTGTTGTTAAACAAGATCCCACATAATCTCAGCAGAGGGTTTCTCTCGCTCGCGCTCTCTCCTTCTGGGAAGCCGCGATCAGTGCCATCGGCGCTTGATTATTTGCAAACTCCCTTCGCTTTCCCCCCCCCCTTTTTTTTTTTTTTTTTTTTTCCCTCCTCTCTGTCTCGGTCTCCGTCTCCCTCTCTCTCCCTCCGTCTCTCTCTCCCTTTCTCTCACCCCCAGTGCAACTTTTGCAGGCGCCCCGGCACACGCAGCCATGCCGCGCTGAGAGCGGGGGCACCGCGCCAGCCCCCCTCCTTCCCTCCCTCCCTCCTTTCCTCCCTCCCTCCCTCTCTCCTTCCCTCCCTCTCTCCCTCCCTCCCTCCCTCCCCAGCGCCGCCGTCCCGAGCCGGGGGGGCCCCGCCGCCCGCTGCCCCTGTCCGGCCCCGCGCCTCGCCCCGGCCCCGGCCCCGGCCCGGCCCGGCCCGGCCCGGCGCCGCCGCCCCCCGCCCGCTCGCCCGCCCGCCCCGGCCGCGTCGGAGGGCCGGCAGCGGGGCTGGATGTGCCCGGCTCCCCCCGCGCTGAGGCGGGCAGCGATGCAGAAGGCAGGCGGCAGCTTCGCCTCCGCCGAGAGACACCCGCTCAAGATGGCAGATGTGTGTTGAGTTTGGGGGGCTGCGATCTCGCGTCGTTCGTGGCGGCGTTGCCATGAATAACAGGCGTCCTTGCACCGATGGCCCCCATGTACGAAGGTAAGCCCCGCACGGCACGGCACGGCACGGCCCGCCCTGCCGGCACCCCTCGCCCAGCCGCGGGGGAGGGCGGGGGGTGGTGGTGGGGGGAACCGGGGGTCCCCGGCCGCCCGCGGTTCGCCGTCCCCCCGGCGTTGTTGCGGGGAGGCTGGCGGCGGGGCACCCCCGCCCTGCCCGGCGCCCGGCGGGGAGCGGGTCGCGGCGCTGGTCGCCCCCCGGCTCTGCCCCCCCCCACCCACCCCCCCCCCCAGCCCTCCCCGGCCCCGCGGTCCCGGGCGCTCGGGCCCCGGCGGGGGGCGGTGGGTGAAGTCCGTGCCGGTGCCGAGCAGAACAATGAGGTGGACGGAGCTTGCCCTGCGCCTCCGTGTGTGCCTGCCCGCCCGCCTGCCCCTCGCTGCAGTTTCCATTTCCAGGACCGGCCACCCCGCTCCCTTCGCCGATTTCCCGGGAGTTCCCCCCACCGGGGCTCTCCTCCGGGGCGCGGAGACCCCGCGGGCAGCGGCGGCGGCTGGGGCTGCGGGCAGCCGCCTGTCAGCTCCTCCGGCTTCTGCTTCAGCCCAGCCTGGGCTGCGGCGAGAAACCCAAGTGCCCCAACTTAGTTTTTTCGGGTTGAAAAAAAAAAAAAAAAAATGGGGGAGGGTGTGCGTGTGTGTGTGTTAGACCGGTACGTATTTCAGGGTGGCTGTTTATATATATATATAAAAAAAATTAAATACATCAGGGTTAATTTAAATCCCCTCGCGATGTATTTATCCTCTCCCGTCACCCCTCCCGGCTCGGCGGTGCCCAGGGAGCGTTACATAAACCGGGGGGACATCCACCCGGCCGGCGATTTATCCCGCCCGGGGACCGGTCGGTCGGTGGCGGCGGAGGGGGCGGGGGGGGGGGACACGGCGACACACGGGGACACGGTACTTTTCTCCCTATGGCGAGGCCGGTAAAACTTATCTGAGGAGAAAATCGAGCCCGGGCTGCAGCGCCCGAGAGGAGGGCGCTCGGCGGGCGGTGTAAAGTTACCGGCCCGCCGGGTTATTTCTGGGCAGCCCCGGGCTCACCGGCGGTGCGGAGTCCGGACCCCGCGAGAGGCAAGGCAGACAAAGAGGAGCGTTTTCGGCAGCGGAGGGAGGACGGCCGTCCCTCCCCGCCCTCGCCGCTGCCGGGCACCGGGCTGCCGGAGCCCGGGGGCGGCGGCGCCGCCGGGGGCGGGGAGGCGGCCGTAGGGGGGACGCGGAGGGGCGTTGGGGGCGGCGGCGGGGCCCTGCGCGGCGGCGGGCCGGTGCCGGTGCCGGCGGAGGGGCCGCGGCGGGCCCGGGGTGCCGGTGGGGGCCGGCCCGCCGACAGCGCCCTCTGCCGGCCGCGCCGCCGAGCGGCCTCGGCCCCCGGGCCCGGGCAGCCCCCCCCCCCCCGCCTCCACCCCCCCCCCCCCACCGAGCCCGGGCCGCCCCCGGCGCCTCCACGGCAGCGGGCGGCCGCGGGGGCCTGCCGCGGGCAGGGGGAGGCCGCCGCCGCCGCCTGGCCGCCGCCCCCGGTCGCGGCGGGGGCTCGCGGCCGCGGCGCGTACCTGCCCGGTCCCCGCCCGCAGCCCCCCGCCGGGCCGGGCCGCGCCGGGCCGGGCCTGTCGTCCCTCCCCGCCACCCCGGAACGGCCCCGGGGCACCGGCGGGCCGGTGCGGCCTGCCCGGCACCGCACCGCCCCGCACCGCCCGCCGCTGAGCCTGCCCAGCCCCTCCCGGGCGGGCGCCGCCGGCAGGGTGGGTAATGCGGCGATTCCTCTGAAGTTCGCTCCTCGCCGGGCCGCATCCCCCCGGGCGGAGCGGAGCGGTGCCCGGCGGCGGCCGGGGGCGGAGTGAGGCGCGGGGCCTGCGGTCAGCCCGGCCGCGCTCCCATTCCCGGCGCGCCGCAGCGGGCGCCCGCCGAGCGCCGGCACGGCCGCCTCCCCGGAGCCGGGCAGGGCAGGGCAGGGCAGGGAGCGGCGAGGAGGCCTCGGCCGCAGCCGGGGCGGGCAGGGCGCCGGCTTCCTCCCGGCGAGGAGGCGGCGGTGCCGCACCGAAGCGTGCGGTGGAAGTTTAGCGGTTCCTTAGAGCATCCTAACTTCAGCGGCGCCCGTGCTTCTGCCTGACTGGAAAAAGCGAGCGGATGGAAAAAATGCCCTGAAAAGCAACCCGTAAAAAGAAATTCCCAGCGACCGATGCAGGAGGGTCCGCGGCCAGGCTCTGCAGCGCGCCTCAAGCCTTAAAGTAGGTGAATATCCCAAATGGCAGGAGCCAGCAGGTAGCGTAAAGGCTGACAGGGATTGTTTTATCTGTTTTGTGTTGCAGCACGTTTGCGGGTTAAATTGCTGCTGGATGGCTTCGAGGGAGGCGGAGGAGGGGTTAATGAATGTTTTTCGCCTCCTAGTTGCCATGAGAGGTCCTTCGAATTCCCTGCAATATCGCAGTGCATAGATAAAAACTTACTTATCGCAGGGGATGCGATTTCCTCCTTGGAAGGAGGCAAGGACTGCCGTCCTCCCTTACGAGCCTCACGTTGTGTGCGTAGCTGGCCTGGCCTGTCACCTTCCTTTGGAGCATCAGGTACAGTCAGGCCGCCGAGGAGAGCGCAGGAGCCGAGGGGTTGGAGCAGCGCTGCAGCGGGCAGTCGCTCCTCTGGTCCTGCCCTTGACCGAGCGGTCTTGGGTGGCACGCACGGACACCCACCGCCACCACCGCAAGGCAGGCGAGGGTAGGTGAAACAGTATCTCCACCCTACGGATTTCAGAACATAGGCTCTTTGACAGAAAAGGCACCCCGGGAGGAAATGTGACACCTTGGAGGCCTTATGAAATGGTTCCAGTAGAAATTTAAGTGAGTGATAACATAGAGCACATGCACAAAGTCACCTGCCTTTCTCAACGTGTAGGTGAGGGTGGTGTGTGCCTGTGCTGAGCAGCTGGCTTAAATACCGGTTCTGGGAACAGAACCATGCCTCACCTGATATTAATAGGCGAGGCATGATAAATAAGTGAATATCTGCTGTGAAATCCTTCCCCCCACACACTGTGCAAGGAGAATTTTCCCATTCGTTTTAAGGAATTCGGAGTTTTTGCTGTCGTCTTCTCCTCTGCTGGGTTTTTCTCATTCATTTTTTTCCGGGTATTGCAGAGCTGAGCAGTAAAATGAAGGACATAAAACCCTACCAAGTAAAATAAAACAGAAGTAACACCGCCACACAATGTTTGACCTGGATTTTAGTTTCGATTGTGAGCCGTACAGGGAAATGTGTTGAGCGTCAAAGCGGCCCTCATCAGGTATAATCCTGCATGGCCTCTGCTCCAGAGTTGGGGCAAACTAATGGCCACTGTCCCGCTGAGCACCGGAGATGCAGCTTCCTCAGGGGCAGCTGTATCGGCTTCAGAGGAGGTGAATGGCTTGAGGCAAGCGAGAATCGGGTTCTTCAGAGTCTCCTCTAGGCAGCGTTTCCCTTGCTGTGCAAAATCATTATTGGTGCGCTCGTCGTGTGACGTTTTCTCCTGTGTAGAGGACAAGAGCCAGGGTCTGTGGACCAGGGGAGACCCCATTTTAAGAGGACCTACTGCTAGATGTCACCAGTGCCTGGGCTGTGGGTAGCTTTCTGCCCTGGGTGGGTGCCTCCGGTGATTTCCTGGATGCCTCATACCTGGCATCCTTCAGAATTGCGTAAAAAGAAGTGTTTATGTGCCTTAACCTTTATTTTCTAAACAGTGATTACCTCTGTTTTGGTTTTGTTCCTCTTTGCTTTGCTTTTTACTTATTCTTGACAACTTTGTTGCAACGCATGGTGTATTTTTAGCAGCCGTGTCGGTAGTTTTCTATGTGGGTGGCTTATGGAATTAATCTGGGTAATATTTGTAAATTGCACCTCGCCACCGGTGCCGCTGCTGGAGCTCAGCACAGGCAGGAACCTGCCTGCACGCTGTCCTTGTCACACGAGGGGCTGGGAAGCCTGAAAATCCGACCCTGAATGCGGCATGGATCAGATCCAGTTTAATGCCAGGAACAGGCCAGCCCTGCTGGGTTTTGAATGCATCCTCAAATCTCGTTAAAGCGAACAAAACTTGCTCATCGGGGAGGCGGCACCAGTGAGGCAGAGTAAAGGTCTTTACCCCAAAGTTCGTGCAGGGAGATGATAACTCAGAGGTGCTTCCTGTTTATGAATTAATAACCAAGGGCTTAAGCTAAGTCAATGGTGGGACAAAAAGCATAAGTTTTTATTAGCTCAGGATATGGCTATAGCCAGGATAACAGCCCCCTCCAGTTATAATTATTGTTCTTATCATGCTGCAGCATCTAGCGATTAAATGGGTTTGAGATGTGATGGGTGAAAAATGCTGGTTTTATTTTCGGAGGCGGAAAGAGCACTGCTGGGATCAGGGGCCGGGGCAAGCAGACAAACAACGTGCTTGGACAAAGAGGCAGGCGCAGTCATTGGCCCTTGGACTTCGTGCAGCATGTTCCTCTGCATGGCTGTAGCAGGTAGGGAGAACCCTGTTGGCTTCAGCTGGACACCTCAGCTGGCCTGGAAAATGAAGTAATTTTCATTTTCCTGTGCCTCGGTTTCCCCATTTACCCTGTGGTTGCTATTTACCTCCTGCTTTCACATGGTGCTTTGAAACTACTGGATGTGGTTTCATCCAGACTGGGTAAGAGCTGGCTGTGCACCCTGATCGGTGTAGGTCTTCTACCGATGGGGGATAGCCCAGAGACCTCCCTGATGCCTGTGAGAGTTTTGAACTTGGGTCAACCTCTGGAAGTTAGACCATATATTTGGAGGCAGGTAACTTGGTTGGCTAAGCGAATAAGCCTCGGTTTTGGCCACATCACAGCAATGATGTGTAAAAGTGTGTGAATATTTGGTCAGAAGGAAAGCTCTGGGATGTCAAATCATGGAAGGATTGGTGACCTAAGCATGGAGGTAAATCCCTGTCCTGATTCCTGGCCTCACCCAGTGGGTCTCAGGTGATGGTGTTAGAGCAGTCCTGCCAGATGGCAAGGGCAAGTTCAGCCACCTTCTGCTCGCGCTGGGCTGAGAGACACCGGTATGAGGCAGATTAGACCACTTAGGTGCAGGTGTTGAGGCAGCTGGGCTAGCACGTTCCTTTGGGCAAGACTCCCGAGGAGGAGAGTTTGCAAAGGCATTCAGTGGTGGGCTGACAGCTATTATGGTGTCCCTATCCCTGTGTCTGTAGAGGATGGGTAGGCTGAGACTGGATGTTTTTGAAAGTTCCACCCTTTTCCTCTCTGATCCCAATTTAAGAAGATATTTTAAGGTCTGTGCCTAAATTTAAGCTCACAGGCAGTGCTGCTGACTTCATTAGAATTGTTTGTCTTTAAAGCTGGCCACATGCTGAAGTACCTTTCTGACTCATGGCCTCTATAGCTTAATCAGTCCATTTATAAAAATGAGGCTGTTTCCTCACCCTTACTAGGAAATCTCTGCCCTCTGAATGTGAAATATTATTTATAGGGCTTTTTCTTGCTTTTGGAAGGTTAACTGGTGGATAACAAGAAGTGAGAATTAAAGGCTGTTTAGAGAAAAGGTTGTTTCTTCAGCTATTTACATACCCTGCCATGGACCTAGGTGTTTAACAGGAGGCCTTCTCTTTTGAAACTATTCCCCCTAGCAGTACAGAGTTCAGCTTTTGTTTTGAAAATAAACCCAGGTGATAATTTCACTCCAGATGGTAGGGCATTTAGCAATTTTTCTGTTCGTCGTGGGGGAAGAGTAGAGGCATGTTACTGCTTTCACCCGTTTACAGCACAGAGAGCGCACATAAATCCTCCTTCATTTGGCCACATCAGCAACTGAGGTCCTTCTTCTGGAAAGCACAGGTGCGTGTATTTTGGGACCACTCTTGAATTCAGGAGCCTTCCAAGCTGGGTAATTTCTGTGGTAAGCTTCTGAGACTTCCCCACCTCCACAGGTGAGTGGAGGAGCAGCCCCTGTCTCTCTAGGCTGACAAGGACATCACCACATTGCGAAATACCTTGGAGAGTCCAGAGTCAGGGCTAAAAGAATTACAAAGCCATGCCATTAGAATTTATTTATTGAATGGAAGTAATAATAAGCTGTAATAATTGTGTTTATACAGTTGCTGTATATGTTCAAGGTGCTATATAAAGAGTGGCTGTCTGATCAAGGCACTGACAGAATGATGCCAAGAAATGGAGTCTTTCACTTATTTGAAGGAAGGGTACAAAATAGACAGTGGGAGGCAAGCATCATCAAGATGTGAGCCCCTCAAGCTGTTCCTGGGCTTGATTCTGATTTCGGATCATAGTGTAGGTCAGCAACAGTGCCAGTGAAACCCAGGGAGCTATGCAGGAGGCAAGTGCCGTCTCCGTGCAGCGAGTGTTGGCCTGTCTGCGTTGCGTTTTGTAGGGAGAGGGAGTTTTATGCTGGGTGAAGGATGGCATAGTCTGCTCCCTTGGTTTCCTTCAGCATTTCCCACTGAATGGGAGATTTGCTTGAAGAAGCTGAAGCTCACTCTTTATTCATGCCTTGTTCTCTGTCGTGCTCACCTTCCAGTGCCTGTGCTGATATCCGTCTCTGGAAAGATGCAGTGAGAGCAATCACTTACAGCTCCTACCCTGAAAAGCGGGAAAGGTCACCCCGCAAGGCAGTGGTATTTACCAGAGATACTTGGGAAACTCAGAAGGGCAGCTGTCTTCCCTGTTCATTACAACCTTTAATCCTTAAAGGCATTAGCAAGACCTGGAACAACGGTGTTACACAGCGGTACCCTGCAGGCTGATGTCTTCTCCGGTTCTAAACACAGACAGGTTTATCTTGGTCTGTGGGCTATGCTGAAATGCTGAAGAAACTTAGTTCTCACTGAAATCATTGAAATCATAGGAAGTGGGCATAGGAAAGACTTCAGAAAGTTTTTCGAAGCAGGATGTACCATACCAAATGCATGCTTGTCCAGCATGTTCTCTAACATGCTCGTACAGCATATTCTCCGTGTATGGAGGGTCCACAGCCTGCCCAGGCTGTCATTGCTGCCTTTAGCTATTGTTGTCATCGAAAAGATTTTACCTTTTCTGTAACTCTGCTCTGTTTTGCTTGCTGTGATTCCTTGTCCTATCGACAGTGGGTATGGAAAAACTATTCCTTCCTCTTTGTCATTTCTCTCCTTGGCTTTGTGTTCCTTAGGCTAAATCCCCTCTCAGATAGATCCTTCAGCTCTTTCAGCTCTGACCATCCTCCTAGTTCAGCTGGTCCACCTCTCTTGAATGGCACTACTAGAGCTTTACCTGGGGTCCTGCGCTGGCAAGTAGAGCAGAAGTGTTCCTTCACGTCTCTTACAGGCAGTGCTCCTGTTTGGTTTAACTTTTGCACCGTGACATCGTTCATCTGTGTGTAGCTTGTGGCTCCCAGATCCTGTCCAAGAGGTCTGATGCTTTGTGAGCCATTTTCTATCCTGTATGTGTGGAGCTACACTTTCCTACCTAAGCGTATGATTTCTGTATTTGTCCCATTTGAATTTCAACCTGTAATTTTCAATTTGTCAGGATTGTTTTGAATTCTAATCTAATTCCCCTGACTTTGCAGTCCCTTCCTGCTTGGTGTCACCTGCCAATTTAAAAAAAGCACAATCTCTGTTTCTTCACCAAGATCAGCTTCGTTTTCCACTGTACGGTCCCAAATAGAAAGCACAGAAGAGAAGAAATTGTTTCATAAAAAATAGGAATAGAACCTAGCACCCAAAATATAAAATAAACTAAAAAACCGAAAACGCTTGGCATTGTTTTCAGACCTCCTTTTGCTTTCCTTTGGAGCTTTTGAAGTATTCCTAAGAACATTTGTATTTGCTGTAGCGGTGCCAGTGCCAAACAAAAGCAGGATCTTACTGCACCAGGCATGACATTGACATGAAGGGGTAGATAGTTCCCACCTGTAATTTGCATTTTATGTAGATGAAGACACAGGAGGGTGGATTATACAAACCGGCTGGGGACTTTGGGGAGAGGAAATCACAATGTGAAGGTTTCCTTAAACATTTTTTGACAGGGGTTTGTTTGGGGAAGGGAAGGGTGGGCTGGAGGTTGAGAAGTAAGGAAATAGGTCAGCAACAAGAGAGAAAAGGATGAGAGAGACGGGTGGGGAGGGAAGGTGAGGACAAGTGACTGTGACAGGAGAGAGGGAGGTGATCACCGAGAAGTACAGGGCTGAGGCAGTCACAGCCAAGGCCAGCAAGGAACAGAAAGTTGAGTGAATTGCTGAAGATCCTGGCTTGGAGTGTTTTCGCAGCTGTCCTTACTGACTTAAGTCTCCCAGGCTTTTTTCCCTGCATTTGCCTCTAACATCTTTGGAGGGGAAGGTGGGCGAGGACGGGAGATATCAGCATTAGGATATAGGTGCTAGGTGGCATAGAGAGCCTGCCTAGGGATTTCATAGCTGGAGCTGAGACTGGTGACAAAACTAATGCTATAGCATTCCCATAAGATCTTTGATCCTGGTCTTCATGCTCAGGAAATCCTGATGAGGCAGAGATTAGCCAAAACACCAGCACTTTTCATTGATCTGAGATCCTTGTGGTTTCCTCCCTTGCTGCCATTGCCCTTCCCATGACAAAGGTGTCTGTGCAGGACAAATTTTATCTGCTCTCCTCCTCCCTGGCAGGCCCCACATGCTGAATTTTCCCACAGCCTCCACGTGATGTCTTTAAGGGCACATGTCCCACCCTCTGTCCCCATGTCTGCCCTAATCTCACCATCAGTCCAGCTGACCAAAATGGGTAGGAGCGTGGCGGCACAGTCATCAGCACCTAAATTCATGGGTGAGAACCACACGTGCATCATACCGACACAGTTGTGCGTGGCCTGAAGGCTGGGTGCAGTTTGAGTGTATGAGGCTCAACATACTGTTCTCTCTAGTAGCAGGTCATGTATGTCAGTACATTTGGCAGCGAGTCTATAAGATTATGGTTTTTCTCTTGGGTGAATAGGGCAGGAAGAGCTCTATTTTTGCTTATAGTTTGGGGTCAGGGTGTTTATTTGCTACTGGATATGATCCAGTGGATTCAGTTCGTCTCTGCGCAGAGAGGAAACAGCAGAGAGGAAACAGTCTAGGAGGTTCCTGGAGTGTGTGGAAGATAACTTCCTGACACAGCTGATGAGTGAGCCAACTAGGGAAGGCGCCCCGCTGGACCTGTTGTTTGCGAACAGAGAAGGACTTGTGGGTGATGTGACAGTTGGAGGCCGTCTTGGGCACAGCGATCATGAAATGATAGCATATTTGATTCTTGGAGGAGTAAGGAGGGGGGTCAGCAGAACTGCTGCCTTGGACTTCTAGAGGGCAGACTTTGCCCTGTTTAGGAGCCTGGTTGATGGAGTCCCTTGGGGGGCATTCCTGAAGGGCAAAGGAGTCCAGGAAGGCTGGACACTATTCAAGAAGAAAATCTTCAAGGCATAGGAGCAGGCTGTCCCTATGTGCTGAAAGACAAGCCGATGGGTTCAGCCTGGCCTGGCTGAACAGAGAGCTCAGGAAAAAACTCAGGGGGAAAAAAAGGAGAGTTTATGATCTTTGGGAGAAGAGGCAGGTAACTTAGGACTACGAAGATGTCATGAGGTTATGCACGGGAAAAAATTAGGGAGAAAATTAGAAGGGCCAAAGCCCAACCAGAGCTTAATCTGGCTACTGCTGTAGAAGACAATAAAAAATGCTTCTATAAGGAGGGCTAAGGAGAATCTCCATCCTTTATTGGATGCGGGGGGAAACATAGTGACGTAGGTTGGGGAAAAGGCTGAGGTACTTAATGCCTTCTTTGCCTCAGTCTTTAATAGTAAGACCAGTTGTTGCCGGGGTACCCAACCCCCTGAGCAGGAAGACAGGAACGGGCAGCAGAATGAAGCCCCCATAATCCAAGGGGTTAGGAACCTGCTACACCACTTAGACACACGCAAGTCTATGGAGCTGGATGGGATCCACCAAGGGTACTGAGGGAGCTGGCAGAAGTGCTCACCAAGCCACTTTCAATCATTTATCAGCAGTCCTGGCTAACCGGGGAGGTTCTAATTGATTGGAAGTTGGCAAATGTGACACCCATCTACAAGAAGGACTGGAAGGAGGATCTGGGGAACTGAAGGCCTGTCAGTCTGATGTTGGTGCCGGGGAAGGTTATGGAGCAGATCATCTTGAGTGCCATCACGTGGCACGTACGGGACAACCAGGTGATCAGGCCCAGTCAGCATGGGTTTATGAAAGGCAGGTCCTGCTTGACAAACCTGATCTCCTTCTTTGACAAGGTGACCTGCTTAGTGGATGAGGAAAAGACTGTGGATGTTGTCTACTTAGACTTTAGTAAAGCCTTTGACATTGTTTCCTGCAGCATTCTCCTGGAGAAACTAGCTGCTTATGGCTTGGATGAGTGTACTCTTTGCTGGTGAGAAACTGGCTGGATGGCCAGGCCCAAAGAGTGGTGGTGAATGGAGTTAAATCCAGCTGATAGCCGGTCACAAGTGGTGTTCCCCAGGGCTCAGAACTGGGGCCAGTTCTGTTTAACATCTTTATCAATGATCTGAACGAGAGGATCAAATGCACCCTCACTAAGTTTGCAGACAACATCAACTTGGGTGGGAGTGTTGATCTGCTTGAGGGTAGGAAGGCTCTACAGAGGGATCTGGACAGGCTGGATCAGTGGGTTGAGGCCAACTGTATGAGGTGCAGTAAGGCTCAGTGCTGGGTCCTGCACTTGGGTCACAATCATCCCATGCAACACTACAGGCTTGGGGGAGAGTGGCTGGAAAGCTGCCAGGTGGAAAAGGGCCTGGGGGTGTTGGTGAACAGCCAGCTCAATATGAGCCGGCAGTGTGCCCAGGTGGCCAAGGCCACTAGCCTCCTGGCTTGTATCAGAAATAGTGTGGCCAACAGACTAGGAAAGTGCTTGTCCCCCCTCTACTTGGCACTGGTGAGGCCACACCTTGAATACTGTGTTCACTTTTGGTCCCTTTACTACAAGAAAGACATTGGGGTGCTGGAGTGTGTCCAGAGAAGGGCAGTGAAGCCGATGAAGGGTCTACAGCCCAAGTCTTATGAGGAGCAGCTGAGGGAACTGGGGGTGTTTAGTCTGGAGAAATGAGACTCAGGGGAGACCTTATCGCTCTCTACAACTACCTGAAAGGAGGTTGTAGCAAGGTGGGTGTTGATCTCTTCTCCCAAGCAACAGGTGATGGGACAAGAGGAAGTGGCCTCAGATTGCACCAGGGAAGGTTTAGATTGGATATTAGAAAAAATTTCTTCACTGAAACGCTTGTCAAGCACTGGAACAGGCTGCCCAGGGAAGTGACTGAGTCACCATCCCTGGAGTTATTTAAAAGACCTGTAGATGTGGTGCTTAGGGACATGGTTTAGCGGTGGACTTGGCAGTGCTAGGTTAGCATTGGACTTGATGATCTTAAAGGTCTTTTACAACCTAAATGATTCTATGATTCTGTTTATTTTTGCTTGAAGATATGACTTTTTTTTTTCTAGTTACCAGTCGTATAGGCACACGCAACAGCTGATAGCCAGCAAGCTCCCTAACTATTAGCTGCATTGGTGGGGTGTTACGCTAATACTTCTGGAGAGAATGTTACAGCAGACGATGGAGTGGGTTGATGGAGACTTGGACTCTAGCAGCAAGGCTCAAAAAATATCCAGTCCTAGAAAACTTGCAGAACATTTCAGAGAAAGTTTGGTTTTTCAGGAAGCTCCTTTAGCTTTCCCAGAATATTTTTACTTGTAGGCAAAATTTGTAAGCATTCTTTATTTTTAAAACGTGGTTTATATTCTGCTCTTGTCTGCGGCAGCGCCAGCACCGTCGACGTATTTATCTTTTCCCTGTTAACACTTGCCGTTCCTGGAACGTCTCCTGCTCAGCAGCTGTTTGTAGGTGGTTTTTTTCTCTCCCATCATCATGTACCTTTCCTTCCTGTTCAAGGCATCCATAAACCTCTCGTAGTGACATCATAGCTGTTTCCATAGCAACAGATTATGATACTAGAACAGAGGATAATATCAAACAGGAGGAGGAAGAGATAAATTATGGTGTTTGTGTGCGTGTGTCTGAGGGCTTGATTATATTCCTACATCTCTTCTGAGGATGTTGTCTGCCTGGTTTCTCCTCTGTTTATCTTACATCCCTTTTAAAGGTTAGGAAAAAGCAAAGGGAAAAAAAAAGATCTGGAGGTCAGAACAATACAGACGCATATTTTTGGTCTCTGTGTAAACCTAGTAGGCCGAGATTTATTTTTTTATCTCCGTGGTAGTTCTCCTGTGTCTCCTGAGAGTAATCTAGTCTGGAGAAAACTTGGAGGCACAACAGTCTCCTGGTGCACCTTCACTTTTATTTTAATTACAAATTTTTTTGTGGCCCCTAGCAGCTGAGATCTTAAGTCAAAGATCTCTGTGCTGCTTGTTTTCCAAAAGATGGACAAATGTGGCATGGCATTGCCCCAGAGAGCTCGCAACCTGTATTTGAGAAAGGATGTGACAGGTGCTCAAATCAGCCAGAGCTGGCATGGGGAGAGAAGGGAAAAGTACCCAAAAGAAGGATATGAGCAGAAGTATGATCTCCAGGCAGTGCTCCAGCCTGCCCAGAGAGTCGTCGTGGCAGAGGTGGTCTGAGCCTCACCCCAGTGTTAGCTTGTCACAGTGATGTTTCTGGAAGAGCTGTGCTGGTAGTGGGTCAGGGGCCTGGTTTGTGACCATCTGCATGGTTCTTCCATGGCTTCAGGCTGTTCCCCTGACAGGAGCTGACAGCAGCAGGATTGCAGAAGGACGAGTATCTCTGCTGCTCCGTGCTTACATTGGTAGGAAGACTATCTGTTTGCTTAACACATGAGGCTGGAGGTAAAGAACGTCCAGCTAAAATGCATGGGGTTTTATTTTCTCCTAGGCAGCATTTACTGTTGACAAATTCCAAATAGTTTGGCAAGGATTTTCAGCAGGTTTCTGTTTTGCCTCCAAATAGCGGTAGTTTCTGGCCAGCATTGCTACTTTCCTATTTAGATGATTGACTTCAGAAGCTGGAGAAAAAATTCCAAGAAAGCCCTCTTAGATATCCTCATAACTCTGTGTGTGTGTGCAATCTTTAATCTTCCTCTGGTGGTAAAATTTCTGGGGAGTTAAATGGCCATTGCTAGTCTTCAAAATACCCAGAGTAGGGTCATCTCTAACATAGCAAATCTTTGGTGATGGTCTTGAGCACCTTAACATTGAAAAACAGTTTTGATCCCATGCTTAGGCACTCTGGTGTCCCAGGGAGGAGTGCAGGGGAGGGATCTGAGCAGAGCAGTAATAGGTAACGTGTCAGCTAGTTCAGCGATGCAATAGCGTAGGGGAGCATGTAATGGGGCTCATTCCATTATGGGAGTACAGTGACGTGCTGCAGGATGAGCCCTGGGTCAGCAGCAGAGGAGCACTGGGGTTAGGTGATGCCCAGTGCTCAGGAGCTTCCTGGCATCTGGGCAGGCTGCTGGTGGGCTTGGTGGCCATGTTGAGCGAAGAGTTTTTGATCCAGCTTAGTGGTGCCAGGACGGAGAGAAGTTGGCAGGTAGGAGGAATCGCACAACTCACTCAGACTGTCCAATGCCATGGGGGATTAAAGTCACTCAGAAGATACATGAGTACAGAACACCTCGACAGGTATTAATAGTTAGGTCACAGAAGCTTATTGGGAGCCAGTAGAGACCACAGAGGACTGGTTGGGTGTGCTTTGCCTGTACAGCACCAGCACAGCACACCAGCCCCAGTTTCTGAGCAGGCTGGTGGGAAACACGCTTCTGCAGTCAGGCCTCAGGGCGATGGGGGTGAGGGAGGCTGGAATGAGGTCCTTTGCAGAGGGAAGAGAGATCACAGCCTTTTCTCTGAAGCCAGATTAAAACAAAAGGACAACTCTTGGCTACAGCCAGTTTGTGAACACCATGGAGAAAGCCAAGACCTCATAACTCCTACAAAGCAAGTGGGGATCACATTTAGTCATGAGTATAATTATAAATTCCTTCATCTCTTCTAGCACTATCACTGGTACCACCAGAAACCTGACTTCCCATCAAACTACCCCTCTGCATTATCTCAACATCAGAATATGTATGTATTTAGTAAGTGGGTATAAGGAACACGTTGCAAACCCCATTTTAAAATAGCTGCACCACCTGACGAGGACGTGTGAAACCCAAACATGAGCATATCCCATTGATGGTGACAGTACTTCTCTTGCAGTGTCATTTTCTCATCGCTTATCTGAGGCTGTGAGCACCTGGATAATGAAAATGCACCTTCCAAATGCCTGTGCTGCGTGGAAGCACGTGCGAGTCAGAAGGGGGACGGTAGATGCTGTTATCGAGCTGTGTGTGTGAGAATACAGGTGGAAGGGAATTATGTGTGTATGTATGTATATGTGTGACTCTTCCCATGTTTGCAGACGTGTAGGAGTGCACATGTGTTTGCATTTGGCTTCATCCCTTTTGTCTACAGAAGGCAACGTGGTGGGCCTGATTCTCCTTAGAGCTATTACGCCATTCTCTCACCAAATTGCATTTGTTCCAAGGCTCTTTTCCACTGTGGAGAATGAAGAAGGGAGATTTATTATAAATATAAATTAGGCTTTCTGTGTGTTTGTGAGCCATCGCAGCCTGTACAGGAGGAAATATAAACAAGGTGAATGCAGGGTGTTTATGTGGAGCAATGCTGTGACAGCGTATGTGTTGGCAGGAGTGCTGTCTGCAGTCTCTGTGTAAGGGGTTGTGTTGCTGGTGTGAGTGTGGAAGGCTGTAAATCACAGTGTGTTCAGGAGGGGACACTGCCACTCTGCCTGTAAAAGGCAGGGAGAGATTTTTTGAAGGAGTGTGACTCTTACCAGGCTGAACAAAAGGGTTACTAGAAACCCAAGCTTGAGAAAAATACCATCCAAGACATTCTGGCTGTGAGTGATTTGTAATCCACGTCTACCAGCTCATCTCCATCCTGACCCAGAACAGCTGTGTGGCAGGTGTCTTTTACACATCTCTCCCAGTGCCAGGTTTTGGTAGCCCTACTGGTCCAGTTCTTGGGTATCTGCAGCTCTGCTTCAGGTCTGTCCTTCTATATCCTCAGTTGTTTCAGTCTTGACCTGGTTCTGTGGTAGCTGGCGTCTGTATGCAAATGCAATACCCCCTGGGGAATCTGTATCCATTTAGATGTGTTTACCATATCACTCACAACCTATCTAATGTAGGTGAGACCACCTCAGTAAAGTAGCCTGTGAGTAGACGCCTGAGCCCTGGTTTTGTTCCTACTCAACTGCGAACTGGAGCTACAGATTGGAGTTCCCCTCTTTAGGACAGGGCTTGGTTTAAAAGTTATTTCATGTTCCTCCAAAATCATTCCTCCTTCCCAGAGGAGCACTTGAGTCATTATCAATCCCCGCACTTCCTCTCAGCCAGGAAGGGTTGAAGGGTTTTCAGGAAGAGGATGCTTTACAAGGAGATGTCTGCTTTCCCTTGCCATGCTCTGTCGCAAACAGACACTGAGTCTCCTGCCAAAAAAACACTGCCTGTAGAAAATAATGTGTGAGGGAAGAAGATTGGATGTGAGTGAATGGCAGGGTAGGGCAGGGTTTCAGGTGGGGATGCCCGATGTTTTTTGATACCGGGCGCAATAAAACAGATGCTTGTGGCCGCACTGGGGGTGATCTAGGAGATGTGCTTATGTTACTTGGCATCACTGGTGCAAGTTGCAGGTCATAGTTTTTTGTCTGGGTTTCATTGCTGTTGGTACTCCTGTCCGTCTCGCCCTGTTGTTATTGAAGGGCTTGTGAAGGGGATGGGGTTTTTACTCTCCTCGTGTATTTTATGTCCCATCTCCTGTCCCTGGCAGCCTCTTCCCCTTTGCCACCCTCTCCCCAGCACAACCCTGTCATGTTTGGGCGTACTTGGTTGAAGATGACCAGCCCACCTGAGGTGTTCATGGCCGAGGACACAGCGTGCCACGTATCGAGAACGTGCCCGCTTCCCGTGGGAGCTGAATGCTGCGTGTCAGATGTCCCAGCCCATGGGCCAGTGAGGGCAGGGGCTCTGCAGTCTCCCTACGGCTCGGAGAGAGCCTTGGGGGGCTAGCAGGCACGTGGGGAAGGAAGAGGGCAGGCATGGTCATGCAGGTAAAACACTCTGTGGTTAAGCAGATGTTGGGGAGTGTTTAGCTAACTGAGGCAAGGGAAGCGGGAGCCTCTCCTGGTGATCTCGGCCCTCCTGCCTTGCCCACTGGGGACGTGGGGAGGGCTGTGGGGGGCAGGCACTTCCCCTCTGCTTGGTGTGTCGAGGCAGATGGGCTGCTTGCCAGCCAGCCTGCGGGGTGCTCAGCCCCTTTTTTGTGGGAGGTGGCAACCCAGCAGCACACAAGAGCTGTGAAATCCAACCCTGCGTTGGGACGGGCTGGGCTTAAGCCCCGTGTAAGCCCTAATTTGAAGGCTTAAAGGGAACTCAAGTGCGGCAACGAGTGCTGTGGCTGAACTTCACCCTTCCTGAGCTGTGACAGACTGCCAGGAGGGGAACCGAGGGGCAGGACAACCTCTGCCTTCCCAGCAGGGCCAGGAACCTCCAGCTGAACTTCTTGGTCCCAACAGAAGCGTTGGATTTGGTCAGGTTTTAAACTGTAAATGTGATTAATTGTGGCTGGCGGTTCTGACCTCTGTGGTTTTCACTGGATGCCCGAAGAAGTTGTTGCAGTAGTGGGCCCATTCTGCCTGCAGCCCAGCTGGTCTCCATACGTCTGGTTGTGTATGTTCATCCCTATAGTTCTGCCCTGATAACTGCTCTCCATCTCCCCAGCCTGGTCACTGCTTCTCTTTGTGGGCAGCAGGCTCAGTGTGTGGCTTGTAGCAGATAACACCAGCCCTGTGCCAGGCTCCTAAAGGCCACGTAGCCATTGTGGTGGGCCTCTGTTGGGGGAGCCCCCCATTTCCCTCTCATGCCTGTGTCCCCTCCTCCCCACACTTGCTCTCTGCACAGGGACCCCTTTCACCTCGTCCCCCTCAGGGAGATGCCAGGCTCCCTGCACTGCTGGAGTGGGTGAGCTGCTCAGCACACAGGTAATCACAGCAGGCTGAGGCTCACCATTTCTTCCTTTTTCTTTGTGACTGTGATCCTCGTTTATTTATTTGTAACGCTTGTTGTTGCATTCATTTAGGGTCACTTCAGAATTGGATGCTTTCATTTATTTCAGAGCCCCATCACTGCTTAAAACACAGCTGTAGTTTTAGGAAAGCCACTGAGTGTGTGATGCTACACCTGGGCTTGGGAGGAGGATTTTGGTGAGGGGCAGATCTGCATCCGGATAGCTTCTGGAGGTGGCCCCCAGCATTGTGCCCGCTGTATTGCTGTGAAGGACATGCATGCACCTATGTGCCTGTACAGATCCACGTCTGCGGATGTCCCTGGGAGCATCCTGTGGCATCCTGCCCACCTTCCTCCCCCAGTCAGGTCCATGGGACTTCAGCCAGTACACCGGAGAAAGGATCACTGGTGTTTGTCAACCTTTGCAAGAAAACAGATGGTTTTTAAGCCAAATCTAAGACTGTAGCACATGCTGGAGGCTGGAAGGTAACTCTAAATCCTAGGACTCATTTGCACAAATACATTTGGTTCCAATCCTGAGGTCATTTTGCCTTCCCCTGCCTATACCTTCGTTTCAGAAACATGAATTAAGTTTGGATTAGTTTTTTCAAAACACCACAAAATGTGGCTGCGGGTGGGGGACTTTTAAATTACATTTGGCACAGAGGGGATAAGGAGGATTGTGAATGCTCCATAGGGTAGGAACCCATGGATGTTTGTCATTTACACACTGTCAGTGGGGAACACTGAAGAGACTGGATACACCAGGAGAGCAGTAATGATATTTGCAGCCTCTTACTTGTAGGTCTGCTGCTCAGATCAGACCTCTCAGCTTTCTTCTGGCCCAACATATGAGACCCCACTCACTGGGTCATGTTTCAGGCGTGAACCTTACATGTAGGGTCATCTGGTGGATAAATGTCCTGTCATGTGAAGGGGGATGGGCTCTGTGGCAGGGTTGCCGCAGGAGTGGGAGGCGATGCTGGCCAGTTAGGCTCCTTCCAGGGCAGAAACCTGCAGGACGCCCCTGCCTCTCTGAAGAGGCTGTCTGTTTTTCGGCAGGGTCTGTGGAGCATGGAAGAGGGACTTTGTTTCTGCCCTGAAGGCATGGGAGGTACAGACCTACCCAAGAGCTCATGAGGAGGCAGCTGTGAGTGATTCCCAGGTTTGCTGGGGGTCAGCAGTGATGGCACATTTATGCCGTTGAAGGCCTTAGCCATAGCAAAGGTTTTGTTTGCATTTACTGGCTGCTTACCAGATCTCAAAATCATTACAAAGAGTGACAAGCCAGCTAAGACAGCCTTGGAGGCAAGGACGAGGCTAGGCTACCCTGCTCTGACTCCCTCCGGGAGGCATGTGCTGGCGAGGGTGCATGGTGGGAGCTCTGCACCGACACGGGTCATGCTGTGTGTGCTTGGTGCTCTGTTTCCAGTTCAGTGTCTTTCACCTTCACCAGCTCTCTAGGACTAAGAAACCAAAGAAGAGTTGGAGGTTTGTTCACACAGAGATTGGCTGCTGGAGGAATGCCCCCCAGCCCTCCTGTTACTGCCAGCAGAGGAGAGGAGAGGTTTCTGTCCTCTCCTGCCTTTCAGCCAGAAGGAATGCATGTGCTTGGGGGCTTCCTGCCATGCTCTCTTGCCATGCTGATGGGTTTCATGACACCACTTTTAGCACCTGAGGATAGGTGTGAAAAGGGAGGAGGTGGAGGAGGAGGAGGTGGAGGTGGTGGTGGTGTGAGTTAATACAAGACCCAGTGGGAAGCAGCGGCAGGCAGTATTATTTCAGTGGTTTGAGCCAAAACTTTCTTTCTCTCTCTCTCTCTCATTAAATTACAACTAATGCAAGTAGCATTGTGAAGGAGGAATTTGGGAACTGTTGTTCATCATCCAATCGCTTGTAACAAATGTGCTGCTCAGTGCCATAGCCCATAGCCTAGCTGAGAAGTAATTCACTTGGTATTTGCAGGCATGACATGCATGCCATAAGAATTCCACTGTTAGCATTATTCCAGCATTAGCGTGGGGATATGAAAATAAATGATGAGCTATTGTTTTTCATGATTAAGTCCAGGCTTTTCGCTCATCTGTCTTTTTCCCTTCCTCCGTCTGTGGAAGGAGGGGCCTCTCCGTTCCTTTCGCTTTCGGAGCAGGCAGGTTGTGCCCTCACTCATCCCAGCTCCCCTGGCCCCCTTCCAGACCAGCACCCTTCTGCTGCTCCTTCCACCTGTCTCCTCCTGGGTTTGGAGATCAGCCACAGCTGATCAGCCAATTAAATTGCCATGGGATATCACTGCAGGTCAGAGGGGACCTCAGCATTTTGTTATGGGCCTACAAAGCTGTTTTGCCCTCACCATCCCTCAAGGGGACCAAGCCCTGCTCTTCATGGTTGCACTGGCAGGCTCAGAGTTCAGTGGCGGGTCAGCAGTTTGGTACTTTGAGGTCACCTGCAAGCCTTAAGTGACTCTTCTATTACTTAAAAAAAAAAAAAAAAAAAGAGGGAAAGCTCTTGAGGCAGCTGTCAATCTTGATGTGCAGGACCAGAGCCAAGCAGTCTCTGCCGGGGTGTGCTGGCAGTGGCCAGCACTTAAAAGAAGCCCACAAGGCAAACAAAAGGGATCTGTGACCCGTGGTTGCGAGGGACATCCCTGTCCATTCCAGTAGGCTTTCCTGTGTTTCCTGCAGAGCTTTATAAATGGGAAGGAGTTAAACATTACAGGGGAGTGAGGTAGTTAAGCATTATTTATCCCTCCTTTCTACTGGGGGTGACCAAAGAAGAAAGCATAGCAGTTTCAGAGATGACCCCTGTTTCTGGGATCATCAGTTCATGGGGCTGGTTTAAGCTGGCACACAAACACCCACCTGTGCAAAATAAAAGACTTCTTTGGAAAACCAGGCTTAAATATCCCCATGAAATCCCTGGGCTGAGTCAGTACCAGTGCTATACAGGATTCCTGTGCTCTTAATCTTATTCTTAATCAACTAACCCAGGCAGTCTTTCATGTCACTGCGTAGCTGCTCACTCCAGTGGCCCTAGCCCGTGTTGGCTGTTCAGCAGAAGGCCTGGCTGAGCTGAAGGCAGATGGCAGGGTAGGAGCTTGTGCTGATCCTACTACTATTAACTCTACCACTCCTCTGCACAGCAAGCTGCTCCCTTTGAACATCAGCAGAACCGCTTTTAAAGCCCTGCAGCCCAGCCTTGTGCGACAGAATAGCTCATTTTGTCAGGGAAAAAGATACCTTGGCAAACTTTTGAGTGTAAGCTGTCAAGGGTAACCTCAAGACAGTGGAAGAAGCAGCCATGGGCTCTGAGGAAAGAGCAGCAGCCAGCTGCAGGTATCACGTTCCCACCTGAGAGGGGACATACGAAAACCATTGCTTTTTCCCTCCTTTTTCTTTATTCATCCTCTCACAGGAGCAGTGTACGCACCAGAGTGTTCTGTGATGTTGCTTTGCACGTCATCATGGTTATGAAATCCAAAGCTGCTGGGTCGTTGTACTCGTCCCGCCCCACACCGCGCTGCCAGCATACCTCGGCACACAGCGACCTGCAGTACGTCATCGTTATCCTGGTGAAGCCCTGACCCGTGGGTCTCCTAAAATGTCTCAGGCCGGGTAACTCCCTCTCTCTCACCACCTGCACTCGCTGACATGCGTGCACACACATGTGCCATGCACAGGCTTTAGCACCGATGGCATGTGCAGCTCTCGCCAGTTCACTTCAGGGCAATTATGATGTCCCACATCTCAGGAACGTGGAGGCATTGTCCCTCTTGCCCGAGCTCCTCCACACAGCCCTCTCACAGCCCTCACAGTGACTGCCAAGGTCCTTTCCACTGGGAAGCGATACCTGCGCTCGATTCTTCTCAGATTTTGCAATATGCATAAGTGGGGTGGTGGTGGTGACACTGGGCATGAAGCCATTAACTCATACTTACTTGTGATCTAAGAAAGCGATTTCAGTTCAGACCTCAAAGGGCAAGCTGCTCTGTGATTTAAAATTGTGCTACCAGCAGAAGCATATGACCTCATGGTATGAAAAAGCACAAAGAGATTAGCAAAGAAGTAAGCTACTAAGGTACACAAATGTCCATGGGAAAAAAAAAAATCTTATTAGAAGAGTCAGTTTGTCTGCGTAAGAGAAGGCTGGGGAAATGACTAATCTGCTGGTTCTGTTATACGTGCAGTTTGATTCAGTTGTTCCTTCTTTGATTCAGGCCCCCTCCTTTGCTTTCCGTACCCCCTACCTCGCCTTGGCTTTTTCTGCCTTTTAAGAGAGAGCGGGCGAGGGAGGGTGGAAGGACTCAGTGAGGAAGGAGTTAAGGGAATGCTCAGTGGGGATTATAAAACAGCCAGGCACTTGGAAACAGTTAAGAAGAGAGAAACAGATCTGCCAGGAGGGAGTGTGGCACTGGAGCCGGTGGTTTATTTTCATGCCTCCCTACACAGCGATGCAGAAGGCTCTCCTACAATGGGGACAGAGGTAACAGTGGGGGGAGCGGGGTTGGTGCTGGGGTGAGGGTGTCAAGGTTAAATGGGGAACAGACTCCTCCAGCACCAAGTTGGCAAGCCTTCCCACCGATCCTCACTGACGTGCTCCGCTCTGGACGTGGGTCCTTCCCGATATGGGTGACAGCAGGTAGCACCTACTGTAGCCTGAGGGCATGGCCTTGCCCTGGGGGCAAGGTGTCGTCTTTGCATGTTGGACGAACGGGACAGTGGTCTGTGTGCTCTTGGCATGGCCTTGGAAAGGTGAACACCACAAACTCACTGTCTGCTCGAGTGCGGCGCCGAGAGCGAAGTGTGGGCAGGTCTGTGGGTATGCCTACGTGAGCGTGAGTTGCATGCGAGGTCCCCTGTGAGCGTGGCTGTGGGTGGACATCTTGTGCAAGCCCACCTGGCCAGGAGGAGCCTTCTGTCATGCTCTGATGAGGTGGCTTTGAGTCACGAGGAGCTGTGTTTTTACTCACCCTGCATTCGTGCTTCAGAAGCCAAGCTGAGACCTTCTGCATGCCATGTCAGGCACCAGGCACCTTGGTGAGGGCAGACACTCTTGGTCTGGGGAAGGAAAGGTCAATACAGGCACCAGGAGGCAATGTGACCTGACAGACCAGGTTGCTGGCAGGGCCATGAGGAGAAGCCAGGTTGCTTCAGGCTTCCTCCACTGTGTCCCCCACATGCCTGTGCTTGGGGCAGTAACTAACTCTTCCCAGTTTGAGGGACACTGCTACTGTGATGGTGAGTTAAGAAGTGACCTGAATGCAGGCCCTGCCATCCCCTCCTGGCTCTTCAGCTCTGTGCATAAAAAATCGTGGTTTTGCAGTCGCATGACAGCAGGAGCGGATGGGGCAGTGACCACAGGGGAGTGCTGCATGTGTGCAATGCGGAGACCCATTTTTCTTGGGGAAAAAAGCAGATGCAACTGTTGAAGCCAAAGCGTGCGAAGAGAAGGGTTAGTCACTCTGCGAGTGTCAGGGGCTCGCGGAGGAAAAAGCAGGAGTTTGCTGACTAATGCTGATGATGTTCAAGGAGTAAATGAGAAATACAGAGGGAAAACCCTCTGTTTCTGAATTTGGAAGGGAAAAAAAAAGGGGGGGAAAAAAAATGAAAGGAAGATGTACAGAGTTACTAATCAGCCCCCAAAGTCTCTGACCTATATCTCCCTCCTTTCCCTGGAGCCATTCTTGAAATGAAAAATTAATAGAGAACAACCAGGTTTTACCTCCAGGGTACCCTTTCAGGCTGCCACGTACTGCAGGCTGAGACCAGCGGATAGGACTTTGGTGTCCCTCAGCACAATCCAGAAAGTGGAGTGGTCTCAGTCCAGGGTGTTGTGAGGACATCCAAGAGAGACTGAAAGCGAGAAGTTAATCTCCTCTCCGGGAAGGATGGTCTCTAGCTTCGGATGGTTGGGAAAAGGATATTGAGCCGACACACTAGGTTAAAGTAGACTAGTAAAGAAGGATAGTCCTTGAAGTTACAGTAACTTTATCAGGGGAAATGGAGGTGAGAAGGAGAAAAGAAAAGTATATCAGGTCATTAGCCCTCTGAGGGCCAAGTTCATTGTGTCTGCAGAATATTCCTCCCCCTCTTCCCATTTTTAATTTTTTAATGAGGAAAGAGAATCCTTATTTAAGAAGCTAAAACCTAGAGTTGTGGGTCAGGAGGTTTCATTTCCCAGTTCTGCTGCTGCCTTGCTCTTTAAGCTTGAGCAAGTCACTTTACTTTCTTCTGGCTCCATCTTTGTCTCTATAGGATGTGGATTGTGATACCCTTTGCAAAACATTTTCAACCCTGTAGAAGAAAGGAAGGGCTGTTTTCCAAGGTGACCAGGGCCTGGGCATCATGACAACAGCCATGTACGGTGCAGGAGGAGGAGGGCCGATGATGGGGGATTTCTGCCTGCACTGGAATAGGCTCTGTGCGCGCACAGCACTCCCATGGCTTTGGGCACTGTCAGATTCACCCTCCCCCATGGAATGGAAGGGATGGGACCATGCAGCCATGGAGTGCCACGAGAAGAGGTGCTGTCACCACCGTGGCATCAGGGCTAGGCTAGCTGTGAGGGGGTCTCAGCGTATATGAAAATCTAGTCCTTTACCATCGCCTTGTGTTGGATGACCTCAACTTAGATGCCCAGGATCACTAGCAATATTTAATACATAGGTCTGGATGCATCATGTTGTCTTTGTTGTGCTCCTTTAGAGCCTAGCTCCTTAGATGTTTGCAAGATACCTCACTTGCTGCTATCTTTTGTGATAAATATCCTCCATAACCCTGAAGGGCCAGAAGCTGAGCTGTGCGGGCTGTCTCTGCATGGACTTCTGCTTCTCCAATATGAGGATGACTTATGCAGCTTGAGAAACTAGGTTATATAGCAGCTTTAATGGGGCTTTTTCCAGACACTGATTGACCTGATTCCTCAGACCAGCTGTTTTATTTATTAAGCAAAAAAGGAGAAAAAGAATGCATCTCCTACATAAATTTGATTCATTGTGGAGAATGTTTAAACTTTTTTTTTTTCGTAAATTGATGTAACGCTCTTACTTCATATTGATTTTGGAGATATTAATTTATACACTAGGAATTAGGAAGATTTGCCTCTTCATCTAATCCTGTTTCTAGAGAGAGATTTACTTAATGTGCAGTGTAATTTGTCTAATGTGCAACTTTGTATGTAGAGTGTACCCAGATCCAGCAGAAACAGTGGGTATAATAAAAGAGAGCACTGTAGTGGAGTGCTGTAAATCCCTCTGTAATTAAAAATACTAAATTAGTCAATGTTAGCGTAGTCAGGAGACATTGCTAGCTGAAAAGCAGGGATATATGGCAAGAGTTTTCAGTGCAGGACGGGGAAACTGGGTCTGTGTTCATCTGTGTGCCTGTGGTATGTGTCTAGGGGAGGGATGGTTTATAATATCTTTTGCCAGGAATACAGCTTGGGTGGCAAAGAGGAATCATTGGGAGTTACCCCAGGGTTGTCCTTGCATGTTCACAAGGTGATGGAGGAACCAATTCTCCTGCCAACTCCCACACTGTCTCACTCTGTTTTCACCGTCGTCCCCCCCCCGCCCCCCCCCCCCCCCCCCCGAGTCCTGTGTGCACTTGGTGGACAGTTGCAAGGCTGGATTTTACACTTCTACAAAAATGTCTCTAAAAATACTTTATTGCTCTGAAGAAGGCTGGCACCAGTGATTGGTTGATTTATTCCCCCTCACCTCCATATGTCTGTCTGTATGTCTGTCCGTCTGTCTTTCCCGGTGTTAACACAGATGAATCACTGCCTGAAATTTTCAGATGGGCCTTTTTTCAGGATTTGGTGAATCTCCCTGTAAATAATCAGGGGAAGGATCAGTTTATACCAATGTAAGATTCACTACCTCTGAGTACTGTCCATCTGCCTGTCCTATATCCAGCTTATGACCAGTGCTGCCTGCAGTGCCTGACACTTCATTTGCTTTCTCTCTCGGAGAGAACAGGAGGAAAGGTGGGGCTTATGCTCTAAGCAGAAGTTGCTATTTGGAATTGAGTAACAAGACTTTGTTGTGCATTAAGATTAAAAATAAATTAATCTTGTTTATCTGAACAGAAGCAGGATATGAAATAAAGCTTTAGTTGCAGTTTGCATTTAAGTTTGACTTGATTCTGTTAGTGTAACATCTGGCTGGAGTGGTTTCTTCAACAGCTGGATAATATCATCCAAGAGAAAGAAAAGTGTATGTCATGGCAATGACCTACTGTTGAGGCCATCCAACAGCTTCCCCATTTTAAGACCCTTGTTTTGTTTTTTCACAATTTTACAAAACAAACTCTCTGGGCAAAAATTTTCCATCCCAGCTACCTGCCTCAGAATGTGTATTTAGAAAACAGCTCTTTTATACCTCTGTTGATTTTTTTGATGCATGTTAAATATAACAAATTTACAAAGAAACGAGGAAGCAAGCCCCCACCTTAACAACCCAATACAATTTGCATGGTATATATGTAGGAGGCACCACTTCTGCTGTCTACAAGAACATCAGCCCAAATGTGGCCAGGTTTTAAGCCTTAAAAAAAACCAGTTGCCACCACATCCTCAGCAGACAAAACAGATCTCTGAAGGATTTGGACCTAAGAGTTTCAATTAGACATTTAAAATTAGTGGAAGCTTTTCATGTTAATATCTCTGTGCCTCAATTCCCTGCCCATGACATAAGGATAATACAGTGTCTTACTTTATAAGGACATTGTGAAAATACATTCCTTTATGTTTGTGAAACATTCAGTTACTCTGATGATGCATACTGTAGGAAAGCCCATGAGTAAATTACTAATTTTGTCTGCCGAGCAGAGTGTGGCAGGTACCTAGTAAACAAGGCTTGGGGCCACACCTCGAAGAGCACGGAGAAGATGAAATAGTGACTAGTTGCTTGCTAAGTGAGCACCGTGTATCCTGCTGTACTGGGTGAGGCCAAGGTCCTGTAGAAAAATAGCTGTGATTATGTGATTAACAGCTCTGCCACAGTAGACAGGCAAGAAAGAGGGCTGGAGGAAGGTTGCATAGGCAGTCATAAAGCTGAGGTTCCCTAAGCCTTGTGTTCTTAATTTGCAGCTTTAAACAGTCTTGCTTTCACCTTTTTCTGTTTTCTGTGTAGTTGTCTATTATGCGGAGTGGGCATGAGGAATAATAAACAGCCGTTGCTCCTGGAAGAAGAAACAGGGTAATGCCTGGTGCCATCGGTCGTCAGAGAGGAAAATTCTTGGTGAAGCCTTAAATCCAGGCATTGCATTTAGGAGCATGTGTGACCCTTGAGATAGAGGGAAGTCAGGGATGGAGAAAAAAACCAAACCAGTCGAGGTGCCTGTTTTTCCCTTATGGCAACTGTTTGGTTTATGCTGGTTTTCTATAATAATGCTGCGTACCATTAAGCAGCAATGGCACAAACCAACAGACTTGCAAGTTATTTAAAAGAAGAACAAGATCATCCCATTGGTTTTTGCTGTGGGTCTTGTGGGAAGGCTTTTCCTGATTTTACTCTGGTTGCTCCCTCTCCCGGGTCCTGCCCTGTGGAAATCCTAAGCAGTACATGCATGAGACTGTCATCTCTAAGCTTGGGAAAATGATCCAGCCCAGACTCACAGGCAGAATCACCCCCAAATCCCTCTGCTTTTGTTCACTTCCTTATATTTTGGTTTTCTACCTACATGTGTTTCCTCAGGTAGAAGGAAGTCGTGCTGCCCGCAGCCCGTTACTAGTTCAGAGTTGTATGTGGGCAGTAGCATGGGAGGAGGCGGCTCTGGTTGAGTGTTTGAAGTAGAAATTGTGATCATGCCACCAATGAGCAAGCTACTGGATGGCTGGGATGCATGCTTCAGCAGAAGTTTTGCCCCTGTCACAGTATTATCAGCCATTTCTTCTGCAGTAACTTAGTATGGGAGTAAGGGTTACAGTTCAGCAGGGGAACACACTGAGCTGTACAAGTTGAGGAAACTTGCTCATTTTCTGCCTACATTATGAGTCAAACCAAGATGCGCATTTTCTTCAAATCCCTAAACCCTAAAGCCCGTGCACAAGAGCCTCTTCTTGATGTGGTTTTCATAATTGATGTTTGGCTGTTTCACAGTTGCTTTTCCCCATGGAGTTTCTCTTAAAAATGCCCTATATTTCTTTTTAATTTTGACTGTGCATGGCAAGTTTATATTTCAGAAAAGAAATTCAAGCATCATTTTTTGTAAAGCTAGGATGCCATTAGGGTACTTTGGGGAGGGAACTGCTTATTATTTGTGGTGTCCCCTGAGAAGCTGATAACTGAAGTCCTACCAATATTTCTTCTTCTGCATGTGAATTTTCAGAAAGGTTTGTCAAGACAGACATTGGTCTGCCAGCACTGACTGGTTATTACAGTTGTTCAAGCATTAGGCAATTGTGTTTTAGCAAGCAATGATAGTTTCTCTTTCTCTTTTTTGTTTCGTTTTCTTTTAATAGCAAATGCCTTTCACATTCCCTGCTACTTGACTCCTCCAAAAGTAGGCATGCCTTTTAACTGGCAGCTCTCGGTATGTAACTCTGAGCTGAGATCTGTCAGCCATGTCAAAACCCTGTAGAAGAAGCTGGGGTAGCGCAGGTGGTCCTGCTTCAGCCGAGGGCCCTACGAGGGAGGAATGAGGGGACTGTCATCCCTTGGTCCTGCTTCATGCAGTGTGTGCCTGCACACAGGGGCAACCATTGGTGTGGGCATCTTTGGTCACCTCCAGGTTGCACTTACGCTTAGTGTGGATCACCACCAGTGTCCTGTCTCCCATAACCCTAGCGAGGGAAACACGGAGTTGCTCTGGAGCAGGGATTTTGGAGGAAAGGGGCTGTTACCATGGGAGGTGCTCATCTCCTCTGAAAGACGGCATTGAGCCACTCAAGCAAAGGGCTCAGACATGGCCCGCCTAGGAGTCCACTGCGATGCATCAGTCTGTTGCCCCAATGTCTGGTTTCACACCCAAACTGCTGGGTGTTGGCTTTGTCATGGAGTGCTGCTTTTTAAATAACCCTTACTGAGGGGTGGAAAGTGTCTAACCCGTGAAGTGCCTGCATCCTCCCTCCTGCTCCCCTCCACAGAGCTCCTGAGGTGCCACAGCTTGAAGATATCCTGGGTGGCAGAAGGGGAGGTAGCGAAGATGACGTCCCCCTCTGAAGATCTGGTGTGTGTTAGGACATGGGATGCATTACTCCATTTCTGACCTCTGAAAATGACCTCATTTTCATTTCTGACCTCATGAAAACCTACTCTTTGCCCCTTTGCCTGCGAGCCAGCCCCGTTCTGAGTTAGACAGAGCACATAAGACAGGGTAGACGGGATCACCTTTCTTTCAAAAAAAGAATACAAGGCAGTACCAGTGCTTGTTTTAATTTATTCCTGCTCCTGGGTGTAATTATAACCTCTGGGTTTCAGTGTAAAGGTGGAAGGGGATGTGATTGAATGGGGTTAACTTTTTTTTCAAATTGCATTAATACGTGACTTATATGAAAAACAACCACCCTCACACAGGAATGCAGGCAGTATTTGCAAGCTGCCTGTGGATTTATGAAGCGTTTGGAAACACGCTGTACATTATTTCTTGAGACCTGTTTCTTTACACAGCAGTGGTGTTTGCTTATTCTGGGACAATGATGAGACATGAAGGTATTAAAAGCAAAATTTAAAAATGGATAGAAAATGTTTATTTCAAAAGCTAATAAGGGCCCCATTTCTTAACAGAAACAAAATTACAAACCTTTCAGTACCTAGTTGGGACTTTGAGAGATCTGCCTAGAGAAAACTATTTATCATATACTTCTATATACTTCTTTTTAAAATTTTTCCCTCTTTTCTGTGAAGGCTGTTTACACCAGAGCAATATCTTTACTTTTGGAGTTCATCTGCTTCCGCTGTTCCTTCTCCAGCTGAAGTCACAATACTCAGTCTGTGACATCATCACTGGTGACGGTGACAACATGCTGTTACTAAGAGGAGTTTTCACTCCAGGTGGAGACCTCGGAGCAGCAGCAGCCAAACTCTGAGCAGAGCAGAGAGCATATTTGACTGTTCATATTTCTGGTCTTGAAGAAAGAAGGGAAATAAAAATGCCAAAAAATCCAGGAGAGAAAAAGCGGAATACCCGTGCAGGTCTTCTGAGATTGCGCAAATTTGCAGGCGGGCATGGGTGCTAGAGACTTTACTTTCCACGGATTTCCTTTTCAAATCGGTTAACAGCAGACCAAATACTTAACTGGTAGAAAATGACTTACTTTTAAAAAAAGGAGAGTGGGAGAGAGGGGTTTAATTTAGATTCAAGTATGACTCGGATACCTGAACTGTGTCCACAAGTTTTGTGGGGGTTTTTTGCTTTTCTACACAAACCCCCTTGCAGAAGACAAGGGAAGATGACTAATGCCCTGATCCTGCTAATGCTTACACATGTGGTTAGCTTTCAATGCATGAGTTGTCCTGCTGAAGTTAGTTAAGACAATTCATGTGCTTAAACTCAGACACAGGCCCACGTGCCTGTAGCATGAGGGTCTAGCCAGCTGCCCTAGGGAAACAGTCAGATAATGAATTTATAGAATATTTTCGAATGCAGACACTGTCTTGACCTGGAAAAGCTGAAATCCTCCAGGAAGAGCAAACTGGCCTTACGCCTTTCCCCTTTGCTTTTATCTGCCTGATTCATGTCTTGGGTCACAGGCTTGCAGTTACTGGTTAGAAGGTGAAGCACGTCTGCGAGTGTTTGAGGAACTGTGGCTTAAGAGGTGACACAGTGAGATCATTAAAGAGCACGGGAAAAACAGAGTGGTAAAATGGTCTATATCCCCATTGACCATATCATAGTGATACAAGTGAAAAATATATGTACATGTAAAGTCTAGTTACTAGTGACAGGTTCACTGTTGAAACGGTATGTCCTGGTGGCCCACAAACATGGATCGAGTAGCCATCTCATTTACTCTGAAGGCCGCCCCAAAGAGTAAAGGCAGCATGGAAACCCCTCAGATGCACTTGTAGCATTATTTCCATGCTTCAGTCTCATGGCTGCATTAAGGACTCCAGGAGGACCTTGAGCAGAAAAAGGCATTGCTGTTTCCCCAAGCTAACTTCCCTGCTGGTGTGAGAGGAGTAGCACCTCCAGCTGGCTAAGTGCACTCAGAGATGTGTTTTCCAAAAGACCCTGAGCATCCTCTGCAGCCTCATCCCTCAGTGACCGATGAGCAGCCTCTGCTACAGGTGTTTTCTCTCACTTTCAGCATCCTGGGCAACCCAGGCATCTGCTTGGTTGGGGTCCAGGTTCCCTGTGAGATGAGGCTGAGTGTTACTCCTGCTTTCCCCTGGCTCCCCGCTACAGCCATGCTGAAGCATTTCTGAAGTGTAACAGATCAGGAGGGCATATATTTTTTAGGCAAGCCTTGTAGCATAACTACTGGCAGCCTGAAGAGAGTGGCCGTTTACCTACATATTCGATTTGGGATGTCTTAGGATTTTTTTTTTGTTTGTTTGTTTTTTTATCAGGGCTGCACATGCTGTGTTGCTGTTGTGGCAATCCATATGATTCATGTCTTGCACAGTCTGACAAGTTTATTGTAGCTTGCATGTGCTGAGCTGCACGCTGCGGTTGCTGCACTGCTCATGGTTAGTACCAGGACAGCCCGTGGTGCTGGTGCTGGGTTGTGAGCAAGTGCCAGGACCCAGAGGGTGCCACGCATGGGAGGGCCACTCAAGTGAGGTCCATGCGTTGACTTTGGGAGGTGGAGAGGACATGAGAACACTTGCTTGGGCTTTATCTTTTAAAACTTCTCCAGGAATAACATGTTCTTTGGAGCAGGCAGAGCAGAAAGCATGAGGGGGCAGAGAAGAAAGTGGGAGGGTCAATTCTGGGATCTATGGGTGCTGCCAGGATCCAGTTTCATATTTCTGTCTCTGCAGAGCATGGAGTAAGTTACGACTTCATTTGAACAGCTTGGAGTCTCTACCACTGAGCCTTTAAAAGACTAGATGTGCAGTTACACCTGCTTCTCTTTGACATCCGTCTTCTCTAAGGCTCGAATGTTACTCTGGTTTGTTGGGTTCTTCATTAACTGATGTCCACCTGAACCTCTCAGCTCTTCTTCCTTTTTTTTTTTTTTTTAAATATTTTTTTGCAAAGTTGAGAGGAAGTGCAGAGGGCTGGGAGCAGAGGCACAGCAAGGTGAATGTATCATTTCCTTGCTGAAACCCAGGGATCAGCTGGAGGGAAGGACCAAGACTAAACAGGAGTGACATCATTAGTTGGGAAATTTAGAGCAGTTTCATGAAAACCTGTTTGGTGCCATCTTGCATGCAGTCACTTGGTGCCATTTGCTGCTGCTTGGGGCAGGTGAGAGGAGTGTGGTCGGGAGCCTCAAGCCAGCAGGTTTTCTGGGTGAGCCACAGAGGGACCTGCACTGTTGATCTGCCCCACATGCTGTCCCCATAACTGCCCGCTGCTTTGGAGTCCCCCACGCTTGGCTTGGCAGTAGCTTGTGGCACAAGGTTCGCAGTGCGACGATGAGCTGTGCAGAGACGGGTTTCCCTGAGCAGCAGTGCAATGTGACCCAGTCCTCGCAAGTCAGTGTTGCTCTTCCATGACAGCACAGGGAGAACGGGTGTTTACCCTAGAGAGCTACCGACTGTTCATGTTGCTTTAGAGCTACATCTCCCTTTTACTTGTCTCCTGTGTGAATATTTCCATAATAGTTAATATTAGGTCTTTCTGTGGCTGTTGGTGGTTTTATTACTCAGCTACATCTTGTCTTCTATTTTCACCAGATTTCTGTAAAGGGAGGTACAGATCAAGGTGAGCTTTGTGTTGTGGGATACTGATTTTGTAGGTGCTGGTATAAATCATGTTTTCATGCCTGTGACATAATGTTTGTAGGACTGAGGTTCCACTTGGCACTTTTAGCCCGTTCAGGTTTGTCAGCGATGTGCCTGATGGTGTGTGCTGGTGGACAGCAGGTTTGGAAGGGCTGGGCAGCTGGGCAGGATGAGCATCATTTGTTCAGTGTCCAATGCAAGGTTGTGGTGCCCTGTCCAAGTGATATGTGGGGCAAGGGAGCTTGCACTGCATCTGCTCACAACGTGCCCAGCTCCTCAGGACGCGTCTAAGAGTCCCCCACTGTCCTGAATTCACTCGCTAAACTTTTGTAATCACCATAAAAAACCTGTTAAGTAAATGTTTTCTGTGCCCAAAAGCAATTGCCCCACTTCCTTTTGTTCTGAATAGACATAAAAATGAAATATGGACCTGTGTTCTTAAAAGATCATAGTTATTTGGTCCTGAGGGAGATTGCATATCGAAACAGGTTTTGTTAAGATTTGATGATACTCTAAAGAAATAGAATGAATTGGGACTTTGTTTTGTGGAAGTTGGAAAATCGGTGAGAATGGAAGATGGAGATGGCCATTTCTGAGATAAGGAACTCCCTTTTTCTTAATGCGACTGGGATGGAGAAACTGAATGGAGAAGGGCTTTGTATCAGATGCAGAACCAGTGGTCAGCACTTGTTTTAGCACTTGTATTAGTTTCATTTAAGGCCGCCTTCCGTCTAGCTTAAAATAATGGCTCATAGTGGCAGTGGTCTCCAACTCTTTCTGCCTAATGCATGGCTGGTTGCTAGGAGGGCTGCCGTCATCCACGTTTTAGCGTGGATGTGATGACCAATTTTGCATCGCTTTCCAAGCTTTGGCTGGATGACTCAGCTGGTCCTCTGGTGACTCATTTCAGTCTCCCATGAGCCCAGGAAGGACTAAAGAGGGAAGTGTGGCTATTTTCAGGTATGAAAAATGACCAAACTCAAGGAGTATATCCACAAAGGAGTACTGCAAACATCGAATTTAATTGGGTATTTATGCAGGGTGTAAGCTTGCCCCTTTCCACTGAAATTCTTTCCCCAGTTACTGTACTTCTGCTGAATCTAATTTCCATTCCCACTCTTCATCCATATGGATGTTGGAAAGCTCTCTTTAAGTTTTGAGTGCTTAAGGTCTGATGAAAGTTCACAGGACTTTTGGTACTAAATTCCCCTAACTGGTTTTGGTTTTGTTTTTTTGGCAGTTTTTCCCCCCTCTTATCGTTTACTGGGATTCTCACAGTTGTTCTAGCAACAACCATAGGCCCACCACCCCAGGCCATTTTTCTCTCTAGTCATTCCTATGTTAGACAAAGCTAAGGTGTCCAGTGTTCTCCTAGACCTATTGAAAGCTCTTGTGATTTGACCACAAGTTGTTACTAATTTGTTTTTTCTGGATCCTGCAGAAACAGTAGTATTTGCTCCTTATGAGAAAATCATACAGAGCTTATTTTCCCAAAAACTCTTCTTTCCCTGTGACTCAGACTTCCTTTCCATCGTTAGTCAAAACTCATAGGTGTGACTGTGGACAGCTTTGCTGCAATATCACCAGCACATTGATGATTCTGAACTCCTTGTCCCACTGCATCTAGGCTTAATCTTCTTAATTTCATTGCTGTAGGAAAAGGAGAGTCAAGTGTTCTGGGTTGAAAGGACACGGCTGCAAAACAGCTGTAATAGTGCCAAAAGATGCTTATTGAAGAGATGGGGCAAGTGGCTGCATGCTGCTGGAATTGCAGAGCTATATGTCAGTTCACAAGCGTAGGATCATGGATGAGGAGGCCTGACAGCCCCTTTAGCTAGTCTGTCATCTGTAGCCAGCTATCCTTTCTAATGCGGATTTTTGATTCCGTAGGTTTGGTTTCAGCAGTTGTGCCGCACCCACGAGTGCTGCACAGCAGTTACTGGTAGCAAAGAGTGAGCGCAGTCATACAAGGCGTGAGGTGTGCTCAGGTGCCCCTGTCTCTGCAGGGTGCTGTTCAGGGTCTTGAAAGCACTGAGCAGTCTGGAACAGTCACACCAAGGGTTGTCTTTAATTGTACACCCCACCGAAGCTAACACCTGCTTGCTCTTTCCTGGTTGAAGGGGAGTGTGTACGCCCAGTCTGGCTGTGGGGCTCTCTCCGCCCAGAGCCTGCTTTTGAAGCTCGATCCCCCTTTCTAGCCCATCACAGTGGTAGCATGCCTCAGGCTGCACTACAGAAGGCATTTGGCATGTATTGTATCAGATCTCCAGGTTCAGCTACACTCCTGTCACACTCTAGTCTTGCCAGCACAAGAAGCCCAGCAGCCATGGCGTTAAGCACTGTAGAGCTGAGTAAATAAATATGTCAATAAATAATCATATCCTGCACAAAACAGAAACCTGGGAGAGACACTGGTGGTAGCCAGGGAGCTCTGCTGATACAGGTGGAGATTTTTCTTTCTCTTAATGACTTGCTTTGCTCTGATTTCTTTTCTTTTAGAGCTTTGAGGGGGAGTAGGCAGTTACTGGTGTCCCTGAGCTTCTTCATTGCACACAAGGACCTTATACCCTTCTTCCTCAAGAAGATATCCTTTCCTGAGCCCCTGGATGTTTACCCTTCAAGGCTTTGAAATCCTTCATGTAGTTTATCCCCATGCCTAAATCAGGTTTTCTTTCTGTGTTAGCAATAGCTTCCTGCATCACCTAGGCTGTCCTTCCTTGCCCAAACAGGTGGCTTCTCTGCATGCTGAACTGGCCTCTGTCCTGTCAGACCTTGCTTAAAAAGAAAGTTACTGTGAAGACAGTGGGAAATAAGGCACATACTGCCAGCCCTCAGGCCCAGCAGCCAGCCATCAGGGCGGCGGGGAGGTGTCCAGAGGCACTTCTGTGGGATCATTTCAGGCAGCATCACTCATTTCTTTTAGAGAAGAGATTAATTGCCTTTGTGGGTCATTTGAAAGTGCTCATATGGCTGTGTGTGCCCGAGTGGGATCGTGTGTTCCATGTGGGAGGGGTCAGTACCACTTTAAATACAGCGAAGCCCGTGATTGGAAGTCTCCAGGCAGGCAGTTACAGCGGTTCCCACGGATACACCCTGACACAAGATGTTCTCGTGGAGCCTTCAGCAGCTCTCAGCATGCTCTCTGAGCAGCTCACAACTTTCGAGGGGAAGGGGATCCAGGCACCGCAGTTACAGCGGTTCCCACGGATACACCCTAACACAAGAACAGCGGTTCCTACGGTTACGCCCTAACACAAGAACAGCGGTTCCGGTTCCTATGGATACACCCTAACACAAGCACAGCGGTTCCTACGAATACACCCTAACACAAGACGTTCTCGTGGAGACTTCAGCAGCTCTCAGCATGCTCTCTGAGCAACTCACAACTTTCGAGGGGAAGGGGATCGAGAAACAGTTAAGTGGCAGTTTTCTACAGGGTTACTCTTCTCAGGCTCAGCCTGTGAATTAAAGAGATGACTGAAGGGGGATTTTTGAGGAGAAATGAGTCCACATCCAAAACCGCAACCCCGTGTCTCTCCAGCAGTATTTGTTTCGGGCTGGATGGCTCAGTCATGCTGTGCCCGTTCTGGTCCTGAGCTGTGCTCATGGCCCCAGCCCGTTTAATTTCTGGTTTTACAGTATTAATTTGGATTGCAAATCAAACACCATGGGTGACAGCAGAAAAGGTTTCTGACTGTTTGGCCATCACTTTGGAGATGTTCTCTTGGCCCTGAGTGATGAGGAGGATAATGTCTGGAAGAAAGGGTGAAAAATTCATGCTCAGGACATGTTTCCTTGAGAACTGAAGGGCTTTTCCTTCTGCGGGTGTGTGTTTGTGTGCCTGTATGAGGACAGGTTATGTACAGAATTGTTTTAACTAAAGGTGCAGGTCAGGTGATTAACCTGCACTATCCGTTCTCTTAATTTCCTAAAACACCCCATAGCACTCGATATATAAGGGTGCTGTAAATCCTGTCTTTGGATTTCATTCTTATTTGAAAGGGAGATGCTGCTACAGAAGGGAGGAGATAGAGTTAACCCTGGCTTTGGGATGGTTGGGAGGTCATCAAATTGGTCTATCTCAGTTTTCTGCTTTGGCAGAGCCCTGTGCCCAGCTTCCCCACCTTTCTTCTTGCACCTTCATCTTCCTTTGCAGCCCAAATCCTGTGTATTTCATCCAGACCTCAGCAGAGGCTTACTTCTCTCCAACAAGTCTGTATCCTGATGCCAATGAAGTGAAGGGAGGGACTTTGCGAACAGGCAAACTGACCTTTTCAGCCCAGCTAGTGCTTGATCTGAGTTTCACATTTCGTAAACAAAGCAAGGGCTGAATGTCATGCAGTGGCCTCTTTGCAAATGAAACACTTATGAAAAAATCCTGTGGGAGTGAGAGGCTCAGCCTGAGCCTTGCCCATGTCCTGCCTTCACAAGTAGGGTTGCTTCTAACCTGTGAGGTATGTGAGGTGCCAGCCATTGCCTGTGGTTTCACCACACTTGTGGGCCAGTTGGAGTCATTGACATTGCAAAGCTAATATTTACAGGTGGGAAGTCACCCAGGTGGGGAGGCAGCCGTGGTGGAAAAAGCCAAAATATCCTTTTCACTAGGCAGTTGTGGAGGCCATGAGTGTGCCAGTGCTCTGTGCAATCCTGCCTGTCTGACTTCATCTTGTTCTTTTTTTCTCATCCTATCTCTGACTCCAGAGCAGACTTTCTTCTCCTTTGAGGCCCTTGGGAGTACTGAGTGTTTGGTTGTAAAACTTGTTCCTGACTTCATTGACACCCACTTTTCCTAAAATGTCTTTTCACTGAGATTGTGCATAAGTTCCTTTGCACTCTCATGCAGACCTTGAAGATTTTCAGGTGCTGCTGCCGCCTCTGTCTTTATTGTTCATCACTTCATTTTGCTCTTGAGACTCCAGATGTTTCACAGGAGCTGATGGCTTTGCTCCCTGGCTCGGGAGGACTGTTACTCAGTGAGGTACGTCCGGCAGGACTATCCATCTGCCTTCTCAAGCTGCAGAGGCATGCCATGAGCACAGCGGACTCCCACATTTCTTACATTATATCTGGAGAGCACTTTGACGTCTTGGTAGAGTGTTTGCAGCGTCATTTCATGATTTCTGTAGAGGTGACAGTCTGCCTGTCAGCTTTGACAGGTGTGCTGAAGGGGTTTACTTACTGGGGTCTGGCTCTGTTTTGTCAAGGCTGTAGCCTATCAAATGTATTCGCTTGCTGCCTTCATTTGCTTTCCACTCAGTGACATTGAGGTGTCCTGGAGAGAAGTTTTGCACTATTCCAACTGTGCTGGGTTTTCCCCTAGGAAGGTATCTAGGGGTTACCTTCCAGTTCACGGGAGCACGGACTTGACTGCTGGACCTTCTCACACCAAGATCTAGAAATTGATGTCAGGACCAGTGGCTGCAGCATCTGCAGTGAAGTAATGAGGCATCCTCTCGTGAGGTATATTTTAACCTATGTTCTCAGGTGTTGCACTGTTAATTAACTATAATGTGAAACATAAACTAGTCACACGATTTACTGAGGAAATCTGTAATATCTCTTGTCATTACCGCAATTCATTTTAGTGGGAGATGGAGGTGACCCTGAAAGAATCCTTCACTGAGGTGTAATCAGGAATTTAAATGTAAGTGTATATATTTGTCCCTGAGATTTTGCTTCATGTGCCTAAAACCAGGAATATGTCAGAGGAGCCCACAGCCTGTTACTCAGGCTCGTGGGCACCTGAACCCACATCAAAAGGATGAATAAGAATTGTGATGTTTCTAGGTTACAGAAGATATCTAATAGTAGGGCTTTGTGGCTTGCAGTGGATATGGAAGAGTGGAGTTTTGTAGTGGTGAGATGTGAAGTTGTGGTCAGAGCTCTGAAGGAAAGGCTTGATATTGCAGGGACTTGACTCCTTTGTCTATAGAGACAAAATAATGTAAAAGACAGCACAGGTGGTTCAAAGGGAAATCTGTGGCTGGTGATGCCTTGTGTTCACTAATTCCTATGAGTTTTGTGTTTCAGATGTATAGCATGCTTATGTAAGTGGTTGCCCACATCCAAATCCAGCTTACGTGGCATTGTCTAGCGACCCACCAGATGTGACAAGCATGGGCGGATGGGGCTCGAGCAGCCTAGAATGTTTCCAGGCTCCGGTGCAGGGTCTGGCCCAGGCTGGTGCTGCCTCATTTGGTTTGTGTGGGACATGCCAGGGCTCTGGGTAGCCCATTTCCCACAGAGCTGCTCATGTGAGCTCTCACCTGGGGTGGCAGGGATGCTTTCCACAGCATACAGACACAGGCAGTGCTGGCTAGCAGCCCTGGACAGCCCTTGCCACCTCTCCCAGCAGCTCCTGTGCCTACGGGCAGATGCAGTGGTGCTAGAGTCTCGGGGAAGGGGACAGGACAGACTGGGCTGGCTCAGAGAATGGTGTCCCCAGGTGTCCTGGCTGTGTCCTCTTCTCCCTGGTCAGCTGAGAAGGCTCTCAGTGCTCAGCAGGCGAGTTGCCCTGTATTTAAGGAGTTAAAAGGGAGAGTGAAGAAGTGAATAAAGATGGTTTGGGGGGGAAGATAGCAGTATCCTGAGCTACATGCCAAAATAAGTGCTCAGGGCATGATAGGGAACAGCTGCCTACATCCCCCCATGCCCAAGAGTACTAACTGAGGTCCTGGTTGCTAACTTTTATCTATAAAGTAAAGTCACGCTGTGGAGTATGAAATAGTAGGCAGGGTTGCGCTGCTGATGCTATAAATGCAAGAGAGGGGTGTGTAGGAGGGCAGTCGGGGTGGCAAGGGGATACAGAGTGTGAAGGTGATTGTGATCAGAGCTCCCTGGCTGCTGTCCTGCAGCAGGAGATACGCTTTTTCAGGTGTGTGGGGGTTAGAAAGGTGCTTGGCTTTGGTTGGTTGGTTTTGTTTATGGCTACTCTGTGCATTGGAAAGTCTTGCTTTTTCATCTGGCGGGGGGATGTGGATCAAACGTGGCAGCTTGCAGCTGTGTGAAGGCAGGTCTGGAACACTGCAGGGGACAGGCTCTGTCACATCTTTAAGAACTGCTGCGTGCTACGTAAGCATTTAGGAAACTACTAATTAGGATGAGACAGTTTTACTAGCAGGACAAGAAAAGCAGAGCAGGAAGGCAGGGAGATTTTCACCTGGAATGAAGGCTCCCTTGACATCTTCTGCTCACCAGGAACAGGAAAGAGCTGAAGCTGTTGAGGTCTGAACTCCACTTTGAGGTTGTCTCCAAACATTCGGTAGCACAAGGGAAGGAATTTGTGTAGCCTCCAGGGACATAAATTTTAAGGAGGTTCCAAGAATGCAGTGGTACTGGGGACAATGCCTCAAAAGGGGCCACACAGAGGCCATTGTGAAGAAGGGTGCTGTGCTTGAGACACAGCTATTTTGAAGGTGCAATACGTTAGCCATACCTGGCAGATCCCCTTTTCATTGCCTTCTTAACCTGGGCCTCTATATGAGTTTGCAGGCTTGTGCCTCTCTGGGGAGAAGTGGAAGATATTTATTTCAGGAGTGTCTTGTGTGCATCATTTATATGCTGAACACATGCCATGTGCTTTCTACAGTATTTTTCAAGCAGGCACCGTCATTTTGGTGGCAGTCAGCAAGCAGCCTCTGGTTACAGAGCACTGGCAGCTCTGCAGGTATGGCAAAAGGTCTTACTGCCTGCTTAATACAGGGTAGGGGCTTGGTCTCTTGCCACTGCAAAGGCCACATGTATAAATCAGCAGTAAGTGCTAGGAGTAAAGCAGAAGGAAACATCAGTGACTTTCAAACGGTTCCTTCTTTAGTCCCCAAAGTGTATTTTTTGCCCTTTGGGGTGAGGTGGGTGGATGGGGAACTTTACCTCATTTGCTTTCCTGAAACCTGTTGGAAGTACAAGTGAGGCAGCTGTATGATTTGTGTTTGCATGCAGAAGAGGGCCATCTGAATTGTAAATAGCACCTGCTAAATTATTATTAAGTGAAAACTGACGTGGGAGGAGTTCTCAGGGAAAAAAGAAGTCAGATCTTTTAATAAAAGTCATTCAGGCTGTTTTAACGTTGTCCCCTGGCTGCACACTACATACTTCAGCTCATGTGGATACTACGGGGAGTTACGTGAGTCGTATCAAGGACAGGGGAGGCCCCATTAAATCCAGTTACTGTCAGTTGTATGAGAGCTTTAAATGGCTACACTAAAACTCATTATTAAAGAAAGGAACTATGAATTTTATTTCATGCATAGTGCCCAACCTTGATTCTGCTCCCAGTCCAGAGACTTGCTGTGCGCAGGGGTGATATAAAAATTAGAACTCTTCAGGGCTTGTACTGTTGCGGAGTCCTGGGTGCAGCCTGGCTGGCTAATGGGGACTGTGGGAGATTGCCCTGCCCCGCTGCTGAGGCAGGGACCAATCCTGAGCTCAGCCCGTGTTGCCACTTGCCTTAGTCCAGAGAAACCTTTTGCTAGTGAAGGTGGAGCTGCCAGTCTGGGCTTCAAGTGAGTGGGAATGCTCAGTGGGCACAGCTGCTCATCCTGAGCATCCTCACGCCCTCCGCTCCTGGTGGAGGGCAAAATGGCAAGGAGCTGGGTGCCAGCCTCGGGCCATTCCACGCAAAATGTGGCAAGGTGTCTGCTGGGATTTTCCTGCAGCGAAGGATGGTGGCAAGAGAGGCCCAGCCTGACACAGGAGGTTTCTTGGCATAGGTGTGAGTGGGAGTTTAAGAGGACTTTTCCCAAGTGAAACAGATAGTTTCCAATCCCTCTGTGGCTTATGGCCCCTTCGTCTTTCCAAGACCCCAGGAGTGAGGATGCTCCCCAGGAACATCCCCGCTGTCTCTGGGGGATGCTCAGAGGGCATTGCTGTCACAGGGATCGCCCCATTACTGCAGGCTTGTGTCTTCATGGATGTCGTGGCAAGCTACTGTTGGCCTATGTAATCAAAAGGCTGAAGTTGCAAATCATATTACAGGCTGTAATGAGGAATTTGATCGCTGTAACAAACCATCCAACTTTTATTCACATTTATTGCTATTTCTGCTATTGCCATGGAGCAAAGATCCATTTTGAAAAAAAGAACATGCCACCAGCATGATTTGATAGTGTCCTCAGGAAATCTAGGGTTGTGTTTTTCTCACATTAACTGCACAGGCAAATTTACAATAAAAATGACTTTGCTGCAGAAGCCTTCTTTTCCCATCACCAAGCTGTCAATCAGCCTGTAATTTCTTGGTATCAGACTATGCGGAAGAGCTGGACAAGTTATTCTCCTTACATGTGTGCCCCTAAAACCTCCAGTGTGAGAAAATAATTTTGGATGGAAGGAAGAAGATTTCCTACTTCCTTTTTTAGGGAAATAAAAATATTTATCCTGCAATGAGATATAAGCTCTGAGGAGAGTGGAAGCAGCAGCAGAGGAGTCCAGAGTCCTCCCTTTAGCCCCAAGACAGCCTGCTTCCTCCACCCTCTCCATTTTTGGGATACCAGAGTGGGTCAGTGTTTCTCCCCTGTTCCTGTCCCCCTGCTGAGGCTGCCAGCAGTGTTGCAGGGACAGCAAGGGGCTGGCTGTTGATGTGGGAAACCAGTGCCTAACAAGAACTCATTTCACCAAGGGGCACAGGCAGCCATCTGACGTTGACAACGTTGAGTGACTGCTGACCTTGTTTTTAGCGTCAGCTGATACCAACTGGAGCCCTGCCAGTTTGCACCAGTTGAAAGTCTGTCTCTTAATGGTGGCGATTATCTTGATTTTTACAGCGGCGCTGAGAAAGTTGCAGCTACTGCCCTTCACATCCCTGACCTTAATTTGGGGTGCCTGCATCTTCTGGTGTTACCTTTAGAGGAACGTGCGAGAAGAACCTCTCTCCTTGTTCTGCGTCAATCGTTTTTTCCCCTTTTTATTTTGTATGAAGAGATATTGCTCAAGCACACTGTGGAATGAAAGCCATAAAGCTATAAATTACACCTCGGCTAGGTCCACAATATGTTACCAATTACATCTGCTTTATTATTCACGTCCAGGGGGAAAACATACATCAAACCAACCCCACTCTCCAGGCAGGTTCAGTACTGTACTAGAAGGAACACCATGACTCTTCTTAATCAGTGGAAAAACAAACACAGTTTCGGCTCACTCACATATGATATTTGTGTCTGGGATGACAAGTTGAGTAATACTGCTGTGGTTCTCCGAGCTTGCTGCGTGCCACATGCTACGGCATTTGTGGCAACATCATCGCCCCGTGGAAAGGAGAGAGGAAAGAAAGCACTTAGCACTGGGGAGGGGGTCTGAGGACCCAGTTGCAGGGACCTTGGAAATTGCTGCCAAGGAGGTTGGTGGGCGGGAGTTAATACGAATGGCAGCAGGCAGCACCAGAAATCACATTAAAGCCAGGGGTCACGTTTGCAAAGGAGAGCACACTGCAGTTTGCAGGGCTTCGTTGCTAGAGCGGGGTTAGTGGGGTTTTGTGTTGTGTGTTCCAGCAGGGGTGAGGGTTTCCCCACATGTCCTGATAGGGGTTTTCTTCTGCGTCTGCCCTGTCTGCATAAATTGGTTACTGTGGCAGGGGTGACGGTGGGGGTGTCACCCCTGCCACGGTGGGGGTGTTGAAGCGTACTTCTGTGTAGCTACGAACGGTGGTTTTTTGCTCGCCACAGTGCCCCTCTCCTGAGCAGTTCCTGGGCTTTGGGCTGCTGGGAATTAACTGGAAAACGGGTGTTGGGTGTGTTTAGATGTGTTTGCTTGACCATGCTACTGAGCTTTGGAAGTGTAGAATAACATTCATATTTTTCTATATGGGTGTATGCAATTATGCATGCCTGTGTGTATGTGTACATACGAGCTCCAGAAAATTTTCCGAAGAGCAACATAGACTAGAGGAGTGTGGGTTTCTTTTAGGAAAGGGAGGCGAGTGTTAGACACTCTCAGATCTCCACATGAAGAAGTCATCCATGTGCACTGCGGAGTTTGTTGTGGTTTTGTCACTGAAGCATTCATTCAGCTTTTGACTTTTTAAAGTTGAAAACAAGTCAAGGTTATGTTTGTGCTTAATAATTCAGCAACGGTGCCAGCTCAGCATATTGTCTTTTTCTTCCCTAGTCATTCTGGTTTATTAAAAAGAAACACTGACGACAGATAGAAGGGTGAAGGAGGCTGTGCCTTTCTGCTTTAACTCCCGCCATGCGCTGACTCCTTCCCCAGGAATCCCCACAGATTTGTGCCGTTTGCGATACCTTTGCCCCAACGGTACCATCCATACCCTGGCCAGGGAAGAATGTCAGCAAGTCAGAACTTAGATGTCTGCTTCTCTGTGGACCATGTCTTTTCTTCTGAATAGGAGTATTTTCTGTTTCAGTGGAATATTCCTGAGAATCCTTCAGTAAGTCTGTCTCAGTGATACTTTATTTTCACTTTGGTTATGAGGTTGTGGGTTTCTTTTTTTGTTTGTTTGGTGGTTGTTTTTTTTAAAAATAAAGATGTGGAAGATCATTAACTCTTCTAGAACCTAAGAAGCTTGCAGTAAAATAGGTTTTTGTCTTTTCTTGAAAAGTATAGTTATATCAGGACCTAGTTCTACCACATGCTAACATGTATGTTGCTTCATTAACGATGCTGTTCATTCCTGGGGGATCTGCTTTCCAGTGATGGAATTGTCACTGTGAATAAGAACAGATGAACGCAGTTTTATAAATCTGGGAGAACTGAGAGCACACAGTGATGCTCACGTTGTGTAACTCCCATCTCCAGTGTCCCTGAGCACAGACCAGCATTGTGCACAATTCACACACACAGACTTGGCAAGAAACCTGAAACATCATCTGCTGCTTCTGTCCTGGCTCCTCAACTTCGTCCATGCACCTCCATTTTGTCACGGTGTATCATCTTCTGGTCCCATCCTGGCTCTCTGCAGGCCAGAAGCTATATAGTGGTTTTATGGGAATAAACAGAGGGCTTAAGTCAGATCCACCAAACTGTTTAATGTAGGATGAGCCTGAGGATTTGAGATTTGACTTCCATAGGCAGAATACTTCTCAGTATTTGACGTGAATTCTTCCTGAGAGCTAGAAATATTCCTGGAGACAATGGGAATAGGAGTCTCTTTAGGCAGAGGAGGTAAAAATAACATTTACATTCCTGTTATTAAAAATGAGAAGAGGGAGAGCAAGAGAGCAGGAATCTTGGTTGTTGTTAGTATAGTTCAATCAGGGGTAATGATTTATTTTAGAGCATAACATTTGTGTTGAATACATATTTCTGGAAGGACTTGATTTCCGTGTGTGTGCATGTGCTGTATCTGAAGTCTGTATCCCATTTTCCCTTCCTGCCACTGAACAAACAAAAAAACCTGGGGAAGGCATCTTGACACTGTGGTTTCACTCTGATGTTGTATTGCAGGTATGGCCTCGCATGTGCAAGTTTTCTCTCCTCACACCCTTCAGTCAAGTGCCTTCTGTAGCGTGAAGAAACTGAAAGTGGAGCCGAGTTCGAACTGGGATATGACTGGGTACGGCACACACAGCAAAGTCTACAGCCAGAGCAAGAACGTGCAGTCCTCCCAAGCAGCCGCCGCAGCAGCCGTCAACGCCTCCCTCCAGATCCCCAATCCAAGCATCCCTTACGAACAGACCATCATCTTCCCAGCAAGCACGGGGCACATCGTGGTGACATCCGCCAACAGCACTTCTGGTGTGGTCGCAGTGTCTGGGCAAACACTGGGCGGGCCACACAACCTGATGCGTCGCAGCACTGTGAGCCTTCTGGACACCTACCAAAAATGTGGACTTAAGCGCAAGAGTGAGGAGATCGAGAACACAAGCAGCGTGCAGATCATCGAAGAGCACCCACCAATGATTCAGAACAATGCCAGTGGGGCCACTGTAGCCACCGCCACCACCTCCACGGCCACCTCCAAAAACAGTGGCTCCAACAGCGAAGGGGATTACCAGCTGGTGCAACATGAGGTGCTCTGCTCCATGACCAACACGTACGAAGTGTTAGAGTTTCTCGGCCGTGGAACCTTCGGACAAGTAGTCAAATGCTGGAAACGTGGCACTAATGAGATCGTGGCCATCAAAATCCTAAAGAACCATCCTTCCTATGCCCGGCAAGGCCAGATTGAAGTGAGCATCCTGGCTCGTCTGAGTACAGAAAGCGCGGATGACTACAACTTTGTCCGCGCATACGAGTGCTTCCAGCACAAGAATCACACGTGCTTGGTTTTTGAAATGTTGGAGCAGAATCTCTATGATTTCCTAAAACAAAACAAATTCAGTCCCTTGCCCCTTAAGTACATTCGACCAATTCTCCAGCAGGTAGCAACTGCCCTAATGAAGCTGAAAAGCCTGGGACTGATTCATGCAGACCTCAAACCAGAAAACATCATGTTGGTAGACCCATCCCGACAGCCATATAGGGTCAAGGTCATAGACTTCGGTTCAGCTAGCCACGTGTCTAAAGCTGTGTGTTCCACCTACCTTCAATCCAGATATTACAGGTAAGAGACTGGGCTCGTAACTTTACTAGGAAAAATATTTTATCTATGGGAATTTTCCTACATTCCTGTAAAGGAATGAGAGTCATCCCTTAATGCTAAACTGGGATGGCTCTTAGAATGGCTTGTTGGTCATAGGAAAAAATGGTAAAACCTCTTGGAGTTTACTTGCATTGAAAACCATTGGAAATTTGTAAATAACCATAAAATGTTGTAAAAACAGAGTTTGCCAGTTACAATTTAGAAAGCCTTTCACCTCTGTCAGTACTTTGTTCTCTCTGGGACTGTTTCCAGAGGAGGGAACATATCTGGATGTCCTGGTTTAGCCAGGATAGGGTTAAGTTTCCCCAGCAGTGGGGGGGAGCTCTAGCCAGGTTATTCAATACCATGCTGACGTCACCTCCTGGCGCCCAAGCGCGGGAGAATCCGGGTTGTGTGGTCGCTCTCCTCACCGCTGTATCGGTACATTCTTTGTTCTGTTTATTGTTATTACTGTTATTGCTATTGTTACTGTTCTTGTTGTTGTTCGGTTTGTTGCTGTTGCACTGTTGTATTAAACCTCTCCTTATCTCAGCCCCAGGGTTTTGTATTTCACTCTCTGGCCCATCCGGTTGGAGGGTAGGGGAGGGGCAGCAGCAGCGTGGTCTCAGACCCCGGCAGGGCCTAAACTACCACACTGGAGAGTCCATATTTCCTTTCCAAGTCAATGCAAGTACGTTCTTGGATTCAGAAAGACCTTAACGTAAACAATCAATCCATATTTCAAATATGTACTCATACGTGAAACCAGGTACTTTACAAGAATAAGGTTGGCCCACAGGAAAACTGTATGGATGCAGAAGATGATTTGTCAAGTAGTTTTCACACAGGCTGTGGAGCTTGCTAGAGTCAATGGGAGGATTCTGGCTGGCTCCTGTTGGCTCTGCTCCAGGTAAGCAGGCAGCCTGGCCAGGCTGGAAACACCTTTCTCCATGTGGGAAGCTGTTGGTAGGGTTGAATGAGTATTGTCAGTAATTTGGTGTTGGACTGAGGACCTGTCGTGTACAGTCAATTCCCACTCACAGTGCTTTTAACTCTAGGCATGTTATGTGCTGGGATGGAGTTCTGACCTCTGTGTAGGTGCGTGCGAAGCTCAACGTGTGAACCAGCTACATCCTTCTTCAGTCTGTTGAACAGTTTCAGCAAAGCAGCCTCTTTTCATAACCCCTGGAAGGTCATCTGTCTTAACTCCAAGACACAAAGTCTCTCTGTAGATGTTCTCCTCAGACCTTCTCTTTGGTATCAGTCAGCTTGATTCAGCATCCCAAGGACTGAGAAAAGTAATTCTACTTTTACCTCAGGGGTGGGAAAATATAGGGGGGGAAAAAAGGGAATTTGTCTTTAGATGAGAGCTGAATTTAGAAACGTTCAGGCCATGTTTTTGTTATTGTAATTCCGTGAAATGGGGGCAAAGAGGGAAAATGTCATCTTTCCTGATGACTGATTTAATGAAAATCAGTCCTGGCAGCATCCACAGCTCATCAGATGGGTTAAAGAAAAGCAGGATAGTTGCTCTGTTTGTAATAGGAAAGAAATCTGTCTTATACATCGGGAGGACTGGGGACAAAAAAACAACATGAGTTGATAACAGACCCTTTTCCTACTTCATAAACATCACAGTGGCAAAGCCCACCTGAGCTGTGAGCTTGGGAAGAGTTAATTTTCACAGGAACTTTGACAGTGTAGCACTGCAGCAGCTGATTTTTATCTGCTTGTCCTTTGCTCTGAAGGAGGCCGGAAAAAAATCCCCAACCCTAGTTTATACCTCAGAAGAGACTTATTAAATGAAATATTCTACCTGATGACAGTCCCATCCTCCAGGAGAGACATGTTTCTGTGGTAAATATGCAAAAGCTTTTAGGGTTGCAATTACCTGGCAGACTAGAAGAAAAAAAAGAAAAAAGATAATACAGGCGTTTTGTTGTTATCTGTGATTCTGCATTAGCAGCCTAGGTCCCTAGCTGAAAGACAGAAGGGGCAGCCAAAATGAAATATGTGACAGAAAGCAGAAATGAAAGAGGAAAATGGTTCATTCTCAGCGACAAACAAGGAATATTTTTGTGGCAGTCTCTGGGGAGGAAAAGGCTTGATAAAATTTGCTTTTTATATTTTAAATGTTATTCCTGCCCTGTCTGAAGTTGCAGCTTGTTGGATAATAAGTTCTGTCTAATTCCTCCCTTGTTTTCCATGCCTGAATTGGTGCGAGGAGGAGAAAAGGGGCAGCAGCTCACCAGGAAAAAAAAAAAAAAATTTAAAAAAAAATGTTTTTGGGTGGAATTACATCAGCAGGGGGCTGCTGATGAAGCTAAATTCAAGTCATGAGGAAAATTTTTATTCTTCTTCATTTTCTGATGGGGAAAAATACAGCACAGAGTAAAGATCCATTCCACTCCAAAGAGAAGGACCTTCCATGCTAGGGAGAACACTGGGCTTTATAAAGATTTCATGTGTCTTCCATTTAATTTACACTTGTTTTGCTTACTAGAGTATAAAATACAAGGGGATGACTTCAAGAAATGGCACATTTAAGCTGAACGTGAAGGAAAAGCTTCCTCAGAGTAAAACCTCTCAGACTCTAAGCAGGCATGCCAAAGAAGTGACAGAAGTCCTGTGCCCCGTGCATTTAAGGAAAGACATGGCTGAGTGCTGGGGAATATAATGTAGAGGTTGGCTCTCAGCTGGAGGTTTTTTATCATGGGCTTTGGAAAGCAAATTCCCAGGTTGTCCCCATATTTTATTAACAACTTGCTTTTTCATTTCCTGCTTTTTTTTTTGTTTGTTTGTTTAAAACTACTCTCAAGAATGTGATGGCCAAATCCTTTCAAGTGAGGAAAGTTGTGTGGGATCCCGCTCATTCTCAGAGCAGTAGAAGGCCTTTCCCCTTCCTGTAAATGATAGGCCTGTTTACTTCTCCTGGAGGTGGAAGACAGAAGTGTCTTGAAACAAACTCCATGCTTGCTCTTGACCCAGATCTGCATAGCCAGCATAAGCTAAAACAGTCCCATGGCTGCTTGCAGACTTTATGTGAGCAATTTGCGGTTGCTGCCACGTAACATGCTTTGAAGACAAACAGGATCCCTGAGTCCGGTTTCTTGTGAGAGGAACAGTGAGCAGACGTGGTATTGCACTGCTGGTGCAGCCTGGGGGCCCTCGCTGGGCGCCCCAACATCAGGAACATTTCTGTCCCACCAGGGGTATTTCTGTCAGGCTAAGCCAGTGCTCTCCGGAAGGATTGTGTGGTATTGAGGTGGCAGGATGGGACAGAAGGTATCAAAAATGGTCATCAAAATGTCTTTAGCAAAACTAGCCTCTTCCAGGCTAGATCTACTGCCATATTTGATACTGTGGAGATTTTTCTCCCTCGCTCCTGACTGTAGAGGGGCCCAGGAGAGGCAGGACACGCCAGGCTAAGGTGGGCCTTGCAGAAACCCCCCCTTGCTGCCGAGTGTCCTGGTCTGTGAGGGCAGCACCGTCACATCCCTGTGCCTGCCCCAGGCCTCTGGCGAAGGGGATGAGACCAGCCAGAGCCTGGCAGGGTGGGGGGACAGGCACACCCTGGGCCCTGCCGCTGGCTCTGCACCGGATTTACAAAGGACATCACAGCCGTTGTGAGAGCTTAAAGCTACTGGTGCTGAGTCCTTTACTAACGGGGAATGACCCCAGAGCAGACTGGGAACCAGGGGTAGGGTCCCGGACCCACAAGGCCCACACTGCCACAGTCATCTCCCCCGGCCTTGATGGCGGCGCAGCTCTGGCACTGTGGCGCTCGCATCGCTGCCCCGCTCCCTGACAGTGCTGGTGGGCCGTGCAGGGGCTCTCCTGCCCCATCCTGATTTCCTCGGCCGCTCCTTGTGCTGCTGCTCCAGCCAAGTCAGAGATTTTGTCAGTACTGTGGTCAGAGTTGTCATCTAAAAGGGGGAGTGCTGTGAAGAGGATCAGCCTCCTTCCTTCCACCCATCTTCAGCCTGTGCTGCAAAACTCACTGTGCTGCAAAGCGTTTCTGCTGTGGCATCCTTAGCCGGCATGTGTAGGACCTGGCTGGTGGCCGTCCAAGCATTCCCCCTTGCTTAGGACAGTGGTCCTAGCTTGCCCCCCAGTCACCGTAGTCCTTCATCTTGTCACTTATCACTTAGCTGAGTCAGCCTGATCAGTGACCCTTCATGGAGGAACATGGTGACCCAGCCGTGGTCTGGAGGTGCCTGCATGAGGAACTGAAGCTGCCGATGGAGGCAGCTCTGCCCAGCTCACAGTGCAGGAGCGGGGCTTTGCAGCTGGGAGTTTTAGCCGGGCACGCTTAGGCTAGGAATGAAACCCCATTCACAGAGCAACCGATCAAAAAGCTGCGATAGCCGCTGCATCATGGGGTATCTTCATGGGATTTTATTTTTCCCTTTTCTTTTTTGTGCTGCAGTTTGAAGGGGAGATTGTTGAAGTAGTCTCTGTGATCTCTGTTTTGCAGGAGGTCAGAGGGATGAACGACCAGAGAGATCCCTTCTGGGTTGATAATCCGTGTCTGAACAGCTTCCCGGGAAAACCCACGTCCTGAGAAATGCAGGGCTCAGGCTGCAACAGACACCCCCTCTGTTAGAGCCCACATTCATGCCCCCAGGTGGAAGAGGGGGTACTACCCTCTGGGAGAGGGGATGGTTAGGGTGGTGGATAGAGCTGCAGTCCTCCCTTGCTGGAACCAGAGTGTGGGTAGGAGCTCTGGGACGCTTGGAGCAGGAGGGCTTTTCCTGGGGGCACTGCCACTGTGCTGCCTTGTCCTCTTGGCTTTTCTTTGCTGCTCAGCTGAAACAGCTGCTCTGTGTTGCACCCCAGGGATGACAGCGTTTCACTAATTAATGGCGTAATCACCTTATGAGATTTAAGTCTTTTAGAATTTGCAAAATATTGCAGATATAAAACTATGGCTGTCACCCATGCACTATTAACAGATAAATGTAGTTTTGGTTCCTTGTTTTCAAAAGGCTTTGGTATGTGGCGTGTCTGGCTTGGGTTGAGATGTCTGCTTTGTAGGTAAGTGGCCTTTGATGAAATGTTTGGATAACAGAGAATGAAGCCGAGTATCAGTTTGAAGAGGTGTTTATCAGTCTAGTTTCAGACACTGCAAGAAAATACGCAGGCATAAAGGCCTATGCGCATGCTGTCAGCTGCCCGTATGGAGTAGATAGCGAGGCCGTGTACAGGTGTGTTTTTTAACTGGCTGTACTCGCTTCGCTGGGTGAGTGCGGGTCCTGAGGGATGCAGGAGCCTAAACTGGATTTGTCTTGCCACACGTGGACATTGTGCTGTGACAGGTATCAGTCCTCTAGCCGTGCTGACAGGGAGCCAAAGCAAGGTAGATTCCAGAGCAGCATCACAACCTCTTCCCCATCGTGTGACTCAGAGTATGTGTCATTCTGGCCAAAACTGCACTTTAAATGAGGCAGTAGTAACAGCAGCAAGGATAGGCTGCGCTCATTAGTTTACTCAGTGAATTGGCATCTGTTACGTCCTTGTATAACAGTGTTAGTGCACTTACATTTCAAAATCTTCTGCGGTTCTGGACTTGCAAAAACATCTCTATCTCAGACTTGACTCCTTTTGCAGCTGTGGGAGCCTCATTGCTCTGCCAGTCTGTTTCAATCCTACCTGCAACATTCACTGCTTTACTGACTCTGCCTCTCCAAGGTAAAGAGCAGAATAGCTAGATGATTTGAGGAGGAAAGTTTCTTCTGAGGACTGGAGCAAAACCACCAAGTTCATTCCTGAAGTCTAAGCTCGGTTTCACTTAGTGATCATCACACCTAGTAGGTTTGCAAAACAGGCAATGCATTGCAGAAGACTTTGTGGAGGAAAGCAGACTTCAAGCTGTACTGTTTTAAGCAGTTTTTAATTTCTTTTCCAAGGACACTTGGAGTTTGGAGTTGCTTTTTTCAGAACCAAAATTCAGGTGTTTTTTTTTTTTTTGCAAAACCAACACCTGGATTAATTAAATCTCAGTTTCATTGTACCCAGACCACCGAGCCTTGGAAGGGAACAGACATTCAGCTGAAAGCTTTTGGCTTTGTCCCATCTCAGCGATAGTCAGGCCAGGTTGGTTTTTGGTTTTACAAAACTCAAGCAAAGACAGCTCTTTGCCAAGTTCCTTTGTGCATAAATCACCTCAGAGCAGGGATGGTAAACCAGCACTGTGCCCATGGTGCATCCGACAGAAGATACGCACTGTATATTCCAAAATAACTCCCTTTCTGGGATGTAATTTAAAACAGAAAAGCCTATATTTCAGCCTAAACAATCTCTCCAGACCAGAGTCTCCCTAGGGTTTTCTCTGCTGAAACCTTCTTACTGTTTCCCTAGGTGTGTTTTGTTTTGCTCTGAGCAGACATGCCAGCTCCTCCTTTGTCTTGTCAAAGTTAGTGATCTGCCCCTTTCCCTGTGATGCTGCAGCATCTCCCTGCCTAGCTCCAGCACATGATGCTGGCCTCGCTCCGAGAGGAACCTGCGTTCCTCTGCAGAGTCAGAAAGGCCATCACAGGGGAGCTTTGTTTATTTATTAACAAAGTGTATAAAATATGACCAGTTATGTGCCTCTGGGCCCAAGAATATTTGTAAGAAAGGGCTGTTCACAAGGAACCTGACAAGGAGGCTTTTCCCAGCAAAGAGAAGACATCAATAGCCTGAGGAGGGAGAGAAGTCTCGTGCTGCTTCCTTTTGGCTCATCCATGTCTGAGTGGTGGAAAATCAAATATCTCAACTGAATGCTGAGCCAGTCCCTTCTGTGCCCTCTCCCCTCTCTGAAGACAGCTCCTATATGGCAAAGACGGAGGACTGACAGTAATTATTCCTTCTGCAGATCTCAGTTTTATCTTGGTGGCTGGAAAGGAAGGAATCTGTCTGTCCACAGGCAGGGCTCAATCCATTACGGGTGTTGTAGATCAGAGTCAAGTACATGAAAGGCAGCCAGAGGCAGGTACCAGGGTCGGGAGCGCTGGTTTTCCATCAACTGGTGCCACCCCACAGGTGAGGGGCTCTGGTCCTCACCAGTCGGCTGGAGTTGCAAAACCTCTGCCATAGTCCAACGAGGTAAAACACCACAGGGAACTGCTTGGCAGAGTCCCAATAAGCACAGATTAACAACAACAACAAATTAAATAAAAAGATTTTTAGCTGCTACGCTCATCATTAATTGTTGGAACAACCAGAGACCCTAAGAGCACCCCAAAATCTGGGCTTTGGGCCACCTGTTAACCATACCCTGTCATTCCCACATTGCTTTTCCCTTGTTCATCACTGTTAGCGATACTTGCGTGAAAAAAGTGTGTTTGTTTCTTCGGAGTTCCTAATTTCCAGTGGTTTCTCTTCCGTGCCTGAAGTTACAGTCTCCCTCTAGATGTGGAAAGGGGATAGGATTGCCAGTGCCACCAATGCAAGCAGCAGGATGATGGCCTCAGGTGAGGGGGTGACACCGGGAGCAGGTGAATGGCTGAAGAAAGATCCCTCTTTTAGGAAAATGTCAGTTGTGCAAAAGAGTGAGCAAAACACAGGGAAAAGAAGGTAAATGCAAGTTTGCTTCTTAAAAAAAGCATTTTTCCAAGGCAGCTTTTAAGTATGTGAGTGATTCCCAGAGAAGGAAAGGCGGCCCTCGGGATGCGGGCAGCCCCATGCACCCTCAGCGGTGCTGCCCGCGGCCTGGGCCAGTGCTGTGCGGGCAGGGAGCCGGAGCCGGAGCGGAGCCACAGTGGCACAGCTGCTGCCCAGGGCTCAGTGGTCAACCACCAGCTCTGGCACAGGTGTCCTGCCCACGCTGGGGCAGCTCACCTCACCCTTCTCCACATCAGCTCCAGAGAGACATGATTTTGGAGAACAGTGCTCCTCTTCCCCTCCACCCCCTCTACTCCATAACCTTCCCGTTTAAGCTCACCTTCCCTCCATGCAGTCCCACGCCTGGCGCTGACCTCCCCGAAAGCAACACCTTCTGGTTTGGAAACAAATACGCTTCAAACGCAGCTGAACTGGAGTTTCTGCCAGCTTTCAAGAGGTCTTGCAGAGAGGAGGCAGTGTGCAGATACACTCGTTACCAGTTTGCGTACTACCACCTGAAGTCATCTGGGAACTCCTGACATAAGCATCCATGAACATTTTTCTTTTAAACCCAGCACTGAATCCTAAACTAATCCCTGCCTTGTCTACACTTGCTGCCAGAGGCATTTCAGTTACCCTGGGAGGACCAGTGAGAGGCTCGAAGGTCCTGGTCTCCCCACTTGCAGGTTGGCCACAGGTGTTCTTGGGTTTAGGGGTTTTTTGGTGGTTTGTTTTTTTCTTCTCCTGCTACTGTTTCTCTCACATGATCACCAAAACAAGCCTGTCACAGGATTTCCTGCTGTCTGTTTTTCTTCTCTCAAGCTTTATAAGCACAGTAAGTCCCTTTAAGGCTGCAGCCTGGTGAAATGATGTGAAAAATCAAGGTCACTCTCGTATTTACTGTACCAGGGCAGGTCTGAAATAGCTACAAATGGCTAGCTTGTTTTACTTAGAAAGAGCTATTTACCTAAGAAATCAAAACCCTCCTATTGCAGCTATTGCTGTAGCACTTCAGACTCCGTCTCTGTAGTACATAAAAGACATACTGTCTTTTGGTAAAGATACCTGTGCTCAGACCAGGGGCTGGGAAATAACTTAGCTCAGTACGGTGGCAAGCAGTTGCTCCTGCAGCCGTACTTGTGAGCGATGGTACAATTAGTAGAGCTAGAACAAGGGCCAGCTGCAATTGGGGTCCACTGTTTGCATGTATATGAAAGACATAAAGTTCGGTTTCTGCTTCTAGTTGCTTACTTCTGTGGTTTTGTGTTTGCTCTCCTTTCTCTCCTCCCACTCAAGTTGCTTCCTCGCCAAGTGCAAAGGAAATGGAGCGGGGAAAGGGTGCTCTTTTTTTCAGCTCCTATGACAGAACAGCAGCAGCTGCTCATAGGAACAGCAGTGTGGTGACCCACAGACGTTACTCCAGCAATAGGTGGCCAGTGAAGGAGAGTGCGCTGCAGTCACAGACTGGACTGTTACTATCCACATCTTTCTCTGCTTATTTCAATGCATGTTTGGGTCAGGGCAGTAGCTGGCTAAGGGCAGTAGTGGCTGCTGAGAAGCAAAACGATGTGAGGGGCTGTTGGCGTGAGATCAGTGCTCCAAGTGTGAAAATAAGAATTACGAGTAGTGAGATTCATCATCTGTACTTCTGAATATGAAAAAGCAGCATTAGCAACACAGTTTGTACAGGATTTCAGGAATGTTTTGCTCAAGTACCACATATTTAAATCCTATCAGGTTTTTGCCTCCCCCTGCACATTTGTTCACTGCAGGCAAGAGATTTAAGAGTAACATGGAGGAAGCTTACTGCAGACATCTGTGCATTCATTAGGTTCACAAATTTTAGGCCCCAGCACAGTGGGACTGAAAAGCTGTATTACACTGAAGAGCATTTTCTGATTGGAAAGTGTTTCTGCTCTGCTGCTTATTGGCAATGAGGTTAGAAAAGTGACTGACGTTGGCTTATGAGCAAATGAGTCATTACTAGAAGAGAGAAATTACCTAAAGATGCTACGATTAGTAAGGGGTTATTCATTCCCCACCTTCAGACCCCTGAATGCTGTGATTTCAGTCCCTGAAGTTTCTATCTTAACTTGTCAAGCCACTTGCTGCAATGATGCTTCAAATTAGCCTAAACTGATGTAAAAGCACCTAATTCCCGGGTGGGGTCTCAGTAGCTGCGTCCTTCTCCAGGTCACGTTGGGGAAAAAGAGCAACTCTCAGGCAATTAAAAGTGGTTGTCTTGCTTGAAAAACACTAATCTTGTGGCCTAACTTAAGCTGAGTTAGAGCCACAGCTGTTACTTGTTTAAGGAGGAAGGTCAAGGTAATGTCCTTTGCCTTATAGGCCAGGTCATACAATGGTTATTCTGTGGTGCTTTACAAGGAAAAAAAAAAAAAAAAGGCAGAAGAGAGGCATGCGTATATATACCGTGAGAAATTTTTAGTTCTAAGAGGAATAAATAGAAGGGAAGTGGTTCTAGGAACTGAGAGAGGGGAAGAGCAGAGGAGAAATCCTCTTATAGGTGATGGCTACCTGTTCTCTGTATAAGAAAAGATGTGGGTGGAAAGAAGATGAGATTTCACTCTTCTTGCTATCTGGAAACTTCAAAACCAGAGATAGGTGATTTCCAAACAGGACAGTGTGCTTCTGAGATGGGCTGGAAAGTAATCTGTGAGTCCCTGAGTGGCAGCTTGACCTCTGTCTTCTACTTACTGAAGGACAGAAGTAATCGCAGCCGTTGTTTTACTTGCACAGACATGACTTATTTTGCGTTGACAGGTTTTGCCCTTATCTTGCTGTGACTGTGTGGGATCAGTGCTTGGGTGCATGTTCACGTTCTGTCTCCTCCGTCCTTGCACCTCCTGGTTTGCGTTAGCCAGGGATAGCAGACGTCTACCTGCTACCAGACCTACTGTTTGTCTCCAAAGGCTCCTGCTTAGGGGCGGAGGCAGGGTAGATGTGTGGGATTTGGCCTGAATCTAACTGAAGTGACTCTGAATCAAAAAACGTATGGTTCAAAGAGTTGGGTTAACTGTCATTATTTTTCTGTTTGCCAACCACTGCCATTCCTAGTTGGTTTGAAGTAGAAGTTCTCAAGTGCGAGCGCAGTACCCCAGGCCTGATGAGACGTGAAAAGTGCCAAAAGTTTTGTAGAGTCATCACTGAACTTCTGCTTTTCTGGGAGGCTTGGGACAGTTTTCCAATAACTCTGGTGACTTGCACAGCTCCTGAGCCTAGGAAGTTCACCAGCTGAAGCCTTTAGAGGAGGAGAATTGTCTGCTCCACCAGCTGACGCTTGTGCTCATGTAGAGGCAGACAAGGAAAAGTTAGCAATGTTTCAGTTAATTTGACAACAGGAGCAATACTATAATGAGTTGTGTTTTAACTGCCGATCATACAATTAGATCGCTTGTGGTAATACTGCTGAGCAACACTGTTTTCTCCCCGTACTCTCCAGTCTAGCTGTAGGTGGCTGTTGCCGTTTACCTTATGCTGTTCTCCTCAGATGCTGTGTTTTCTGAAGCGGGGCTGTGTTTACAGCACCTAACGCACAAAGATTTTTTTGTGGCTGAGGCCCTTAAACAAAAGGGTAATAGAGAGTATAATGGTACACGTGACCATGAGGGCTAGCACGCACGTTAATGTGACAGCTGGTGTACAGAAGGGAAGCTGATGGCCTTTTTCAGATCCACCATGGTAAGAATTCATGTTTCAACTAGTTGCTTCCCTGCAGAGCTGTGCACTCAAAAGAAAGTCCAGGGTGGTGGGGTGGAAGGAGTATCTGATAGCTTAAAAAAGTTTCAATTGATTTTGTCTGAGAGTGTTTTACTTGCCAGTGGGAGACTGCAAACAGAGAATAATCATCCAAGAGGAAAATGGAGTATTTCTTTGATGCTCACAACAATATTAAGAGGGACAGATGAAATCTAAAAGATAAACAGGTTCAGCTGAGGCTAGCTGAATTTGCTGGTTACTATGCTAAAAAGTTAATAATGAAACACTGCCATTTGATTTCAGCAGATAAAAGGAAGTAATGGTGGAGGCCTGTATCAAAAATAAAAGCTTACCTAAGCAATCTCATCCCTGTAGTTGTCAAAAATACAGCTCCTGCTGTTGTTAGCCACTTAAATTAGTGGACTGGATACTGGAGGGCTGCATGAGCACAAGCAAAAGCAGAAAATAGCCATGTTGTTGTTTCTGGAAATGCTTTTCTGGAGGCTCATTTGTTAACCTATCTCCTCTTGGCAGGTGCGTGAGGGACCAGGGAAGGGAAAGGTACCACGGGCTGCATTTTACTTAGCAATGCCAATATGCATACAGAGATGTGGTGGCTCCAAACGTATTCCTTTGTAAGTGAGGTCAAAATATAGCTTGATGTGTAAGATATATAATGAGCGAGAGAAAGAAAGGCATGTTAACTGGGTTGAAAGATAACATTCTGTCTTTTGAATAGGTTCTTGTTATTGTCACCGATGTTAGTTTCAGCAAAAAAATTATGTTGAAAATATTCTTTTTTCTCTATTGTTTAGCTCTTGTTCTCAGCTTTGTTATGGCCACAAAGAGATGATAAAACTGGATTGGCACAAAGTTGGCTTTCCCGTATCGTTTAGAGTTATGTTTTCAGCCCTTAGCACTTTGATAGGGTCTGTTCTTCATTTTGAAAATAGCAATAAAAGAGGAGAGAACATAAGAAAACACAATTCTCTTCTTTTTTTTTTTTTTTAATGAAATTGTCAGTGCTAGTCTGAACTTTACCTCTGATCTGTATGAAGTCTCTGAACTGTGCAGTGGGAAGAAAGCAGGTACAAAAGAGAGATAAAATATCCATGTGCCTGGCTACTTTAGAAGGTAATAAAAAGCCCCCAAAGTCTTGCTTGTTTTTAATCTGTATATTTATGTCTACATAAATCCTTTGGGAATAAACTTTAAACATTTACGTTGGATTTAGAGAATTACCTTCCAGCATCAGTACCTATGATCTAGCAAAAGAAACTAAGCTTGAGCTTATGTGAATGGCTCTCTTGGCTTCCAGAGGTATGGGTAACATTAAAGCATGTGTTGAATTGCTACACTAAAATGAGGAATGGTGGTAATGTGTATGAAGTGTTGCAGTGTATTTGCGTTTCCTGGGTGGTTATTGGAGGAATTGGGCATGCATGGGGAGGTAGCTCACATCTTAGAAAAAGACTCAATCCGCAGCTGAGTGTCAAGGCACAGTTGACCGCACCCCCACTTTGGGGGGAAGTGTCCTGTTATGCGAATCTTGAATGAGCTCAAGCCTTCAGCCTCCTCATTAGGGAGAGGTGAAGAATTGCCAGCCACTTCTCTCTGGCAGCTTAAGAAGCACAGCAGTGTCTGTCCCACCTGTAAGTTGTCAGGGCATTTTCCTAGCACCCTGATGCCCTTTGCAGGCTCTGAAGGGCAGCCAAAGTAGAAGTTGGAGAGACAAGAAACAGGAGCAAACCCAGAGCATGAGGTGTTGGCTCAGATGAAAGATGAGAATGGCAAAGGCCAGAGTTGCTCTAGACAGCCGATACAGCCACATGGACTACTACTCTCAGCCCGATTCTGCAGTGTGTTCTTATGTGGGATTTGAAGAGACACCTTTCCAGTTCAAGGTCTGTGCTTTTGAGCAACCCTCCAGCTCTAGCTCCTAAACACATGCGCAGCTTTTACCTTAGCCTGGGGCTACAGGATATGATTATTGCCCACCAAATGGCATTTTAAGTCATGTAAGAATTCTGTGTGCAGAATACAACTGTAACTTTTGTAAGGGGACTGTCACAGCAGCCCAGTGGCAGGGCAGAAAGAAGGGGATGCTGCTTGGTTTTCTGCAGAAAATGCCCCTGACATTCTGTATCGCTCAGATCAAATTGCATTGTGAGTGAAGGCTGGGGGAGTGGGGATGGTTGCAAACTTTGACTTAAGTTTTCAGAGCCATTGGCACGCTCAAGTAGCTTGCGAAATAGCTGCTTCCATTGTATTTCCCTGATGCTTTTGCCTTCTGAGAGATCCAAATTGCTGTGCATATCCCTTCCACACCAGGAACAGTGCATTTGCTTGATACTGCATTGCTTTGCTTAGCTTTTAGGTTATGCTTGGAGCTGTGCCACACTATAGTATTTGCTGCCGTCGTGGTTTTCATCAGTGGTGTGGCCGGGCACTGGGGTACATTTCTTCACGATGCTTTGAAACAGCTGCCATGCTCTCATTGTACATACCCATGTGCACACACATGGACCTCTCTGGTGAGCCAGGGTTTCGGCACGCTGGCTGGTGCCGTGGCAGGAGGGCTAGCAAGTAGCTGGCCGTGGCAGCAGCCCCCGTGGCAGCCAGAGGGGAGAGAGGACTGAGGCACTGCAGGAAGCATAGTGTGGTAGAAAGGGCAGGAGGCTGCTGTGGCTACAGTCTGAGCTTGCTTTCCTCAAAGCTGGCACAAGATTTTCCAATGAGGCCTCAACTGACCAAGAGCTTAAAGGCTTTCTTATCTGCAGAGTGTGACACAGGCCGGTGGCAGCCCATAATTAATAATGATACTAACCCTCCTTATGCAACCAGGGGACGTCTGACAGCGTTAGTAGGTAGTTGCTCAACAACAAGGCATGTTACAACTAACCAGCTGGGACCAATTATGAAAGCCTCACTAATGCTAGCAAGCACTTGCCTGTTCACATCGTTGGACTGAAGTCGAAGAGATGAGTGACTGCTCCGCAGTGCACGGGCAGGCTGGCGATCAGGTGGTGCACGGTGTTGAGCTGAAGCACAGCCACTGCGTGGAGCGTGGGGTCTCTGCGCTCTGGGGTGCATTTGCTGGGCACCGATGAGCCGCAGTGCCCTACATTGGCACTGTGTCTAGCTCGTGTTCCCAGATGCGGGGTGAGGAAGTACCCCCAGGGCTGCAGCACCATCTCCCTCCCCACCGCCTCGCTGCTGAGGCAACACCGATATATGCCCAGTACCCACTTAGCTGCTCACTACGGTTAGAAAAGGAGGGGGAGCGGGAGCTCCTAGTTATGGCTTCCTCATGAATTTTTAGTCACTACATGAAGATTTCAAGAGTGTGCGAATAAAGCGTAAAATGAAGCGAAAGACTAAGTGGCACTGCACAAAAGGAGAAAAAAAAACCCAAAACACTGAATCATTGTCCAAAAGGTGCAGCCATTAGAGAATAATAATAGTTTTTGTGTGCAGTGCAGCTGGGGCCACAGTTGCAGAAGGAGGGTCCTTGGTGACCTGTGCGATGGCTCTGTTTGTTTAATGTGCTAAAACAAAGAACTGAAAAGCAGACAGGGCCCTCGCAGATACTCACAGGGCTTCTCTCTCGGTTCCTGTGTCTGTGCCCTCTCTCGCTGCGTGCGTGTGTGTCTTCATGCTCCAAATGCAACTAATCACAGCTACATGCTCTTGGATGCCTTCCGTTGTGCATCCCTTGTCTCTGCGCCTGGGCACTCCCTTGTTGAATTGCTATTTTTGTAATTTAGAAACTACGACAAATAACGTAAAGTCAAACGGTTACTATTTTATTGTCTGTTTTTGTCATTCTCTGCTCTTCAGAACGAGCTTGGGGTAATGACATTATTCCCACCCCTCCACCCTGACCTCAGTCTTTTTTTATCCATTTAGCAAATACTGCAGCTTGCTCTGTTTTTAATGGGTGGGAATCAATGTGGCTTTTTAAAATTGGATTCTCTCTGCCTGCACAAAATCAATGGTGTTATTGAGCATGTGCAGGGCTGTGTGAACGGGAGCGAGCCAGCAGGGTTTGCCGCCTCAGCGAGGCAGGGGCAAAGCCTGTAACTCACACGGAGAGGATCACTCTTTATTTCTCTGTCATTTTGGTAAGGGCTGACGAGCAGCTTGGTACTGTTTAGAAAGTAGGGCCTAGGGAGCACTTTTCATCAGGTTAATAAGATTTTTAAGGTGGTCAGCGTGAGGCTGTAAAAATGGACTAAAAGCAGACCCATTTGAGTGCCAGTAGGAGGTCTGAAGATCCCAGTAAAATGAGGTTTTATCTGAACCATGCTTTAGTTCGGTACGACTTTACAATTGGGTTTGCCCCATCTTGCGGGGCACTCCCACTGTGGCCTTTGCTCTCAGAAGTGAGTTTCAGAGGGAGCTATAGCAGCAGGGATGCGGTTTTGCTTCATTCAGCCTAAACGTTTGTATGCAAACAAATGGGATGGGGAATTTATCTATCCGTGTTTATCTTTTGTGGCGGAATGAGTTTACTAACACTGAGCTGTCGTGGGAAACTTGACTGGCAGAATTGGTCATGGCCTTGGGAGATGGAGGCAAGGGCAGATGGATGGTATTGGGGGTTTTTTGATGACTTCTTCAGGGATGATTTTCAGTTTTAACATTAGCAGGATTTTATTGCGTGGTGTGGGAGGAATGGACTCTTCCATCAGGTTCTCTCTGAGACATCAACGTCATCCGTAAGCCCCAGTTCACGAGGCTGTGGTAGATGGTTTGCGGAACTGTATGAAATGGTAACGTAGAAGATATTTTCAATTAAAACTTAGCTGTGGAGGGTGTATCACGATCCATGAAAGACCTTGTGTCTACTTCAAGAGCCTACTGCTGCTGCAGGCTGCATTGGCGGGACAAACAGCGTGCACAAAAAGGAAGTTCAAAATTCATTCCTTTTCGAGTCTTGGCCTCTCTGTGCAAAGTACCCCAAACAGTGTGTATATTTGTCTTCCAGGAGTTGGAGCAATACTACCAACTCTGTTAGATAGGACACCAGCAGTCTTCCAGCTGCAGCCAATTTCAGACACCACTGATACAGGTTGGGTTCAAACTGATGACTTTAGTTGTATGTGAAAGACTCCAGAACCTTTTATCAACCTGCAGGGCCATTCAGTCATCTCACATAAACGCACATGCCAACGCTTGTTTTGAACACTGCTTTGTTAGGAGCACAGCGAGCTCAGTGTTTTGAGTGAGAGCAGAAATTTCTGGCCATGTGACAGAGTGGGTTTTCTAATGCTCCTGTCAGCTGAGGAGCTCTGGGTCCTGAGAAGGAAGGGGTGGCAAGAAGGGACCTTTCCCCAGTGACTGCACCACCCGAAGATGTGTTTCTTTGGTGCCCTATGTTTTCATGACTAAACAAGAGCTCAATTTAAAACGCTGTCAGCTCTGAGGATGGAGTACTGATGAGTGGAAAGGAAGACCTGTGTTTCTAGTGGGTCCATATTTCCGTAGCCAAGAGGAAAACTTGAGCTGGCGTTTGGTTCCTGACAGTGACTTCTGCTGGGGTGCCAACCCTTGGGGTTTGTTGCGTGACTTTTCTGAGTTTGCTTTTCCTGACCCACTTCAGATTTCTTGATTTCTAATTGCTGAAAATCACCATCACCCCTTGATTTCACTTGTAAATGGGGTCGGCTCATTTCTAACAAACAAAATTAACCTTCTCCTGCTGTTCCCGGTTTGAATGAGGATTTTTTTATGGCCATCCTTTAATTACGTGATTGTGACTGACCTGAGACAGTTTCAGTATACTGCATTCAGTATAGCTCATCCATGCATACATTCTGAAGTATGTAGAGGAGTTATAAATGATGCAGGAATTGTTTCTCAGCACAGGGCTTGGTACATGTATGTATGTGCTAGGGGACACCCTTTTTCATTGTGCAGAGTTTTATCCATGCAGGAAGCTTGTGATCATCAAATATCCTTTAAAAGAAGCTAAAAATGTGTCTTTATTGGCTTCTTTTCTTTCCACAGACAACAAAGGTCCTACTTAATTATTTTCAAATGTTGGCAGCAGTGGGGTTTTCTGCAACTTGCAAATCAGTGCAAGAAGCTTCCCTGGGCTGAAATGTGTTCAGCAAAGGGTCCAGTCAAACACCAATTCATTAACCACCTAATTTCCATGTGCAATGTAATTTTTAATCAAAACAGTGTTCCTTTCATGTGTGCTGATTAGAGCTCTACAAAAAAAATGTAGCATGTGCCAGGACATGCTTTTTCCTCTTGCTTTGTGAAGTCCCCAGGACAGGCAGGTCACTTGTTTGTGGAGAGGCCTCTGTTAACTGTGAAGGCAGGAAACTTCTGATGCCGCTTTGATCCAGCCCTTCTCTCCACTCCAGTGTCAGCAGTGTGCTCTGCTGGGAGGGCTGGACCCTCACAGTGTTCGGTGGGACATGGGCAGACACTTCCAAATGTCCAAGCAGGAGTTCTGCTCCCTCCCAGGGGCTCCTGCTGTCCCTGCTTCCCCTGCATGCTGCCATGGGAATGGGTGAAAATAGTTGGTCAAACTGTGGTAAAAAAATAACAACAGATTCTTCTTTATTTTGGGTTGGGATTTTTTTAGATTGTAGGGTTGATACCATAAAGATTTGGGTTGGAGCCTTGATGATTAGAAACTTAATTAAAACAGAAAGCTAGTGTTCTTGGATGAAACCACAGCTGAGAATTAAAAAAAAAAAAAAAAAAAAAGTAAGTATTGACTGAAAGAGCCATCAAATAATAATGGTGTTTGGACTTCCCTGACTTGTTTTGATGTGGGTAAGTGATCTCATTTAGGGATAATCAGAACACGATTTCCCTCCACAATTCCACTTCTCCGAATTTTTTAACAAAAAAACCTCCAACCTTTTTTACATTCTAATTGAAAACCTGCCACTATGAAATTTTGGTGTTGGGCTTTATTGTAACATTTTTGGTGGTTGAAAAATCAATCCAATTTTATTTTATGTATAGGACAGTTTTTGCTTCTTTTTTTATAAAACAAACCAAAACCCTGTTCCCTTACTATCCTCCAGACTGTATGCTTAAACATTCTTCAACATTCTTCCTTTTTTTTTTATTTTTAATTTTATTTCTTTACAGTGGAGTAAAAATAATAAGCTGCAGTCTGAAATAGAAGTGTTGCTCTTCAACTTTCCAAAGCAGTAAGGGAAAATAGATCACACAGCGAGTTTTAAAAATCAGCCAGTGTGTGGGATATGCTACACTGAACCTCTTTTCAGAAAAGAACTGGATTGCAGCCTTTAGGAACTGTGTTTACTGTAAGAGAAACTGAATTTAGACCAAGTAAAGGATGTGGGAAGCACCAGCTCGGTACCGCTGTGATGACTGCAAAGCAAAAATTAAAAAAAAGCACAGCCAAAACAGGGATTTTCCACCATGTGGATAAATTACTGGAAATGTCTGAAATCCATTTGTTCTGGGAAGGTGCACCGTACAGTCATTTCTCCTCTCCGGCAATCTAGCGAAGGGTTAAAAGTTTGAGCGAGAATTGATTCGGGGAGAAGACTGCTGCCACAATGCTAAACACTCATTTATTGGGAGAGCGCTACACTGCTTACTGTAATTGCAAGAAAATTAAAAGAAAGCAAATTAGCTGGGAGCTTTTCAGAACTCTTCCTCCTTTTGCTGACGTTAATGAGATTTTCCCCATACCAAAGCGGCGTTAATAACTTCCGCCAAGTGGCTTCTGTAAGCCATTGCTTACGAAATGAAACAAACCTGGGGTAACAGCAAGGGGGGGGAGTGCGGAGGGAGAAGGGTGCTGAGCACAAGGGGTGGCAGGGACGGGGATGAATCCTTAGGACAGGTTATATTACAGTCTCACAAATCCATGCGCGAGGTAGCTCCATGCCGAGGCGTGTGCTGAGGGTCTGCGTGTGGATTGCCTGCTGCCACCCGCGCCGCCTCTCCGGCGAAGCGCTGCTTTCCTCAGTTTATATTCTGTGGTGGCTTTCCTTGGGATGATTTCGGCAAGTGGAAAGTTTATGTAGTAAAGGGAAAAATGTCACAAGCTGTTCTTAGGGCTGTATTTATAGCCAAGGCATTTCCAGGAAGGTGAATTTCCTAAACTGGGGTGGAGGTCGGGGCAGAAGGGAAGGGCTTGATCAGGATCAGCTTCCTTAACAGGAATTCCTATCTTAAGTAAGAGTCTGCTGCTTTCCAAGAAACTGGGCTTTTCCACAGCTAGCAGAAGGGATGCTTCAGAGGCAGGGAAGGAGAAGAGTGAAATTATCCGTGCATTTGGAGGCCCCTCTGTGGGGAAATGCTGAGTTGCAAGCGAGTTGCATTGCAGGCAGAGGCTTTTCAGCAGGGCAGGACCTCCTTTTGCTCCTCCATCTGCCCCAGGAGAGAGGTGCCTGACAGGGCCATGCTCAGCGTGGTGTCTTTGGAAGTGAGGCACGGAGGAGTTGGGCTCCCAAAATGCTGCTGGGACGAGGGGGGTGGATGAAAGCGGTGAGGCTGTAGCTCTTCCTCGCTTCAGGTGCAGTACTTCCCTGTGAAGGGGTGGAAAAATACCTTTGTTTTTCTGAAAGCTCATGGATGTATATGTTTGTTTATGGTGGGCATCTCTATAGCTATGTACACACAAACCCAGTGTATACATACACGAGTGCATGTTGAGTGGGAGTAATATTTTGTAATTTCTAAGGCACTCCTACATGAGGAGACGTGGGTGCCTAAGAAAACATAGCTGAAAGCAAAATCAACATGACCTAGTAAACAACAGCTATCTAGCACATGTGTGCCTACTGTAAAGCCGATCCTGCCTGTGCAGGCTGTGTGTGCTTCTCTGGACGGCAAGAAGTTAATGTCGCTTCAACTGAGAGCGCTCAGTAAGATTTTACTGAATTGAGATAATTATTCTGCAAATTTTCTTTTGCATTTAATACCCTACTGTCCGGGTGTAACAAAGTGACACTCAACAGCTACAACTCCTGCTTTGTGGGAAATGGTACCTGCTCGGTGCAGTGGAAGTGGAGCTGTTTTTTGGCTTGTTGCTGCTTGGCACAGGCACCTTCTTGGTGCTGTCCTGTGGGTGACAGCACAATTTGCAAGTTATTAAAAGTTTAGGAGGATTCAGAACATCCTATTCCAACGGTTTCTAAATATTTCATGCATGTCATCTAAAGCAGTTTCAGTACTTCAAAACAGCAGGAGAAAAAAAAATACGCATTGTATATTTATAATACATGATTGTTGATCTCTGCTGACAGTTATCTTTACTCTAGAGAAGAGACCAGATAACTCGTTCGTGGTGGGGAAGTTAAGTGTCATAACCGGGATAGCCTCTTACAGATGTGTATTAACCCTTTCAATTAATTTTATTGACATTTTAATGGGCTTAATGAAGGGTCACATGATAAATCAGGCCTGTGCTTTTGTCCTCCCATGTAAAGGGATGCACGATGAAACTTGCATCGTTCCAGGCATGGGCACAGAGATGCGAACCATAAAATGACTGTCGATGGATAACAGCAGGGAACGAGGTACCCATGCAGGAACCCAGGAGATGGTGGCTCTGTGTGTCCTAGCAAGCAGCATGGCCTGGTGGGACCCGCTTTGGAGAGTAAATCAGTTGGTGCCAAGGACCCGACAGCCATTTTTGGGTTGACTGTTTTGGACTAGGTCTTGGGTGAATGCCTGTTCCTGGCTCTGAGACCACTCTGAATGGGAGCACAGAGCAAGTGAGAACGACTGGGAGATTTGGCTCTAAAGGGCCCAACTGAAACACTGGTGTAGAAGCACTCAGTGTTGTTAGTTCCTTACATTTTCATCAGATCTTATAAAGATTTCTTCTTTTTGTCTTTTGGACATCCTACCCACCTGAGAGAGTCTGCTTTTTAACTTAAAAGAAGGGGGAGGCATTTCTAGACCTCAGTGTTACTGCAAGAAAGAGTTTGAAAACAAGCTAAATTTAAGAGACTGAATACGTTCTTCAAATTAAAAAAAAAAAAAAAAAAAAAATCTGATGTGATTTTGGAGGTTGGCAGGTGACTTTTTAGGTAATCCTTTCCTGGGAGAAAACCTGCAGAAACAGCCTGGGTGGGAGAAGAATAGCTCTGTGACTCTCCATGATACTGAAGTCAGAGGAGCTGCTTCTCTCTTGATTTAAATCCTTGCATCTCCAGTGCAACATCTGTGGAGTTATTTGTGGTTCAGGTTCACTGCAGTGACAGCTCTTGGAAAATCTGCTTCCAGAATTTCCCTGATTCTGACAAGGAGCTGCCGAGGAAGTCTAGGCTATGTTATTTTTATTTTTTTTTTCTGCTCTTTTCTAATTTTCACAGGCCCAACCTGCACTTTCCTCTATGGGGCCAGCACTCTTTCTACACCTCTTGCTTTGAGCAGGCCCTGGGGCATCCCCCATGCAAGGGGGTGTGGGGTGGTTGGTGTTGTGTGAGCCCCAGCCCTGGGGAGTGGAGAGCTGCCCAGGTAGACATCCTCTCTCCATGCACAGCTGCCCAGAGCCTTTCAGATCCTTAAAATCCTCAGCCTCCCATGGGGGAAGAACCAGTGGGGAGGTGACTGCCCATGTGCCAGGAAGCCCTCATTCTAGGCAGCTGGGTGGAAGAAGAAACCCTGGAGCAGGAGGGAAGCACGGGGTCGTTCCTGTTCTGTTCTTTCCCTTGAACCTCCTTATTTTCAAGTGCCAAGTACCAAACCCACCACCACCTCCCTGCACGCTCGCCCCTGTACTTGCTGCTTCTCTCAGAAATGTGTTTGTAGTAAGAGGGAGTTGAAGAGATCAAAGCAATACAACGCAGAATGCACCAGCACCCAGGAGGGATGGCAAGTGCAAAACCACCCCGCAGTCAGCAAACCGATTGGGAAGGAGGGATTTGGATGAATGCAGTGTTATTTCATCTGCAGGCTGGCCATGCCAGGCAACACATGGCTTAAAACCGAGAAGAGAAAAACATAACGGGGCATAGTGGTTTTGAGGACTGTCGTTGCTGTGTGGAGAGCTGCAGCTAGCCGCTGCAAATCCCAGAGAGGGAGAGGCTGGATTACCGTCACCTGGATGATGAAGAGATTACCAGTGGGTTAATAGACACATAGAAATCCCACTAGTCCCTGAAGTATGACAGGTTACTAGAATCATCAGTGCTCTGCTGGAGATGAGTTTGCCCCAAATAAAATGAATCTGTATGTAAAGGAAATGTTAGGTTTGACACTTGAAGAAGATTTCTTCCAGTTGGATGCTTGTCTCTTTCTTTCTTTTTTCTTTTTCTTTTTTTTCCTCTTTCTTCTTCTTTTCCCTCAGTACTTTGAAAATGGGGATTTCCACATCTAAGATTTGGGTCTGTTTTGTACCTTCCTTAAACAATAAAATAAAATAGAAGTCTGAAAAGGTTTCTGTAGGAACAAAAGATTAACACCCACCTGCTGAGATGACTTCTAGAAAACTGTACATTATGGCCAGGTTTTTTTAAGTATCTCCACATACAATTTTTAAAGGGTCCTGGTAGGTCAGGCTCAAAAGGCATCACACCTTCTAACTGCCTGGCTAGTTCTCTGCCTTAAGAATCTAAAATGCATAATATTTTTAAATATTTTATATATATATTAAATACTTTAAATATTTAGAGAATTTTGATTTTTTTCAGATGAAACTCTTCATTTGAGGGCTAACCTGAAAAAATAATCACATGCCATTGATTTTTTTGGTCTATGTGTGAGAGCAATTAATTAAGAATTTGTATTCTCTGAATGGTTTATAGTATGTTGCAGTGGTGTAAACTACAAAGCAATCCAAATGTTAATATCAAACTGTAGGAAAAGCACAGGTAGAGAATGGATGTTTGCTGAATGAAGAGAAGCTCAATTTTGAAAATTCCCAGAGCATCTCAGAGACTATGCTGAAAAGTTAAACAACAGAAAAGAGTGGATTTGCGCCAGATAGGAGGGTCGTTCCCTTTGACTTATATCTCCATTAGCCTTGATGAAGGCAGTGTGACTGTGGGGAAGTATAAATCCACACTGAATTTGGATTAGGCGCCTTCTGAATTTGAGACAAGCCTTTCCACATCTGCAGTCTCTATTAATTAATTCCATTAATAGTGGAATAAAGGTGAGGGTTCATGCTGCAGTTGTCAGTACAGTTAGTCTGCCAGGCTGAACGTCTCCTGCTCTTTAATCTTGTGTCTTCTTTTTCTTTTTTTCCCTTTAATTCACGTTTCTGACTCAAGAAGGGGAAAACTTAAGAGCACAGACCATTGCGGCTGGAGCAGCTGCCCACACCAATGGGGCATGAAGTCCCACTTGGTTTCACTGGTTTTCACTTGCTTTTCCTGTGGGTAGCAGGAGCTGCCTCACACTTTTACAACGAGCACCCACCCTTCACGGCACCTTTGCTTGCTCAGCTCCATCCATCACATTATGATCAGTGGGGCTCAGGAGCGAACGCACACCTGGACTGCGGAGTCAACAGGCAGTTACCTGCTATTTTATCTGCTCCTATCCCATGCGGATAAAATAGCAGGTGACAGTGAATGCCTTCTCTGCCAGTATTGCAGGAAGGTGGGCATGCTGTGATCGGCTCCTTCCTGGGTGGCACTGCTGCACAGGCATCTGATGGCCCAAATTCTGTGGAGGTCACTGGTGTCCCTGGGGGAGAGTGGGGACACCCACCCTGGAGCAGGAGGGGCTTGTCAGTGGCTGCTGGGCTCGAATTTGGTATTGGTACTCTGGGAAAAGGAAGCGAGCGTAGAATGTGAGAGAACCAATCCTGCAGACTACCTCTGCCCTTGAGTTTTGTCAATCGGAGAGAAAAGGGAAGTATCATAGACATTGCAAGCTTATTCAGAAGTTGTCAGTCTGGAAGAGGCACTGCCTAAATCGAAAATAGCTTCCCTTTACGGAAGAGGCTTCGTTGTTCATTCTTTATGTATTTATATCTGACCTGTGCTGGCTCGATGGACAAAATGTTCTGTACTTATTTCCTCTTCTTTTTTCAGAAGAGGGCAGCCGTCAAGTGTAGGAGAAGCGAAGCCACGGGAACTTGCTGCATGTACCACACTGGGGCTGGCTGGTCCACAGCAACTGGGGACAAACACCCTGTTTCTAGGGCAAAAAGTGGCACCTGACAGGCATCTTTTGTCCATACCTTTGCAGTGCTGCAATGGGAAGGCTTTGCCACCATGCAAAGAGAAAAGAGCTGTTTCTCTCCCTCTTTCTCTAAGTTTTTTGCTTTCATTAAGCAGAGAGCATCGGCCTCTGCTGTGGTGGAAACAAGGACAGAGGTGAAGGACGGTGAGACCGGCAAGGCCGGCATGAAATAACCCTGCAGGACTGCAGGAGAACGTATGGAAATCTCCCCCTGACTTCTCTCAATTAAAGGGAAAGGGGGAATAGTATAGGTATTGCAATTAAAAAAGGTAATAGAGTCTGATTTACATTTCAGAATGTATTAGCTTGGTTTTAATTGGAAAATAATTTGAATTGCAAGTGAAATAATTAGATTAGAAAGCCACTCAGCAATTTACTGCTCATATTCCCCAGAACAGGACTCCTGGTTCATAGAATAATTGTGAACATTATGGGAGCTACGTTTGATTTCCCCCCTTTCTGCCCTCCCCTTCACTCTTTTCCTAACGAATTGCATTCTGGAAGTAGAGGCACATCTTCATTAATGGCCGCATTTTATGTCTGAGCTCTCAGCTGGTCACAGGGGGTTTTTTGAGGTATGAAATTTGTGAGGACCTGTGAGAAAAGGGCTTAGGGAGTTATTCTGGATTCCTCCAAGCCATTTATTCCAAATCTAGGCTGTAAAAGAAAAATAATTGTCAGGTCTCCCTTCTTGAAATGGTTGGGGACATTCTGGAGTTGTTAAAGGCAGGAAAACTGGTGTCAGAGATACACAGTGATTGCAGTGAATACATTATTTATCCAGGGACATAGATGTATAGCTGGTGCTTTATTTACAAAAGGCATAGCACATCCCCAAGCACCTCGCAACCCAGGAGTCCTAGTTGTGCAGACTTGTATGTGTGAGTGAGCCCAGCCATCGTTTCCCTCCTCCTCACTCTGGGGCAAGCGCTCAGGGGTGGGGACAAAGGCAAGCTGCAAGCGGGGCTCGTGTCCCTGACAAGCATAGGACTTGCTTCTGTGGTTGCTTTCATGAGGCTCGATCTTCGTATTCGAAAGGAAAAATCTTTTCTATCCCTGTCATGGAGAAGTACACAGGGGGATCATATTTGGGGAACTTACCTATCGCTGTTTATTAATGTTATAAATCATTGCTTACTGGCTCATAAAAACAATCTGTCATAAATTACAGATCTTGAAAAAAATCCTCACAGATAAGAGACAGAAAGCAATCCATTGCTGCTGATTTTTGTCATTTCTTCTCTGATAGACCCCAGCAACTGCGCCATCAGCCTATAGTTATTTCTAATTATTTATTTACATGTAAAGCCCTTGCCTTCTCTTCTAGGTCAGGAATGCTTCTTTCACCTGAGGGATAACTTAAAACCAATTTGACTGGGCATGAAGAGTAATTGGACGTCATTTTGAGAAGCAATCTCTCTCTGTAATCCATCACTGTTGTCACGCTAGCCTGTTTCTGAGGCAGGGCAGCATTTGCTTGTCTCCGGTAGTTCGAGGCTGTTGTTTCTATAAAGTAGAGGCCCCTTTTCCATACTGACTCTTTTCCAGCCTCTGTTTATTTCCTTAATGATTGAAGCGAAAGCAGGTATTGTTAGATAAGTGGCTATAAATGACTCTGGCAGCTTTGTATAAAGGCATGTGATAAATTTTCAGGAAAGAATTTGTTGCCAGGATAGCTTCTGGAGCCAAAATGTTGGTGCCAAACTAAACGGGGAGAGTGCATGTGAGAGACCAGTTGGGGTGCTACCCTGTGAGGTTGCAGCCTTTCTTCTGATGAGCACCCCTCTTGTGGCAGTGGGGTGAGGGGTGGTACGATGCTCTGGGCCCTGACCTCTTCACCAAAACCGTTATCTGTCCTCCTTCCTTCCTGCCGTTTCCTGTCCAGTATGTGCAGTTGCATCTCATTCTTAGGGCTTGTTTTTTCCTTTTTTCTTTTTTGAGCAACCCTTAACCCTGTAATTTGGTCTCAGAGGCTGTGCAAGGAACCCTATGGATTTGCTGGTAGGACTTCATATACCTGTCTGTACAAGTGGGTGGCCTGTCCGGGTGGCTGGGACATGGTTGGGGCACACACCACACAGTGTGAGGACACCTGCGGGTGCTCCTCTGGAGCTGGACGGAGCTGAAGCAGGTCCCAGCAAAGGGCAGCAGCGGGGCTGCGACCTGAGCCTGTGGTTGCTTTGGCAGGAGCTGCTGTTCCTGCCTTCCCTGGCATCAGCACCATAACCTGAGCCTCTTAATGTCTCGTGCAAGGCAGCAGTTTGAATTCCTAAGCTCACAAGCTGCAGATTCTTCCATCTTAAAGAGCTATTCTTCCATCTGTAGGTGGGCTACTTGTTTGTTTTTTTAAATCGTGTTTTCCTGTTGAAAGTGGAGAGTGAGGGGAAGGGCCCTTGTGGCAGGACCCTCACCTCTGGCAGCAGTGTGCACACACGGTAGTTCCCATTAGTTCTTGTCAGCTCCAAGTAGATTTAACTTTCATTTTTAAATGGCAGCATTTGAAAGGCATATAGGGCTGAGCTAACCATGTAAGTAATTAGGCTAGGAATGCAAGCAGAGGGGGCCATCAGCACTCATTATTTAAGAGCCAGCTTCATTATTTTTACTGCTTGGATGCTTATCTTAACATCAGCAGCCGCTTTTATTTAAAGGGACTTTGCCTTGCAGGCTTGATGTTGCTTGCTAGGCTCTCCTGGAAGGGTGCTCAGAGATCGCACACCTTCCTTAGAGAGGGGAACTGAAATAGTCTGCTCCAAAAAGGATGCTTCCTAGTGCTGAGGCTCCCAAAGTATTCACCCCCTGTGCAGGCTTTGCAGGGATTTGTGCCCCCATCCCTGGAACAGTGCTGCCACCACGATAAAAGTGAGATGCTCTTTGACAGTGCATGGTATTTTTTATTAGGTCAGAGCATGAAAATTGTCCTGGGCATCTAAAATTAGAAGACGATGAGGTCTGTAGGGAAAAGCAGTGTCAGATCACACAGTTGCAGTCCCTGCCCCAAAGTGCTTCCAGTTAAACACCCACCTTTGGCTCCAAGCTTTCATTGAATCTGATTTACTATAAGGGAGCTGACGAAACTGCACAATCCAAGGTGAGCCCAAGTGCAGTGGCGACTTTTATTTTGACTCCTTTTATTTAATATTCTGACTCCTTTTATTAAATATGTATATACCTAGGGCTGTATTTTGGTGGGAGATGTGCGAAGGGGGCATATAGCACAGTATTGTATACCAAGTGATCCTGTGTGCTTCTGTGTCCCTTCCCTGAGCCCTTTCATTCTCTCTCCTGCTTTGTATCATCCTTGTGTGTGTGCTGGGTGCCTGGGCTCTGCTCCTGTGAATGACCCGTACACAAGGCAGGGTCACATGGGAAGAGGGATATGCTGCCAGTCTTCAGTAGGAAAGATTAGTCTGAGATGCTGAACTCTTTTGTGAGGAGCTTTGAGATGTATAAGCAGGTGTGCTGCTCTAGAGCTCTCCTCATGCCACCCAAAACTGCCTGGAAATTTGAAGACATCTTGCAGAAGATGGTCCGACTGTTCTCTCAGAAAACCCCTGGGTGCTGAGCCGTGTATTTCTCCAGGCACCTGAGGAACGGAGAGGAGATACTGTGTTCTACCCTTGCAGTTTCCTGGCTGCTCTGGTCTTTCCTGCAAATTTGTGCCCAGCCCGGCAGAGTTAAATGCTGCCGCCGCAGCCCTTGCGTGCAGGGCTGCTTTGTTGCCATGTCAACTGTGCATGTCATTTGTTTACATTTGATTTGGCAGAACATTTCATGATAAGAACCAAGGCCTCCAGCGACTTTGAACTGGGGGGTGGCTGGACAGGGGCATGGCAGGATGGGGAGTAAGGGAGAGGGTCTGCACCCACCTTCTGCTGGTTGCCCACCAAACGAGCACGGGAAGCCACCTGGGCCTTGTCTTTGTAGTTAGTTTCCAGAAATGTAGGAGCAGGGGAAATAAGTGTTGATTTTCATAATAATATCAATAACAGTGTACATTAATTCTCAGGTGGCTTCTCATAGTTCAGCCCGTGGAGTGTGAAGGTTATTTCCACAGCCTGTTGTGGCCAAGGTTGCCACAGCTAGGTAATTTCCATGATCCTACCGAATTCCCGACAACCAGATCTGGACTGTTTTCATGTGTTAGTCAGCGATGGAAAGAAATGAATCTTTACAGGCAAAGACCCATGATTTGAGACAAATTTGTGACAGACTTTCCTGAGGACTTTCCCCAAGTAAAAAGAATACCAGGGCTTGGCCCAAAGCCAAGGAGAAAATATGTCTTAAAGAAAATCTACGAAGACTGAAGTAGTATGTGGACTCCTCAGCCAGCACAAAAGTGATGCAAGAGGAGTTGATGCAAAACTAATTTTTTCAAAATTACTTTAATGACGATGAATTTATTTTTTTTTTCCCTAAATACAAGCGAGCTAGAAATAGGTTGGTAAAAAATAAGAGATTTTTCTCCTGAGTCCTTCTGACTGTTTACCAGAGACCTTTCCCCCCCATATTTGTTACCTGATCGGGAGCGGTAAATTCTGTTTCGCTTTCTGTGCTGTTCTCTGCTTTCTGGATGTGAGACACTTTGCTTGTGGTGTTGGTGGGAAACACATTCAGGATTCAAGTGCTGGGAAACTGAGAAGGTGATGCAATTTCCCCCTTCCTTCTTAAAAGAAAGAGATTAATTTACTGTGCGTTCATATGAAAAGCAAAGCTCGTCTCCCTGGCAGCTCCACAGGCGAGGATGGGCGACAGTGTAAAGTCCGTGATCCCTTATGAGGTGCGTGCCTCTGGAGCCCCTCCTTCAGGCACCTGGTGAGTCACAGTGGTGGCACCAGCAGACTGTCTTCTGGGGGATTTCTGCTTTTATGTGAGAGAAAATACCCTTCATCTGTGATTAATGTCCAAACCACCAAGCACCACCTGAAAGATACTGCGCTGCCAGAGGCGTAGGAAAAACAAGTTGTGGGCCAGCAGTGTATTCTCCCACTTAGATCTCCATCACTCTACTCATTGCTCTGGCTTGGTTTTTACATACCTGTGTGTGATAGCTTGGTCATGAGCTCACCAAGGGAGCAGTTGTCTTCTTGGGGCATGCTCACATATGTGCCCTTTGGTGACAGCGGCTGCCTGAGCAGTGCTGCCTCCATCTCCCTATCTTACCTCTCTGGTGAGTCAGAGTTGGTTCCTCACCACCTAACCCGGTGAGCATTTGCAGCATCTTGTCCTAAGGGAAAGTGCAGGGGTGGGACCTGGGGTTCGGGGCAGAGACTGGTTAAACGAGCAGTGCCACCAGAAGGAGATGTACCTGGAGACCAAAGCCTCCACAACAGCCAGGACAGGCTGGGGGTGTGCTTCCCCATGCCTCCCGTGGAGGTGGGACTCCAGGTCTGCAGATGGTACAAGCTGTTGATGCTGGCCTAGAGCTGTGCAGAAGTTGCCCGTATTGGTACCTGCTTTGTTACTCATCTCTGTTAATCAGGGTGTCTGCCTCCGATCAAGAACAGTTAGGCTTGTGCTGGGGAAGTAGACAGGGAAGGTGGGAAGCATGGTAGCATGGCTGGTGTCGAAGCAGGGGTGAAATGCCCGCTCCCCTTTTTCTTTTTCCTTTTACATGACCTGGAGAAATCATATCTAGGTAAAGGGCTAAGCCAACCTCATGACTCTCTTGATCTTTGGTGCCTCCAGGGCTGCGCAACCGTGCTACCCAAAGTGACTGTTTCTGTAAGGTGAGTCCAGCTCCTGGCTGCTGACCCAACCATTTTTTGAACTCCATTCGCACAGGCCTTGAAACAAACCACTGAAAAATAAAGCCTGTCAGGTACTACTGACATGCGTAGGATTTAATCTAGCTCCCAACCTGTGTAAGGTATTTATAGGGCACTAATAATCACATGGTGTACTCCAGTTCTTGCTTTTTAATTTTCTACTTAAGGGCGAGACTAGGTGCTTTCCTTAGAACATGAGATTCTTTAATTTTAGACATGAGGTCTGGCACCCTTTGTGGAAGCCAGCTGTCTTCTCATTTTCCTAGCAGTGCTTTCATTCTTCTGCATTGCAAGCCAGCTCTTTTTCTGTGTGGGATCCTTCTCACCTCAGCCCTTTCCCAGTTACATAAAGAAGGAAGAGTGTTAAAAGAGTAGCCACGCTGAAATTTAAAAAAAAAAAAAAAATCATTGAGGCCCTTTCTGATGTGTTGCTACATGCCAGGTGTCTGCCCGTGGTTATTTCCAAATAAAAGCACTACCAGGTGCAGCAGGTGTGGATCTATAACATTATCTGTAATAAAGAGCAGTATATGGGATAATAGCACAGAGTACAGTTAAGAGCAACATCTTGGACTTGAATCAAAGATTACCAAAGAGAGGACATTGCTTTGTGAAGATATCAGGTGTTACATTGTTTTGTAGCCTCCCTCTCTCCCTTATTTTGAGGTTGACATTTGCATAACATCTAAAAACCATCGCATAGAAGCAGCACACAGAGAGAACTTTTAAAATATGGTCCAGTAGCTTTGTTTGAGGAAAAAGAGAGGTTGCCTGCATTCCTTCTGGATGTCACCTTTTCCCTTGCTGAATCCAGAAAGAAGCCTTATTCCTTCCCCGGGGCTCGCTGCTGAAGTGGTGTTGGGTGGAAGAGGTGCCGGTGAGGGGTGCAAGGTGCTCCTTTTCAGTCTTGGGCTCTAATTCTTTCCTGAACTCCAGCTCCTTGGAGACTCATGGCTCCTGTGCTAAGAGCAGGGACGTGTTGTTTCTGTATTTATTGGGCAAGACAGATGCCCTTGTTCCTTTGTCACTTCTAGCAGATGAGCTTTCCAGATGGGAACCTCATTTCCAAATAGTTCTTCAACAAAAATGACATTCCTTGGACTGCTTGTTCTCAAAAAGTGCTCCAAGTGACCTTAATGCGTTCTCAGCTGTCCTTCACAGCCAAGAAATATTTCTGAATGCAAGGTCACCAGTTGCAGTGATATGTATTACTAATAAACTTGGCACCTGTATCTAGAGTTGGTCTTGTGTCTAACACATAAGGTTGGGACAAAGGAACTTATTTTCTTGTTTGCTTGTGTGAAGTTGTCTAAATTATTTTTCTGCTGCATCTCTTAGTCTTCCCAGCTAAAAAGTTAAATTAATAAACCGCGCTTGCCTTACCTGGGTATACTAAAGTTTCTGAAAGTCCAACAGCTGTGTCTATGGAAATACGAAGTGCTTGGGTCTTTCTGATACCACCCACACCCTAACGGCTGACCTGCTGGCTTGCTTCTCACAGCTAGAGTCGAATGGAAGTTCATTCTGCTTGCAGGCAAGTAGGGTAGTTATCAGCAGCTCTTGTGAACATCCTTGACCTAGACCCTGCTCCAAGGGGCCAGACAGCATATGCGTCAAGGTACAATTTTCATTCTGTTAGGTATCTCTTCAAAACTCTCAGCAGAAATACTTCTGCCCCTCATCAGCCTTATACCTGCGGACCTGTTGATTGCCAGCAGCAGTTAATGCAATGCTGGTAGCCATGCTTGGGAAAGAATGGAAGTGACTGACTTTCAAATTCAGGGCTGTTGTTTGCAGGACTGTGCTTCAGGGAGAACCTGTGAAAAGGTTTCTGTCTAGAAACTAAGAGTTACTGATGTGGAAGTACAAAGAAACAGTGGACAGGAAAGTTGACAGTACTGCCATTACTGAGCAGAGTTGCACTTTTAAGTCCACTTTAGAAGTAGGTTTTGCAAGACAGAGCCTTAGACACTTAGGAGGGCAATCCTCTCGGTGTCCCAAAAAGAACACTGCAGCCTCTAATTAGCAGAGTATTAACTACCTTATCTGCTTGATGAAACTTGGTAAACTCTGCTCTGACAGATGTGCACACACGGCTTTCTCCCTGCAAATTTGGAAGTTAAGTCATCCTTTCTCTATCATCTATATGATTTTATCCCCTGGCTATTCCTCTGGAGTTGCACTAAGGCGCTGAACTAAGGGCAGCTGTCTTTGCGTTGAGCCGTATTTGCATAGAGCTCTATTTGCATGTCGGCTTGTGCTGGCATACAATATTAATAAGTTATTACAGGAGAGCAGGGGAAGGGGGAGGGGCAAGTTAAGATTTCAGTCTTGTCTAAGCAGGGCCATGCAAATAAATTTCCTTTTATCCAGAATTAATGACTAATAAGTTAACTGGCCTCAGACTGGGATTTCGCTTGCCTGGGAATGATGTCTGCAGCAAGAGGGTGTGCTTCCCGCTCTGCCTTCCACGCCTCTGGAGACATTAGGGGGTTTGTCCACCTTCAGCTGGAAGCTTGAGAGGCTGCTCATGCAAGGAGATCTCTCTGGTTACAACCATGCATGTCTGGAAATAAATGTAGCCCAGTGGAAAGCCACAGCATGGGAATGGATGAGAGGGAGGAAGGGGAGAGGGGAAACAAAGGAAAAAGGGGGAAAGAGCAAGTTCTTTACCAACAGAAAGCTAGAGCCTTGAACTTGGACCTGAGCTGCTCTTACCTGAAAGAACATGCCTGTAACAAATGGGTCAGTAGGAGGGTATGTCCTCAGAGGTGGAGCGTTGGGGTTACCTGCCATCATTCAACATGGAGGCTGTGCTTAACATCCAGATCCATATTTGCCCCAGAGTTAGCCTGGCCTGGGCATCTGTTCCACCTCGCATGCAGGGCTCAGCAGCAGCACATACTGACCAAGGTAATGGTGCTAGCAACCTTATTTTACACGGCTGTCTGGGGGGCTACCTGATAGTCTGCATGGCGAGTGGGCAGGGAGCAGCAGGAGAAGCGGATCCCTTGCCTGCCAGGTTCCCAAGAGGGACACACCACTGTGACCAGGAGAGCCTGGGCAGGACCTGAGGAGACTCATCCTTTTGCACGTAGTTAGCTCTTAGGGGTGATAATCTGATTGGAGGACCCTGGGAGCCCAACTAATAATGGCTCCCGTGGGGGAGCTGATTAGTGTGATCTCCACAGAGGGGTTGCCTTCACTCTGCAGGGTAAGGAGTACTTCTGGAGCTTTCACACCTGGTACATTTTTATCAACAGCCCAGAAATGTCTGAAGAAGAAGGGGAGCTGTTCTAGAAAGATCTGTTTATAATTGGGGTTTTATCAGGTTGCTCTCTCCCAGATATATGAGGGAGTACAGGAGGACGAGAATTGATGTGTTGAGGAGGAGAGGTGCCTTAGCCCCAAGCAGGATTGCATTGCCTGTCCTTGCGTATGGTGGGCCAGAAGTGTTTCAAACCTGAGCTTGCACTAGTGTAATTACCTCCTGTGCTAATTCTGAGTCTGCTTTCCTTGGAGTGCCGTCCAGCTGAACTGGATCACCTTTTCCCAAAGTCTTGGTGTTTCAACTCGGAATAGAAGAATAAGCAAGGTGGTGGTGGGGTGCAGTGCTCCTGCCTACAGCGTGAATTGAGCACAGAGACATTTTGGTGGTAACCTGGTAATCCCACAAGTCACTTAGGGGAGCGGTTTGATCTTGCTGTGAGGATGGTGCCACATCATGGGGGAAGCTTTGTTCTTAATCAGTGCAGAAGCCGTGAGGGGAAAAACAAGTCTGCAACATCACTTGGCAACACAATTATTATAATAGGGTTTGCTTCTTCCTACACTGCCCAACTGAATTATTTTCTCCATATGGTGGAGCTACTCTGTTTTTAACTGGTTCTTCCTGCCCCTTCACCAGATGGCTGTTTTTATGCAGGACCTCACAGATCTTGCGCGCTGTGCCTTGCTGAGCTGAGAGCAGGGAAGGGAACTCAGGTGAAAGCAGGCTCAGGACAGATGCTGCTAGTCCTGGTCATGGAGAAACGAACATACCTGGAGCTGGACATTAGGCATCATCATTAAGATGAATATTTAGATGTTATCTAACAGGATAATTCAGAGCTAGCATCCTGTTTATTTTTGGTGGTCATGAGGTTTTTGATGAGATCACTGAGTTGAAGAAGCTGTAATGGGTTGCACACATTAGTCTTCCCCTTCTGGGTTGCCAGCTCACTTCAGGCCTGACCTGTAACAGCTCGTTGTCATCCTTGATTTAGGTGTTAAGCACAGCTTTGCTAATAAGTTGCAATCCTGTCTGTCTTCTTGCTATTTTTGTCTTCCTAGAGCAGGGCACCCACCTGTAAGCTGCTTGTTGCTCTCCAGCTGCCGGGGGATCCTTGTAGTGCATCCTCGTGATGCCAAGAACACGGGGAGTAAAAAACAAAAAACCCAAAAAAAGGCAAAAAAACTGCAAAAAAATAAAAGGTGCATACAGAAATTCCAACACTAGGTGAAAAGTGTTTAAAAAAAGATAAATCAGTTCTGTAATTTACACTTCAGGAAAAAATAGCCCGCCTGGGTTCTGGGTAGCCAGGCGTTCTGCATCTGTATTCCGCGGCCGCCTTCATTTGCTTTTGGGCTGCTTTTCTAAGGAAATGAGATGTGTGTGATCACACCGCTGCTGTGTTCCCCTTAACTTTTGAATCCGGTGGACAAATTCAAGCGTATTTGATGCAGGGGGAGAGGTCTCAGTGGTATTGAGTTCTACATGTTTCATGAAAATAGGCAGCTGGGCAGAGACCCTGTTAATGCATGCCCCAGGGGAAGGGCTGCAGTGTCAGCTTGCCAGTTAATATATACTGTTGGAGGAGTGTCACTGTACTACTGCTCAATCCCGAGACCCCCGTCTGTAGGAAACAGCAGAAGTCTTTCTCTGGCCTTTTCTTTTTTTAATTTTTTTTTTCCTTTGGTGAGACTTGAAAATAAAAATAACACTTTTCATCTTCAAAGGGCTTTACAGACATCAGCTAATTAATCCTTCCCTCATCTAGTTTGCTGCTTCAAGGAAGAGTGGAAAAGCCAGGATTTTTCTAAAAGTGAGTGAGATGGATCCTCAGAGGGCCCATTTCAATCCTGGAGGGCCTGTGGCTGTTGCTCCACTCCAGAACATGTGGCTCTGTACCATGTTGTTGTTTGTCCTTTGTTTCTGTAGCAAATAAATAAACAATAGAATTCAAAGGAACAACCAAGAGATGTCCCCCAACAGATATGCCCCAACTTATGGGTAAACCATCAACCTGAAAAAAACTGTAAATTGGCTTAATCAGGAGGGGAAGAAAATTCCCATCATTCAATTTTAGATCTTTAAAATCACACATGAGATGCTCAAATTTTCTCATAAATTGCCTTGAAAACACAATAAGGGCTCTTCCTGTTCTCTTGATGTCCCTGAGGATCTTTTGGGCATTGTCAAAACCAGAAGCTTTTAGACATCTCCTGGTCCAGTTCTTCTCCCCCTTGGTACAGCAAACTGTACCCAAGTGTCAGTCCTACTGCTGATGTGACCAGTGAATACTGCCTCGTGGATTCAGGGGAGGATGCGCACTGTGCTGACACAGGGCCTCGCTGTTGGATGAAAGAAGATAACTATAAACCAGGCGTGACTCTGGAGAAGTCAGCACAGTGGGTGTGGATGGGAGGAGGGCACAAAGCATGGCCCTCAGTGGCTGTCGGTGGCTTTTACTCTGTTGGTTTCAAATGATCTCTGGCTGCTCTTCCCCAGCCTGATCCAGGTTTTGTACGGATGGTAGCTCTGACTTCTGGTCAGGAGCCACCCGTCTTGATTGTGTGCAGGACGGGCATCAGTGCAAAAAGCCAGTGTTCATGGTGGGTTTTCCCTTGATCTCAGCCACCAGCCAGGCCTGGCAGAGGTGCCAGGATCACCTCTAGCCACAGGGATTTGGTGTGGAGCACCACAGGGGTTCAGTAATCAGATACCCCATTGAGTGGAGAGAGGAACTATAAAGAGGAGGGTGAGAGCTGAACTGGAGGTGCCTGTAGCTGGAACATCTGTGCCATGGTGTCCTGGTTTAACCAGGATAGGGTTAAGTTTCCCCAGCATTGGGGGGGGGAGCTCTAGCTGGGTTATTCAGATACCATGCAGACGTCACATCCTGGCGCGTCACATCCTGGCGCGGGGCGCATGGTTTTATACATCTGCTCCTCTCACTCCTGTATTGGTAGATATACTTTGCTCTGTTCATTGTTATCACTGTTATTCTTATTGTTGCTGTTTGTTGTGTTGCTATTGCACTGCTGTATTAAACCTGTCCTTATCTCAGACCGGGGCTTTGTATTTCACTCCCTTTGTGGGGGAGGGGCAGCAGCCGCGTGGTCTCAGACCCCAGCAGGGGCTAAACCATTACACATGGTCAACACCGAAGATGGCAGGTCGCTGTTACAGCCATCCCGTGCTGCTTTCCTGAGGGCTTGGCTGAGGGAAGCCTCATCTGAGTGCAGGACGTGCTCACAGGCATCAGGAGTGGGGAGTCTGGCTGAGAAAGGGTTTGGCTCTTGAAGTGTGTGGAGAAAGAGAGATTTTGCACGGCACCTCTGGGACATGGGAACCAATGTCCATTGTTATCCATTGTGGGTTTTTTCAGCATCCTCTCCACTGTCTGTTGTGGATCCAACTCAGAAATAAAGCTTTAGGGATGGGCTGACTCTCTGTGATTTTTATTTTTATTTTTTGACCTCTTCACAAACATTTGGAAACGTGTTATTTTGGTGTGGTTGAGCATTGTTATATTTGATAGAGTTAGCCAGCCTCAGAGGGTAGCAGGTGCTGTGCTTTGGATTTTCCTTGCCAATGCAAAGCAGGCCTACAGCTCCTTGTTTTTTCTGGATCCTACCTGTGCCTAGCTTTTCTATCAGGGTCCTGAGGTGAGCATCTCAGAGCTCAGCAGCCTCAGAGGCTCTGCAAAAGCTCTCACCTTTTTCGGTTTCTTTCTCAAGAGAAATTCTGTGGTTTATTTCCTCTTGAGACTACTCGTACTGGCTTTTCCAGAGCATTCAGTGAGTGTGAACTTTGCTGGGGTCCAAAACAGGACATGCATATAACTGTGCATGGCTTTTGTCACGCAAGCTTTTCACTCTTGTCAGCAATTTTTTTTTTCTCTTCCACTTTGCATCAACATGGAGTTCTGTTCCAGATATGGTTACGATTAGAAAATAATGATTTTAGTATTGTTAGAGCATGAATTAATTATAACTTCTGATGGGATAGAAAAAAGCAAGAACAGAAAATAGTTCTTGGATCTAGGGCTTAAAGTATTTCTCACTGTTGTTGCTGCAGCAGCAGTTTTCCTTATTTTATACATATTTACTACTATTCTACAACTGAAAAGCCTGGATCAAGAAATACTGCAGAACAAAGAAATGGTGATTACAGAGCACAGGTTCTCAAAGGAAGCTATTTTAGGTTTCCCCAAAGCAAAAAAAAATAGTAAAAAATAATAAAAAAGACCCTCAGGCTTCCTTGCATCAGAAACGTGATGCTATACTTTGAGTAGAAACATACTGAGTTCCCTGCAAATTCATTGTCTTCACATCATTGCCTTACACTTCCCCTGCCCATCTCTGCATAACTCTAATTTGGCTGCCCATGTCTGCATGCATAAATGTGCAAGAAATGAGTCCAGAGTGGCTCTCAAAGCCTCAGCTGGGTTTGCCGGACTGGTAGACGGGGGAAAAAAAAAAAAAAAAGTAATTCTTCTTTTAAACTGAGAAATTCAGATTAGGCATCAGGGAGACGCAGTAAACAAGGAGCCTGGTGTTGCTGTTTTTAGGCAAGCACTGTTCGGAGTAGGATTGCGCTTTAGGAGGTGCTAAGTATGTTCAGCAATATTGGCGTTTTGTTTCAGTTGGATGAAGAGCCGAAAGCAAATCAGAGCCTTTCATGAATGGAAACGGTCTTCCCTCGCACGCCCCTACCTTGCTTCTTTGTCTCACATGGTGGATGTAAAGACCCGCATCCCTCCTACCTCCATCCCACCTCAACCTCCACTGAGAGGTGGCAGCTTCTTATGTCGGGTGAAGGAAGGGCAGAAAAGTCCTCAAGCTGCCTTTCCCTGGCCATGCCACCCTGCGGGGATTGCAGAAGTTGTGTCACTTAATCCTTCAGACACAATGGCATGTTGCAGGGCGGTGACAATGAGGGTAAACAAAATACATAATTAATAAAGCAGTGGTGGTTTGCGTTTGGTGCTTGGTGATGGGTGGGATGTGAGGAGAAGCATTGAGGTAATTATAGATGTGAAAAATGAGGCAGGAACATGCGGTAACCTTTCTAGGTTAGCTGTCCCCGTGATCGATGGCCTACATTGTTTTCTCACTAACCTTTTGGTGAACCTTCCCTTAGAATAACAGCGGAAATACAGTTATTCCCCTCCCCATCTTGTTTGTTGGTAAAGCACTCATGTACCGCCTTATTACTGCGCCCTAAATGTTGCCGTGTGTTGGTAGTAAATCATATGGCAGGTAATGAGGTGCACCTCGTGCAGGTACCTTTCCATCCTCCCCCTGCCCAGCTGGAGGCTGCCTGCCCATCACGGTGCAGACAATGGCACCAACTCCGTCGAGGTCCCACTTAAACCAAAAAAACCACTTTTCACAACTAAAATAGGTGTCAGGGGAGCTATGGGTGTAGAGGTGGGGAACGGTGCAGTAAAGGAGGTAACAAAACCGAAGATGTACACTAAGGTGTTTGGTGGAGGGACGGAGAAGCTCCAAGATGTTGGAGCGATAAATTCATGGGCTTATAACTGTGGCACAGGCCTAGATGAAAGTGTCTTTAAGGGGAGGTGTTGGTCCATTTGCATCGTCTGCTGCTTGAATGTACGGTGGTTTTACCAGTCAAAGCCAAACTTGCTCCATTTTCAGTAATTTCTAACGCAGCCCTCAAGTAATGAGGTTTCTGAGAGCTGCGGACAAGTTTATGAAGCCCAAACTCCTCTGTCAGAAGGGAGACTGTTCAGTTCAGGCGTTTTGGGGGGAAGCATATGATATACACCAGATAAAATTGCAACATGTGAAAAAATGCGAAGAATGCCAGGAAGTGTTCTTGAACCCTGCAGTTGACTCAGCAGAGAGCTAAATGATTACAGGCAGTTCATGATAATTGAAGATATGAATGTATACATAAGAGAGCCATTTCTTTCAAGAAAGGGAGGATCTTTGCCTTCATGTCCTGGGAAGTACTTTTGATTGTTTTATTTCTTTCTCTGGAGTAATTACTAAACTTCCTCTCAGCCAAAAGCATTCCTGATATATGGGGATTTCTTTGCCCTTTACAAGGACAGTACTGGCTACTTGCAAAACAGTCAAATTAAGAAATTACATCCATACTGCAGTGCAATTCAAGGACGAATTAGAAGTTAAAATTCTTCAGTCGGGAATCAGTCCAAATTCCCCTTGTGTATGGTGAAGAGAAGGAAAAGTTTGTTTTGTTTGATGTTTTTTTATGCAAGTTTTGTCTCTCCAAGATTTCTGTCATGGCCACCTAAGATTTTTAACATGCGGGAAATGTTTATATTTTTTCAGAACATCAAGATAGCTTTAAGAATTTGTTTTGGCAAGAAAAAAATTAAACTGTAAAAGGAGACATTTGAAGAGTCCCAGAAACAAATATATGACTATGTGTTGACATGTTATGAAGGTGTTGGGAGCGACTCCTTACTTAAAATTGTGTTGAAATTTGCACTTACTATGGATTTAAATTCATCAGCTTCACACTTTAATGATTGAATTTAGTCTCCTGATTTGGTACAGAGATGCGTTGGAGAACAATTGAATTTTCCATATGATGGGTTTAAATAGAGAATGAACTTCACTTTGCAGACTTTTCATTTTAAAAGTCTTCCTTCTGAAGCGTTGCCTGTCTCCCCACAAACATCGTGGTTCCTTTGGGACTATTTGCACACCATGCATGCGTTCTTGCTTGTATTCTGGCTTTCTGTCCAGCTCCAGTAAGGTATGTGGCACTAAAGGTTAAAGTCAGAGTAGTTCCTCTGCTAACAGCTGCAAGGGCTCTCTTCCCTGTCTGGACAATCAGAGAATTGCAGTCTTTGGCCTTAAAATGTGGCAGCTCCCATCCCCATGTGAGATAAGGTATTGGTGGGAGCAGAGGGCATTCACAGAAAGCACCACTCCAGAGATAGCCTTTTGGGCTTGCCCTGTCCATCCCATTGCTCTGTAGGCACTGGACCAGTGGGCGTTCAGACAGGAAGGGTTGTAACCTAGGAGGAGAGCTGGGGAAGGAGGGGATCTCAGGAGGAAATAGACTGGCGTTTGAAGCAAGCAGGTGAGCTGAGCAGAGTTTGGGAGTGGAGCAGGGGCTGGTGGGGACAGCAGGAGGAGTGCGAGGGAGGGGCAGGAACTAGGGGAACTGGCATTGGAGGTGTGGTGTGAGGGGAGCAGGGCCCCACTTGCTGCAGACAAGGCGCTGGTCCCAGCGAGCCCTCGGGGTGCTGCTCACCACCATCACCGTGCCCAGGGCCTGGTCTTCTGTGAGGAGCAGGCGGTACCCAGTTACCCTTCGGTGTTCGGGTTTGTGCTTGAGAGCCTTGGGCACTCGAGGTCCACACTGACACGATGCGTGCTGGAGGGTGTTTGTGTGCTGGCTTCTTCAGGGTAGCCGTGTGTTATCAGCAGCTTGAGATTTTAGTGATGATTCTTTGTCCTTCCTGCAGGTATGCTTAAGCCGTACTTCGTTGTACTCCTTACATAACTGACAATGGAATACTGATAGCTCGGGCTTCCCAGTGGGGCTGCTTACATCCATGTGCTCTATCTTGTCCCCATTGACTGCAGGATCCAGACTGTCAGTGGTCCCCCCAGTGGGTCAGGGACTGTGTTTTGTACAGGCTTGGTTACAGATCCCACTTAGCAGATGCTGAGCAGCAAGTCCAAGAGTTTCTATTTCCAGAGTGATGAGGGATCCCAAATTAGGTTGCAAGTCTTTTAGGGCAGGGACTGTTTTCTTACAGTTTTTTACAGCACCTAGTACAGTAGGGCCCTACTTAACCCTTCCAGATGTTAGCCCTAATATAAATACAATAAAAACAAATTAAATTCAGGGTGGATTTGTGTTTCTGCAATTCTGTGGAAGAGGAATGTTTTTCTGCAGTGCTGTGCCCTGCTGCTCATACAGGGGACTGTTGTCACTCGCTCCGCGGGCTGTGTTGATTCAAGTAGGGCTTGAGTTGAAGGTGGAAATTTTCAACATTCTGCAGCAGGAATAGCCTACTGGGGCAGCTCCAGGGTGCCCCTGCTATTCCCAGCCATGTGTACGTCCATGTGAGGGTCGACAGGCATTCCCAGGCTTTTCCTAGAACCTGTTTGTAGACCAGGCAGGCCCTCACAGCATAGGCAGGATGCTGCCACTCAGCAAGCAGGACATTAAAGTGGGTCTTGGGTTTTGTGAACTATTCCTGACATGACTATTGTCCTGTTGGGTGACATCTACAGGTCATTTCACCTCAAAATACTGGCTTACCTCAGTAATACCCATCTCTTTGGAAAGGGTCTTTGAATCTGTGTATTAATATTGCTATTCTCAAATATCGTAAATAGATGTTGTGGTCTAATATGGCACACTGTTCGCAAGGACCCCGTTTCTTTTCTTGGCTTTGCTACGTTCTCTCTGTATGATCTTGGGTGAACTGCTCCACCAGTCTGTTCCCCTGTCACCACACATCGCCTTAGATCATCAATTCTCTGGAGCAGACACAGTCCCTTAGCACGTCTTGTTTTAGCATCTAGCATTATGGGGCTCTGCTCTCCGCCAGGACTTCCGCGTGCTACAGAAATACAAATAGTTGCTACTAATAATAATATTAAATCTGCATGGCTCTTCACAGATAAGTAAAGGGCAATGCTCCTTTCTCCAAGGAGCAGGCAGGATAAGTACTTTATTTTTGTCTTTGTCTTTTTCTAATTAAAAAAAAGCCAGTAGACATGATTAAAAGAAAAAAAAAAAAAAGGTAGGCTGCAGTAATTTGATACTTTTAGCCTCAGACCTGCTACTTGTTCTATGAAGCCAATCTTAGGGTCGTGGCCTAAGTCTGGTTCATATCCATGGTTTCCAGGGCTAGAAATTCTTTGGAGCCTTATATTGACAGTTGGTTCAGTATTTGGGCTAATCCCATAAAACCACCATGCAGCTTGGTACAACTTGCAGTATTTGCTGTGAACAAAAGTCTCGGGGAATGTTACAGATCAGACGTGAGGAGCTTCACTTGGCCAATACGTGGCAGGGCTCTGGGCTGGAATGATAAGGGCTTGGGATGGAGCTGAGCATGGCAGAATGGAAGGCCATTGGAGATGAGAAGTCAACTCTTGTCTGTCTGTGTGTGCTTTGGGATTTTTTTAATTATTATTTCATTTCCAAAGAAATGCGACAGCAACAACAAAACATCTTAAATATTCAACAGTGAAAACAATAGATTTGAAAAGGAAAACAAAAAGTTAGAGCCAGCTCTGGCATTGGTGGACATTTGGCTCTGAGGGAAGCGAGAACAGCTTGGATTTGCATACTGCGGGTCAGAAAGCGGAGTCAGAATTATGCTTTCATTGCGGTGCATGAATGGGAGCACATAATTGGCATTCTTCCCCTCTTGATCAGATGCCTCCTTCGGGGGATCTCTGCACCCAATACGTTGCGGCTCATCCATTCACTGCCTGGCATGGATAGGGCTTTTGTTTTCAAATTATGATTTTCCTATTCTCTGATTTCTTCCATAACCTGGGAAAGCCCCAGCTCTCCCCCCTCCATGCATTACCCTTTGTTTCGGAGAACAACCAGAGGTCACACTGTGCTGAATGTAGCTGTTGTTGCATCACCCCCTGTGCATGTTTCTGCTCTTCTGGGTCAGTGTGGAGCTGATGACCCCGGGGCAATGGTCGTGGTGCTCAGCACTGTGCACCTCCTCTGAAGTTTATGGAGTCCTGCATTTCTGAGTCCAAAGAGATGAGCATGACTGTGATCAGGCCAGTAGGGCTTCCTTCAGGGATGTATGAAGATGCACTTCTGGCTGGGACAAGCTTAGTATGTCTCTTGGCTGACCCAAGACCTGGCTTTCTTTTCCATTATTTGGTTTAATAGCTTTTCTTGCCTCCCAAGATTTCCAGCTCAAGTGCAACAAGGACTTGCTAGCAGATTCAGCAAAGCACTTACATGTATGCTTAACTTCAGCTCCATCCAGTGCCCTTGCCGGGTCTTGGGCACCTGTTTGCTTTAGGTGATGCATATGGTAAAGGGTTTTGCTGAACTGGAGCCACAGCCTCTGGCAAGTGCATATACTGCTGCTAAAAACCCATGTCCATTCAGACATCAGCAGTCACGTGGAACCCTTTCCGGCTGGATGTCAGGGCCTGGTCCTCCTCCCTGTGTGGTTCCCTGTTGGCACTGCCCACCCAGGGCTTCCTCCCTCATCCTGGATGCATTTGCAGTTGCTCTCTCCACAGAGTCACTGGCCAGACCAAATGCCACTTGGCCATGTCCCATCCTTTCCTGGGACCATGCTCACCCTGCTGTTGATCTTGGATCCGCCCAGCGGCAAAGGCAAATAGGAACTAACAGCGATTAATGGCTGGGGCCTGCCTCTTCATTTATCCACAGACAAATGTTTTAACCTGTCAGTGCTAAGAAATCATATTGATTGGAGAGATTTTGTTTTATTCCTTGGGTTTGTTAATCAAAAGGGTGAGTCCTCCTTTAATATCTTCCTGCCTTGGGCTTGGTTCTACTGTACCTTGTCCGAAAAAGCCTTTATTTTCAAGGCACAAGGAAAATGATGTTTATAAAATATAAACTACGGGAATTTTCATTCCCCTCTGGCTTTAGGAGGAGGAGAGCAGCTGGTAGAGAGTGGTTGAGAAAGGCTTTATCTGCTGTATTTTGGTTACTGTGCTTTGAGTGATGGGTTTAATAATTGATAGAGCAATTTAGCAATGATCCATAATCCTGAAAGAAGCCTACGCTCCTCTCCCTCTCTCTCCCTCCCTCCCTCCCTCTGAGACTGACAGGCTGCTCTCAGTGTTTTTGTCTGCAAAATTTCATCCCTTGGTTTCTGTAAACAGCCTGACATGGGAGAGGGGGAAAAAAAGCAACTGTTTCTAAATCTTTTGTCTTCTTTCCACAAACAGCTGCGCTGCCTTCACCAGCTCAGGGCTTCAGTCATTTGCTCACACACTCTTGCTGAAGAGAGCAGGAGGTTTTCTTTCAGGCCCTAGCCTAAATGGAATGTGTATGTGCAATGTATATAGGAGAACAGAGTGGTGCAGAGCCTCCCGGCAGGGACCCCTCTCTCCCCATTTAAACCCAGGCTTTGTTCGTGGCTGAATCCGGCTTTCTTAATCCCAAGAAAGGTACGTAGCGATGGCAAGTGCCTGGGGTACGCTTAGTGTGCTTTGCTTGAAGCTCTTCCAGGATTAACCCATGGAAATTGCTTTTCCAAAGAGCCTCATGCTGACGGTCGCAGCAAGTGTCAGGATCACACTGGGGTGCCTGGTGTGTGTCTGTGTGAAACCCCATTTTTAAAATGGGTGCACACAATCTGTGCTTGCTGAGCTTGTCCCCATAGCAGCACAGGGCTGTGTTTGCAGGCGCGCAGTGTGCATCCCCTCCATGGGGGCAGGGAGTTTCAGCCTCCCTGTTGGTGATGTCCACCTCTCTCTTCATCCACAATAAGTGCAGGAAGAGAGCAGAAAAGACAAGACAGAAAAAGGAGACAGAGGTAAGCAGGAGAGAAAAAGAGACAAGGCTATAGGTACTGAATATGTGTTGAGGCCACAGGGAGGAGGTACAGCCTGGCAGGAAGATGGGTATAGGCAAAGTCAAGTGAGATGTATTAAGTTATGTTTTTCCATATGTGTTACGGAGATGCCAGATTGACAACAAGTTGTAATTAAGCATGACATAAAGTCAGCTATGCACAGCTGTATTATTCCTTAGAATTAAAAGGGGTGAGGTCCTTCGGGGCACAGAAAAGTTTGACACTCTACCATGGGAGGTTTGTAAGACAAGCTGGCTGAACACTTGCCAGGAGTGACATAGGCATGGATGGCCCGATAATCAGTGCAGGGAGGGGAGTGGGTGACTTCCCAGGTCAGGGTCAGCTCTGTCAGCCTCTGACACCATCCTTTGGAGTATTTTCACCCTTCCCAGTCAGCACCCTGGTGGAACATGAGTGGTGTCAAGGGACGGGTAGTTTAGTCTGCTTCTATGATTTATTTGCTATTAAATACCCTTAGTAATGATAGGCTCCTGAGGCTTGTTCAATAATTATGCCAATCAAGTCCAGAAGTAATTCTTGTGTACCTTGCTCTCTGTTTTTAAAAGATAGAACTCTGTGTATATACTTGCTAAAAACACCCTGGGACCTGCATCTGTGCTGCCCGAAACACTCCCAGCTATGTAGTGTTTTGCCTGGATGTAGGATGGTTGTGGTGACCTTCCTATTGACAAGCATATAGTTACCGCACCATACAGTGGCTCAGGTGGGAGGGCACCTCTGGAGGTCATTTAGCCCAACCTGTTTCTCAAGGTAGGGACAGCTGTGAGATCAAGGTCAGGACTTTGTCTTGTCAGATCTTAAACGCCTCCAAGGATGGCGACTGCACAGCCTCTCAGGGCGGCCTGTGCCAGGGGTTCATTATCTGCACAGTGGAGGTGTTTTCCCTGTCCCCAGTGGGAACCTCCCCTCTTTCAGTTTATGTCTTATCATCTCCGCTTTCTGCAGCCCACCTGACCAAAGGGTCTGGCATCATCTCCTCCATGTGGTGGAGAAGGAGGCAGGCTGCTGTCAGGTCCCCCATGGCTGTCTCTCCCCCTGCTGAGGTTGCTTCAGTTTGCCCATGCACTGGGGGCCGCAGGCTGAAGATGGTATCCAGATGTGGTTTCACAGGTGTGGCTGGAGGTGGGTCATCATGTTCCTCAGTCAGCTGGCCCTGCTCCAGGGAAGCCGTTGGTCCAGCTGCGACCAGGGTCCTCGTTTCAGCCCACTGCCCCCTAAGTTAAGGTGCTAATGGCCTTTCTCGCTGAGCAGTTCCCCAGTTGTCACCAGGGCTCATCCTTCCCAGGGGCAGGACTCTGCATTTATCCTGGCTGTATTTCAGAGGGTCCCCATTGGTGCATGCCTCCTGCCCATCCAGGTCCCTCTGGGTGGCAGCCCTGCTCTCAAGCACATCACCAGGTCGCTCCAGTTTGGAGTCACCCATAAACTGGATGAGAGTGCACTCTGCCTCCTCCCCCAGGCCAGTGATAAAGATGTTAAACAAGACCAATTCCGGGATAAACCCCTGAGGTACCTCACTTGTTACCAGCCTCCAGTTTATATTTATGTCCTGTAACATAAACCATCACCGAAGGCTGAGTGGATCCAGCTTCCAGTCCTCTGAGCTGATAGAGATATTTTTTGATGTGTTGCAAACTAATCTTGAGGGATGGGCAAGGGCAATGTGAGCAATGCACTGTTGGAGCTACCCTCTAGTGGTGGTTGTGCTGGTGGTCTGACAGCCCTGGAAATGGCTTTGGCTACACCCACAGTCCTTTCCAGAAACCACATGTAGCTATGTTTGACCTATGAAATAGGGAGCGTGTTAGTAGGCCCTTTAGAGGCACCGTCCTTCCTTACAACTCAAAACAAAACATCTTTGTGGGTAAACAGCATACTCTGATAGATTGGGTGATGTTCTTCAATGGCCCTTTCCCTCCCTCATGAATATCCCTGTGATGACTAAACTCTCCAGGATTTGAACTTTATGCTGGAATCTGAAAGGCATGGTGTGCCTGCATGTTCTGGGATGAGTCCTGACTCCGAGGGCTGTCCCTTCTTGCAATTCTGCTGGATTGATGCTTCCCAACACAGTCCGGAGTTCCTGGCAGTTCTTGAGGCCCTAGCGAGCGGTCTGCAGAGCTGTAGCACTTCTGTATGGGCTTCAGCTGAGCATCCGATCAAAATCCCATGCTTGGGGATGCACGAAAAATGTAGAGGTCCCACAGCGAAGCCAGCAATGAGGGTGAGCACGGCTCTCCCCAGCTGGGAGCAGCCCTGCTGGGGTCTGGAGCTGCTCTCCTGCCCACTGCATGGGATGGGGAAGTGAGGGAGTGAGCAGGAGCTGTTGGTGCTTGTAGGTGTTGAGCTCTGGTCTTGATGGCTGGCTTTTTCACACATGGGAAGTCTGCGGCTGTCCAGCTGTGGAGCAGAGGAAGGCCTTGAGTCTGGGGGTCATTGGTATTAGATATCTGCATCCCTTCCAGGTGTCTGTGCAAGTGGAGAGGTGGAGGGATGAGGGAAATAGCAACTATAACCTTTTACTCCCAGAATATGAGCCTGTCTCCTTTTACAGCCTGGCACTTAAGAAGTGATTTGGGGTCTGAGAGGTACAGAGGGACAAAAAAAGGTGCTGTGTAGTCTTCATCTCCATTAACTAAGAGCTAAGGGTACTCTACATGCTACAGTATATGGCAATAAAAAGTGGATAACTCTGCAAAATACAAAAGGATCAAGTGAGCAGGTATGAGAAAGAGTCCATAAAGATGCCAAAGAAAAAGGGTTCAGCTGAGAGGAGGATGGAACCCCATCATTTAAATAAAACCCCCTTTGTAAGACATGTGAAGGATGCAGTTCCTCCTCCTCACAGGAGGTATCTTGGTGCGTAGCCCTGGGTGTGCAGCCTGTCAGTACATACCTACTTGGGCCAAGGGATTGGGCTCCTGCCTCTCTGCCTCTGTCCAGGGCTTTCTGGATGGAGATGTGAAAGCTACTGCTTCCTGAAGTTCAGGCTTTGGCAGCTGAGACTAACAGGTAGAGGACGACAGGAGGTGTGTATATCGACACAGCAGACAGCATCACTGTAGGTCTGTCTGCACTGCCTGCAGCTGCCCACAGCCTTCTTTTAGAAGCATCACCTCAAAGGCAAGAAGCAGGCACACTCTCTGCTCAAGGTGCCAGCAAGTATCAAGTTTTAAGTTATATTTTTGTCTGCTGTGTATACTTGTCCGTGAAGGACTCTGCTGAGACAATCACGCTCGGCCACAGGACCCTACCAGAGGTGGTAAATTATCCCCAAGGAGGGTAGTTTGCAGGGGAGTTTTAAAATTCACAAAGAGCCCAGCTCTCTGAATCCAAGTCTGTGGAAATGAATTTTTTTGGCATTTGTTTTTAATGTCCTGTGATGTGTGGGTGAAAAAGCCAGCAAGCTAGACTGGTAATTAATTTTCCTGACAGAAACACCAGACAATGAAATTACCCTGCCACAAAGCAGGGTTGCTAAAGTAAATACTCTGCCAGCAGCAGGCCTGAAAACAGGACGGGGTCATATGTGAGGTGCAAGCAAATGACGAGATGGCACTTCTGCCTCTGGGGACTTGTGGGCGCTGCCAGCATGGGGACTTGTGTCCTGTGTCGCCGGCACCCAGCGCTGGCAGCTCTCTGGTATATGTGGGCACATTGAAGCTGGGCTCCAAGGTGATGGGGGACTTTCTGGACCCAGCGCCGAGCCAAGGAGCAGGTCACTCTGTGCTGTCCAAGGGAGTAATCTGGTCTGAGAAAGGGGTAGGAGATGTGTGGAGCAGGCATGGACTGGTTGCTTCTCTCCTGGAGATACAGGCTTCTGGGTGGGCTCTTTGGTCTCTCCTAGGTTGATGGTGAGCAGTTTCCAAATCTTTGGTCTATGCTGGCAAGATCTGTGTGAGCTGTAGAGCAGGTTGTGCCTGCGTGTACAGGAGGGGAGTGCCTGGGAGATGTCAAAGGCAGCTCGCGGGAGAGGAAGGACAGGAGGGCAGAGTTTTCTGTTTTCCCTCCATGTGTCTCATACCAGAGGCTGGAATTACTGTGCCGAGGGGCTGCAGATGCACAGCCAAAAAACTGGGGGAGAGCTGAAATGGGGACGTTCCTGCATGTACCAAGGTATCTGGCAACATGCTGCCTTAGCGTGGTTTCAAACAAGATCCCCACCACAGTCGAAAGGCTTGGTGAGTCTGTGTTAAAAGCAGTAATACTGGGGCAGAAAACACTTCCCTGTGCAGCTGTGGAGAGAGCTGCTGAAGATCTCAGTGCTGTTCTGGGAAGTCCTGCCATCATGTGAATCATCTTTCTGATTTATAATTGCAGTACTCTGATGTGCGGACTTTAACAGGGTATTTTCCCCTGTTTCATAGTATTACCAGCTGCAGAATGGAGAAATCCCACATAAGAACTGGCTAAGACATGGAAATGTTTTCCTTCCCATTGGAAAAGAGAATCACACCATTCTTGGAGCAGCTGAGCTAAATTGCAGTGCTTTTAGGAATAAAAGGGTCAGTTATGGAGTGGCCTGCATGCACATTTTAGGACCAGTTATTTGATATATTATCTATAAAAAGTGGTGGATTAGCAGTGAGGTGCTTAAGTGTGCAGATACCACAGACTTGCTTAGGTGAGGCTGCGAAAAGAATGAGGAACATTTAAGGGCCTTTATCTAGATTACAGACTACATTATGGCAGATCAGCAGAGTCCTGAAAGACAGTAAACATTGGAAGAGGAAAACTGAACCATTTCTACATAATTCTATGTCCTAAATTAACTGCAGCTCCTCTGGAGAAAGGACTGTGTGTCTCAGAGGATCTCTCAGATAAAACATCTGCCGAAATACCTCCTGTCACTCCAAAAGCAAACAAAATATTAGGCTCAGGGAAGACTGGAACACGAAAGTATTCTGCAAATAGTGTAAAATAAGTCTTGGGAATATCCTCATGTTTAACTGTTTCTAGGTCTGTTCAGCCTGTCTCCAAGAAGTCATGTCAGGAAGAGGAGTTGTAGGGCCAGGCAGTGGGAATGAATTGAAGCATCCATGGGATGGAAGACTGAGAAGCCAGAAGCTGCTGCAAACAAGGGAGAACAGGGCAGAGAGATAAAAATAGCTTGTGCTAAAAGAAAGGTTATTCAAGCACTTCCGTCTTCACCCCTAGGCCAAGCCATGTGAACATGAAGTGAGAGGTGACAAATTTAAACCTGATGAAGGAAAATCAGGTTTTAAAAAACTTGACTTAAGATGCTATTGAAGGCAGAAGGTTTGCCTGTGGAACTCCATGCCACAGCATGTGATTGAAGTCAAGATCTCACCTTGTCTTGAAAAATTGACATGTTTATATTAAGAAAAAGAGGAGTTCCATGTGTTAGATGTAGGTCTGTATGCAGAAGGATCTATGCATCCATAACTGAGCATACAGAACAATTTCCACCCAATAGAGGTTCAGAAGGCATTTTATCAGTGGACAAGTTGTTTCATTACAGAACTTGTAGCATCCTCCACCAAAATGCTTGGCATTGGCCTTTAGCGGAGTGCCAGCAGGCAGGCAGACCGCTGCTCCTCCTCAGGTGACTCCAGCTCTCTTTTGCGCCGCAAATGGGAGGTGTCTGCTAGCTGAAAATCTGGAAGCTGGTGTGGTGTCTGATACCTGTCATTCTTGTGGTGTCTTAATGACTGCCTAATTAAGTTAACAAGATCTTTTTGTCTTAGGGCCACTCCCTTTCCATGGAAAAATTGCAGTCATGATGCGAAGGCAGGGCTGGGAGAAAGCCACAGCAAATGCTGGCTGTGGTGTACGTAGGGCACCATATCACTTCATTCTGGCCTCCTTCTCACAGGAGTTTTCATCGCTGTTCGAAAATTATCATCTGTTTGGGGCTGAACAGGCAAAGATTGCAACTAATGTTTAGGCTTGATTGAGTAATGCGAATACCAGCTTTCAAAAAAGTAAAATAAAATAAAGCTATCTCACCACCTCCCCTCCCTGCAACGATAGGTCTGGTTTAATATAATGAATGGTGTTCTGTTTAGTTGCCTTGTATGTGTTTAAATGGTACGGACACTACTTTTGTGCTTTTCTTCCCAACAGTGGAGGTACAAAACTTCTTTGGTGTGTGAAAAAGAAATTCTCTCCTAAGTGCTGCACTCCAGAAGCTGGAGCTTTAAGAAAAATGCGCTGGACAGCCGAAGACTCATGAGAAAAAAAAAAAATTAAAATTTTAACCTCAAATTCTAGGTCATCCCTTCTTACAGGGGTCTGGAGGTGTTGGCAGCATAAGCGTGGGGCGGGAGGGAAGGAGGTGCGTGCTGCATATGACAGCAGTGGAAGTGATTTTTATGAACAGGGACGTTTCTACACAAAATCACGTTGGGAATATCCCACTGATAGTCCACCCCTTCGCTCCCTCCACTTGAGTTAGTGGGAGGGATTTGAAGTTCAGGCGATGCGTGGCTGAGCTCTCATTAGTGACCAGGGACATTTCGTTCACAATGTGGAAGGCAGACAGGGAGAGGCAGATGGCTTTGAATGCAGGATTTACATAGTAATGAGATTCAGGTCACCATAGCTGTCTTTTTCTCTCTGCATTTTGTCTAGGTGTTGAGTAGTGACGGAATGGGGAGGAAAGGAGGAAAATTAACCCCTTGTTCCTAAGGAGAGATTGATGCTAGAATAAAAAGGTTGTCACAATGGGCTGAAGAACAGTGGGGTATAAGAACAAGCATAGGTGAAGCTAGAAGGGCTAAAGGTAGCTGCTTTTTAAGTTTCTGGCATGTTTTTGTTGGAATGGACCAAAGTATCCTAACCTTGAAATCCTAGAATTTCCTGTAATTTTTACATTCTGCACTGCTGGTTTGAGAACAGATAGTTTGGGGCTTTAGTCATTACCAGTCAACCCAAAATTAGGAAGTTTGTGGACTGAAGATGGGGCATGGATTCTTGCTACAGGGCCTTTGCTTATTTCTTTGGAAAAAATTACCCATTTTGCTTGATTTCTTGGCTAAAGACTTGTCTTCACATGACTATGCAATGGTGTGATTAAAACATAATATTTTCCACTGCAATTGGTAATCCTTAGTATGATCTCACTAGTGTCAGATCTTATCCTGATGACAGATGGAAACTGGGAACCATGGGCCCTATTTCTAGCCTTGGATGATGGCACTTGATTTGCTCAATAGTCAACCCCAGGCATTCCCAAAATATGCATCAGGGCCTGAGAAATCCCAAGGCTATTTTTAAAACGATGAAAGTTTTCAAATAATTTATGTTTCTTTCTTTTATCTGTCTTCTGCTTGTTGGGTTTTTTTTTTTTTATATTTAGAGGAATATGGGAAAGTAAGTTATTCTTTCTGTTGTACATCACCTGACTTCAGAAGCTGGGGCTTTAGTAGTGTTGCAAGATCTGCAAGAAGAGCAGGAGAGAAAGCCTTAGGTGATCCCTGTGTGAGATAGAAACTATGGCACTTAATTGCATGTGGAAGTCTGGGCTGAGGTAGGGAAAGGAAGGAAGGTCTTTGTGTGTGGAGGTGGGTTTTGTATAAGGTTTTCAGTATTTGTAAGGTACTTTTGATTCTTCCACATAGAAGTTGTTTTTGAAATACAAAGCATTTGGTGTGCTAAGGGGAGGATTCGTCTTGTCTCACCTTGGCCACTGGAGTTTAGTCTCAGAGAAGAAAGATTCAAACCATCCCAAGACAGTAGGACAAATCCACCTTGGGGGGGGATGTGTGTCTTCCATTGACTGCACTGTACCTGGCTAAGATTGGACTTCTACCTGGCTGAAAAGTGAAATGACCCTTACCTTAAGGTCCTCTGGCAGTCTGAGCTGAGACTGGTCTTGCTTATTTGGGCGTCTCCTCCGCACCCCATCCAAGGATCCTCCTGGAGAGCCAATGCAAGGCTTTTACCTTTTTCTCTACTCCCTCAGCAAGGCTAATCCTGAAACTCGCTGAGCAGAGGTGCCTCAGTGGGCATCTCCTGAAGCCAGCAGTAAATGCATAGCAGGAGTGCCACTGCATTTTGTCTGTTTGGCCTGGAAGGGAAGAGGAAATCTAATCAGGTGCCTGGGACAGACTGGGAAGTGAAGGCTTCTTGGCTACTTCCTCCTGAGGAAAAGGCTTAGGTCTAATAGATCTAATTGTATTATTTCTCTGCTTTATAGTTACATCCATTTGTTTAAAAACTCAGTAATCCTTTTATACCAATCCTGTAATGATTATTTAATGTCTGGCTGTTTGTGAAGCCCACCGAGCTGTGTGAATGGAGGATGCTTCACCACAGGGAGTCTGCACAGTTCCTCCACAGGATAGTGAGCTGGGCCCAAGAGCCTTGAGTGGGGGCCTTAATTGGGTGGCCTTGGACGCATGATGTTTGTTTTGTGCTTCATTTTCCCACCTGCCAAATGAAAATAATGGTAGTTCTCTCCTCTGCAAACTGCTGTGAAATGTAGTGCTGTCTCTTGACTAAATACTGCCAGAGGACGCTTCTACAAGGATAAATATTCACCAACTCATGCTTGATTAGCAGATACTTTGCCGGTGGTCAGTGGAGCCCTCAGCTCCTTAGGAGCAGTGACACTTGTGGGCAGCAGGCAGCTTCATGAGCATTGCGCTCTGCACGGGCCTCCCCACACCAGCTGAGCGGATCCGCTCCTGTTGCTGATGTTTTCTGATGTCTTCCTTTGCAGAGCCCCTGAAATCATCCTCGGTTTACCGTTTTGTGAAGCAATCGATATGTGGTCGTTGGGATGTGTCATTGCAGAGCTGTTCTTGGGCTGGCCGTTGTACCCAGGAGCTTCAGAGTATGATCAGGTGGGTATGGATACTGCCCTAGATGCTGGTAAGTGCATGGATGTTTTTCCTATCTTGTGTCAGCGTGAACAGATACCAACTTCTCCTGTTTTGCTAACAGGTGTTTCTCACCCTCCCAAGTCAACTTTTTCATTATCCACCTGGGGTACTTATTCTAGGTAACCAGTGTGCTCTTTAGTACGCTGGCTTTTAAGTCCTGACTGCCAAAGTGAAATCTCAATCAAGAGTCAACAGTGCTGTTGACTGGAGAGCTCTGTGTTTGTGTCTCCTCACTGAGCAGAACAGGCACCCTTTCTCTGCTGTAACAGCAAGGACTGAATAGAGGTTTATTTGTTAGAAGAAACTGCATGATCTCTGCTGCGTTTCATAATCCCTTTTACAAGGGTGCATATTAAACACAGTGACAAGAAGGAGAACGTTCACAGTGGTGTAGGTTTCCAGTTAATGTAAGCTGTCGTGCTTCTCTCCCTATAGGCTTTTTTGCTCCTTTTGTAGTTCTAAAACTGATAGCGCAGCGGCTGCTAGAGCCAGGGCTGCAGAACACTTTCCATTCCCATAGTCTTCTTCGGGGTGATCTTAGCTTTCTGCAAATGAGGCCTGAAAAGGGTCTTTTTTTCTTTTAGAAAATTCAAAAAAAAAAAGAGCAGGGTAATAAATAAATAAATAAGTTTTTCATATATGCAAATGTTTCTTTGATGTAACTAGTATTTTTCAGTCAGAGCTTTAAAGGTGAAATTTATCAGGGGAAATAAACAGCAGTGAGGAGCAGGGCCATTAGTGACTCCAAAGTAAATCAGAGGGAGCTGAAAAACTTACAAGCATTTAGAAATCAGATACCAGGCATGAAGAGTAGATTTCTTTCTCCTCACCCCACAAAAGCCATAAAACACACAGCTGAAAAAGAAATCACCGTACATACCTGCCCAGCTTAACTGCCCAGCTCAAAGCTTCCTTCAGTGAATTATGGTGAGGCCTCCTGGGGAGCTGGGAAAGGGGCAGGGACTGATCCTGGCCCCTCACTGCAGCCCAGCTCGCCCTGCAGCACTGGTGCCGGGCTGCAGGCAGGGTCCTGGTGCTTCTCAGGCACGCAGGCTCCAATGGACCTGAGGAGCTGCAGAGTCAAGCAAAGTGCGCTCAGTGAACTGGGTCCTGAGAACTTGGAAGTCTGAAGCCACGTCTGCTTTTTATGCCTTTATTTATTTATTTTATCCCCCTCTGTCTCTTCTTTCAAAACCACTTTCCATTGTTCCCTAGAATTTTCTAGCGTAGATGACTATTTTTAGTAGTTTTGCAGAGTTTGCAGCAGTTTTGCAGAAACATTCAGCAGTCAGGAGATGCTAAAGTTAAGGCTTCCTGTGCACCCCAGGCGTGTGTGAGATCAGTCTCTAATTGTGTAATCACAGACCCTTTCTCCTTTGAATAACTAAATTGAAGTCTGAGATCCTGGAAACACATGTGTAGCATCTTTTAGCTGTGTGAGTGCCAGCGAGGTCATAGTCATGGAAGTAACCCCAAAACAGATGAAGTCATGTAGGCAGTAGAGATGAAGTACTTTACATACCATGAGGGTGTCAGTTCATTTGAGTGTATATTTCATCTAAGTTCAAAGATAGTCACTTCATAGTCCTCTGTTTTGAACTTCAAACTGCTCCTAGGAAAGGCTGTGCGCTCAGCTGGTGGAAAAAACAGCCAAAGTTAGAACACAAACATCAAATTGTTGAACTTATCTCCTGGAGAGGAGAGTGTGACATAAAAAGGTGCGAAGCGGTGAAACACCCCATTGAAATCTCTGTGTGGGTCTTCCTCTTTGACCTCTAAAACCTAGGGACTTTCCTCCCTTTATCCGCAGGCTTTGTGGGAGCGTACCGTAAGGGTGAGTTTCCAGTGATGTATGTGATAAACGGAGGATTGCTGCACAGGAATTCTCTTTCTTCTCATTCCTTGCACTGGTCTTGGTTTTTTTGGTGAAGTCTAGCTACGTGCTACATTTTCTCTTTCTTTCTTTGTTCTGTTGTTTTAAATGCCTCCTGCCCTCCTTCAGGGAAGACCTCCAGAGATCTTCACAGGATGAACAGTGACCTCTCATCCTTCTCTTACAGATTCGCTATATTTCACAGACACAGGGCTTACCAGCAGAGTATTTGTTAAGTGCAGGGACAAAGACTACGAGGTTTTTCAACAGGGATACAGACTCACCATATCCTTTGTGGAGACTGAAGGTAAGAAGACTCTCCCTTGTTTCTTTTACCTTGCAGTTGTTGGTTGGAAGTGAGGAGACATTCAGGTCACCTCAGGGCCTAGGTCTCTGCTTTTTGCAATGCAGCACAGACATCGGGGTGGGTATAGCCCGAGGTAAAACTGTCATCCCCAAAGTCTGCAGCCCTTAGCCCACCCGCTCGGCACTGCTTTGTGGGAAATTTAAGTCCGGAATTGACCTGGAAATCTCCTTCGAAGTAGTCAATGAATTAATGTGTAGTTCAAATGAAACATGCCCTGGGCAGTCTTTGCTCTAATATCTAATGCATTGGGGCAGGGGAGAAAAAAAGGCATTTCAATTCTGATAATCAAACCCGCCAGTAATGCAAGTGAGCCTTGAGTCTCTCATACCAGCATGCTTGTCTGCATCCAGTCCCCAAGGAGAGAGGCCAGTGGGCTTCTGGCTGTAAGGATGGGATGCTGAGCCTCACACTGGAGCGGGTGTAAGAGACCTTTGTGACTCCCATCGTAGTTGGGAGGATCCTCTGAAGTGAAAAAGAAGAGATACATCACCTTGTGACACAAAAGGTGTCATATAACCATAGCGGAGATAGCGTAAATGTTATCTGGTCAGGCAAGAGAGACACAGTGGTCTCTGATGAGGGAAGGGTAAGGCACAAGCTGGAAGTGGCACATAACCCGCAGCTGATTGCAGGGCAGTTCTGGTCAATGCCTGTCTCCTGTTTTGCGCAGACGCCAGATGATCACGAGGCAGAGACGGGGATTAAGTCGAAGGAAGCAAGAAAGTATATTTTCAACTGTTTGGATGATATGGCACAGGTAAGAGCATTGGTGAGTAACCAGTAAGACTGCCTCACATGCTTTGGGGCAACGCTAACAAAGGAGAACTACATGATTTCTCCATGTATCCTATTCTTGTGCCAGCTCTTGAGAAATACCAGGATTATGCCTACCAAATCAGCTTGTTATGTGCTGCTTTGTAGGGGAAACTGCACACAGGGGCATGTGGGCTCAATGGGCTGTAGTAAAGCAGCCTTGGAAAGTGGCTAAGTTGTATCTCTGAGTGTTGAAATCCTGTGCTTTCTCTTGTCTCTCCAGTGCTTCTCTATGTGACCACTGGCAAGTCACTTACTTCTTTGTGCTTTAGAGTTTCCACTTGTAAAACAGTGACATTGGAAATAATCGCCGTGGCTGCAGAAGAGCGCGCTGTCCGTAGAATGTGGCTGTCTGGGGGAATGGGGAGTACTAACGCACTGTGTCAATTCCGTGTGGTTGTGAAAGCGAATTCCAGCATAACCACTCCTGTGACTGGAGTTTGTGTTAGCAAACAAACTAGTGCGCAAAACTGGCACAGCACTAGCGCACAACACTAGCCCAAAGCTGGAGTTTGTGCTAGGAAGTCTAGACATCATAGCGTTCACAAGCAAATGGAGGGCTGAAATCGGGTGAGACTGTATAAATGGATGAAATAACATAATGTTTTTTTTTTCCTGGCACCTGATACATGAATGGAATGTTTCTCATAAACCCACTGACAATTTTTATTTATTTTATATATTTTTTGCTCACAGAACACATAGTTAAGTATCTGATAGCACAGTCCTTTATGTGATAAATATACTGATTATCAGAGCTTGCCTGCTACCACATGGAAGCTGTTCATCTTCAGTGAAGGGTGACTAAGTGTTTCATTAGCCATTGACCCAAGCGAGATGAACACTTAACAGTCTGTCTAGAGATCTGACATGCACAAGCCAGATGACTAGCCACTGTGGAGTCTGCCATGTGACTTCAGCAACTACCCCTTTAGACAGAGAAGCTTGCAGGGCATGTGCTCCAACGAGGAGTAAACAGTTTGCTGGAGACCTGACCATCTGCTCTGTCTCTTTAGTGCTCACCCTTGTCCTTTCTCCTTTAGGTGAACATGACAACAGATTTGGAAGGAAGTGATATGTTGGTGGAAAAGGCAGACCGACGGGAGTTTATAGATCTGTTAAAGAAGATGTTGACGATAGACGCAGATAAGAGAATAACACCCATTGAAACTCTGAACCACCCTTTTGTCACCATGACGCACTTGCTTGATTTCCCTCACAGCACACAGTACGTGGCTTTCATTTCCCTTGGGTTTTGAATTGAGGGGTTCAGATGAGAGCTGGTTGTGGTAGAGACCAAATGTATCTGAAGGGCATTATTAAGATGCTTAAGTCCTAAGTTTTAATCTTTTTCTGGTTTAATAAAGAGGGTTACCAACTCTTAAGGTTGCAAGAATTGTGTTGTAGGTGCTTGGCATTTAAAACACTGCAGACTGTGCTACATTCATTATGTAAATATTCAATAATTACGTATGTTTGCATTAAAATGCAGAAGAAATTATGCAATTAGTGCTGAAAGTATCAGTGTATCTCAAAGTAATATAGTCTGATTGTTACTGCAGTAATCAACCTTATCTGCAGTGGAGAGCCGACCCTTCCTCCCAGAACCTCCCCATCTTGCAGGGGTCAATTTGGGGCTGTTTGCTTTTTGAGGGAAGAAAGGCTCGTTTACAGGCACAGGCAACAGGACAAAGAGTTGAGTTTTCGGCTTTACTGTTGCCCACCTGTGTAACATCAAACACCACGCTCTGACCTCAGCTGACACATTTGTGGAATGGAGATGGGCTCCACTGCCCGATGGAGATGTGAAGAAGAGTCATGCCTTCAAGACTGGCTCCCCCTTCTCCTCAGGCTACATCATGGAGTGTAGCAGCCTGAAACACAGGAAACCTGTGCCCAACATATTGCTCTTCTCCCCTGGGAAGTTCACGTAGGGCCAGGCTTCTCAGGTGCAAGTGAAGGCAGACACATAGTAGGAATTTTCCAAAGCCTTCAGGACACCTAGCTTTGACCATCCTGCTTTACAGGATCGGACTTTGCAGTTCAAGGTGCTTTTGCATGCTGTCCCTTCACCTCGTCAGGAGAGCAGAGTTACCTGTGCAGCACTGTACTGACCATGCAGCACTGGGTGCCATGTGCATGGGTGTTTAAAGGCTGTGAGGGGCTCAGATATGAAAATAAAGGGGACTGCTTAAAAAGTCATAGAGTATGTTTGTGTGGGTGCTGCAGAGCAGCAGGTTACTGTGTCACCTCTCCTGCCCATGTGTGCTCTTACCTGCGGTATTTCAAGTTCATTTAAGGTAGTTTTCCCTCTGTAAAGGAGCTGTAGCTGCCTTTTTGTTACATTTTTCACAAGATAGGAGCAGCTGCTTACCAGAAGGTAGTGGGTGCACGATCTGTGTAGACCCACACTTACCCTGCACAGACATCTTTGAACATTGTTATCTATAAGTAAATAGAAACTGATAAATGAAAACAAGATGGGAGATTGTTGTGCTAAACAGAGAGAAAGCAAGTTTCGTATAAAAATGTTCATAAATAAAAAAAGACAGTATTTTCTAACAGTGTTAGCATCATAAACTAAAATCTTTCCATTTGCAGCAGTCCTTTTTACTGTGCAACAACCAATTGTGTAAAATAGGAGAGATTTGTGGCATAATGCATCGCCATCAGAAATCTTTCTGCTAACGCAACAGACGATAATTGCATCTTCATTTTTTGAAATGCTCACTTGTGGCTGCTCAGGCAAAGCCCCAGAAAGGTTGCAAATATCACTGGGGCCAGTAGCAGTGAGAATTTTACCCAAATAAACAATTCAGCACCAGGTCTCTGAATACTAAATGCTGTGCCAGCCGGGTGCGTAACCCCGCGCAGCCCCTCCGTGTTGGAAGCAGTGATTGGTAAAGAGAGCAATAAGCTGTAACCAGCGTGGCAAGTTGATGGAAATTTTGTCTGTGATTGCCTGTGGTTTTGAGAATAGAAACTTCAAAGCCTCGAGAGATGCAGGGAGTTGTAATCTCTCTTGAAAGTAAATCAGGCAGCAGAGAAAGTGAGAATATATGGAAGCTGGAGCTTCTGGAAGGAATCTCTGCTGTGGCATGCTTCAGAGAGGCTGCAAGTTTGAGCAGCCCAGGAGGGGCTGTTCTGCTTACTTTCAAACAAACAGCAAAGTGAGTTTAGCTCACCACTTCACATATTTAACTGCCTGGCTCATAAATTGTTGGGTACTCCTCAGTCTTTCTGTCTGTTTTGCTCTGTCCCTGCCTTTTTTTTTCCCCCCCTTTTTGAAAAGTAAAGACAGAGAGCACAGTATTACATTAGTAGAGATTATACCTTGTTATATAAAACCATTTGGTAACACACACAGTTTATCATGTACAGAATTTATACTCTTTCCAGTGCCTTCTACTTTTTGGAGTGAGAATTATGTTCATACTTGACTGGAAAAATGCAATCCAATAGTCCGATAAATATAGAATATTTATTTAATAAGTGTTTGATTTTTCTGAATGTTCTGCAACTTAGAGGTATTTGATAGTTCTTTAACTGAATGCACATAATGCGCAGCTATGCACAGTGTCCTGAGCCTGTCTTATCTGCAGGTCTTTATGCCACAGACCCCGTTATCAAGATATTCCCTGTAAGAGAAGAAAGATGACCATGTGAGTAAGAGACAAGACAGGGATAAAAAGATCTAGGTCGTCTTCCTGACCAACCCTAGGGATCGTATTGAGCTTGTTCCTTTTGAAGGGACATTTGTTTCTTAAAAATTATGTGAGGATGTGTTTACCTCCCCTACCTGTAACAGCTTAGATCATTGCAAAAGAAATTATGCATACAGCTGATTTTTTTATAGCTACAGATGATTTTCACTCTTTGGATTTTCTATTTTTCTGGGTTGGGATAATGGAAATAAAATAAATGCCTTTATACCTTTTTGGGTTGTGTTTCAGACTCTGAAACACACGTTTGTAAAAACAATTATTATGGAAGAATTGTGAAAAACTGTGTTGGGTTTTAGACCTTGGAAAAATGAGATTTTATTAAAAATACAGTTTTGTGCAAGATCACTATGTTATCTCTTAAACCTCTGTAAGCTTTGGTATCCCAATTATAAAAATGAAATACCAGCAGTTTCATGTACCAGACACCTAGAGTGTAGCTGGCAATGCGGAGAGTATTTCATCTCATTTGCTGGGGATACAAAATACGATACTTCTCAAAATTTCCATTGCTATATCAATAACATTTAAAGGAAAGTCTCTGTAGAGGAAGAAGCTGTAATCTTTTCCCCCAGAGATCCAGTTCTTAGTCTGAGATGATAACCTCAGAACCTGAGTCCCTCAGGACATTGATGAATCTGATTTGGTGTAACCTTTTGCAATATGAATTGTCCCATTGACTGGAAGAGGACAGCTCATACGCTTTAACATAAGCATCTGTGGAAGTGTTTAGCCAGACAGGGGCAATGTTTTAACCACTTGGCTGGACTCAACTCTCAGTGAACTACTTTTTAAAAGGAACAAGTAAGATTTTTCAGGAATCTCAGTGACCAAGAACAGTAAAATTCTTCCTTGCAATAGACTTGTAAAACTACCTTCAGACTTACACTGAGGCAGAAAGCATGAGTTGTCTTTTCCTGTCAGGCTCAATTGTCAGAAGAAAACCAGTATCTATCTTTCTTGCTTGCTCGCAGTCTCTTTCAGTCTTTTAAAATAGCCACTTTGTATTTCTTGCCCTGCCACCTAAAGAGCAACCAATCTGCTTGCTTTTTGTGACTTACATTGCAGTGCTTAGACCCATGAGGGCACCCAGGAGTCCCAGAGCAGCTGCTCTCATCTTGACACCCATTTGGCCCTCTTCAGTACAGGGTTAATCTGACTCTCACTGGTTAAGAGACCTGCATAAAATAGCAAAGGGCTCTAAGAGCCTAGAAAGTGCCAAGTCTGCCGTGGAGACCTAATGCAGGGCCACTGTGATGAACTGTTACCTGTGTTGGTCAGCTGATTGATTTTCTGTCTCTTCCTTGTCCCCCCTTTCCTTACACAGCGTCAAGTCCTGCTTCCAGAACATGGAGATTTGCAAGCGGCGAGTGAATATGTATGACACAGTGAACCAGAGCAAGACACCATTCATCACCCATGTAGCCCCAAGTACATCGACCAACTTGACCATGACTTTTAACAACCAGCTGAACACAGTCCACAACCAGGTAAGGCCATCGATCAGAAGCAGCCAATGCTTGAAACATTTATGTCAGTAGGATCTAGAAGATGAAAAGCAAAGTAGCATCCCATTTAACATGCCTGCAAAAAGATGGTCCTTTTTACTCTCCTTCCTCCACCATTCCTCATTCTCTTTTCTTCAGGCAAGCGGTAATCTTGTGACATTCTGTGTGACAGTGAAATGTTGTCCTCGTTGTTGGGGGTGATAAATCCTGCTTACTTGAGAAGTTGCTATGGGGAAAAGCTCATTAGTCCCTTAATGCAGCAAGCAGGCCTGCACTCCCTGGGTCAGGCAGAAGTATTTGTGATCTTACAGCCCTTCTTCAAATTGGCATTGAAGTAAAAGGAATTTAAACCCTTTGTAACAGACACAGCACTGTAACCGATCAACAGGAAAAAAGAGTTTAGTGGTAATGTTTATTCTTATCCCTCACTGGCTTTACTCCAGGTGCCACAGTTGACCTGGGGACCCTGTGCACAAACTGCCACTCCAAACACAGTGCAGTCTACATTGGTGGGCTCTGGCTTTGTAATCATGCTTTGGACTCTTGTATTAGTTTTACATGCCCCAGTGTTGGGGGATGCTGGGTTGACAAATTTTATGTGACTAGCAGGCTAAGTTGTTCGCTGCAGTACTGTATTACAGCAGCAAAAGGAAACTCTCCAGGGACAGCACTCTGGGAGACTGAAGCTCAAGAAGTAGCTACTGTCTTTTAAGCCTTTTGGGAACAGGCTGCTCAAGATTCACTCTAGAGATTGCAGGTGGCATTGCGGAAATGGTGCTTGGAAAGCAAGAGAGCCCGTGTAGATGTACAGGGTGTTCGCTGAGAAAACCAGACTTCATGACTCAGTTCTCGATACATGTGATCACAGAAGGTCTTTTGGAACAATTCATTAAGCAGATGCAGACAGAGATGGGTTATGGCTTGGTGTGATAGGGTATTAGTTACAAACACTGGTTCCCTTTCTTGGCTGTTTCTGAGATGCTGACTAAAGAAATGCATGCTACATGCTCCCCTAGGCCCCAGCTGCAGAGCAGAGACACCATTTGTACCACAATTGCTAATAGGAAATGCAGACTTGCTTTCGTTTCCTCACAACTCACTTGATGTTGAGATCAGTTGTTGGCTGGGCTGATCCGTGGTAATCTCTGAATTCTCATAAGGGGTGTGTGTTGTGAGCAGAACCAGTATCTCCAGTGTTCCTAGAAGAAGTGGTAGAAACATTTCCAGGAAGGGTGTTTTAATCTGAACAAGCTCTAAGCCTTTCACCATTCTCTTCAACATACCACTCATCTTGGCTCTCTGGTGCTCCCTGTGTCTGCAAAATGTCTGGGGATTGCCTCCTCCCAGTTATGACTCCTGAGATTAGGAGTGTGGGAGCTGTCGTGGTTGCTGCTCGGTGTGTTGCACAGGGGAACGGATTGCACTCCTCTGCCTCTGCACAGAGAGGGGAGGAGGAAGAAGAAATGTTCCTCTATCACATCCCTCGTGGCTGCAGTTGTGGCAGTGCAGCATAGGTACCATTTCCAAGCCCAGTGGCAACCAGGGCAGCACGAAATGCTTGCCTGCTCCCTCCTGCAGACTTGATCAAAGCCTCATCCTGGGTTCATATGTTCACCATGAGAAAGTGTTGTCTGACCTATCTCCAGCTGGTGCGTTTGGATGGAGGGGAAAGGTGGGCTTTGGTCTGGTAGAACTTAGCTGCCTAGATGTGAATGCTAAGGATGTATTTTTATACAGCAGTGTCAGAGCTGTTTAGGGGTTGTTTGTCTGCAACTGTTACAGACTCAGTCCAAATTAAAAACGAGTCACCCTCAGATTTCTAGATGTTTTGCAGAACACTGCGCTGATTTTTGTGGCTTTGCAACATCCCCTGCTGGAGTTTCTGCTCTGAGAGATTTTAAAGTTAAGCCACGTGAAGTTTGGACTTTGAAAGTATTATTATTACCTCCTGTTATGCATTCTGATTCCTTTGAATTCAAAACATAATTCAAGGGCCATGTGCCATCTTAGATACAAGGTAGAGGAAAGGCTGGAATGAGTCTCCCCTTTCAGGATGAGGCTGCGCAGAGTATGGCTGTGCTGAGTTTCTTTTGCTTAAGAAATACGAGCTGCTTCTAGAGCTATGTGCATGATGAGAACACAATGTGATTTGGGGGTAGTAGCATTTTCTGAACCCATCTTCATCATGCTGCAAACCAGAACCAAGTGGGCAATAAATGGCCCTACAGTTCCGCTTTGGAGAATATGCTATGTTTCCGAGCAGTACACAGCAGCGCCGCATGGCCACAGGTCGCACGGCGTGGTACAGCTGCAGTTATTCAGGCAGATCGTGCTCCTTTCCCCATCGCTGCCCTTGCCTCTGTGCTCCTCGGTGTCCTGTTCTGCCCCTTGTTTGGTTTCAGTTTGCTGTTTTGTTGGTTTTTTTTTTTAAACTTTATCTTACACTATTTTACTTTTTTATTTTATTTTTGGATTTTGCTTCTTCCAACGTACCCATCTCCCTCATTTTTTGTTTGTTTTTGTTTAATTCCCGTCATTCCTTTAGACCACCAACCTGGCTCCCACCTCCTCCAGTGCCACTATTTCCTTAGCCAACCCCGAGGTCTCCATACTAAATTACCAATCTGCACTCTACCAGCCCTCAGCGGCGTCCATGGCTGCGGTGGCCCAGCGGAGCATGCCCCTGCAGACAGGAACAGCGCAGATCTGCGCCCGGCCTGACCCCTTCCAGCAAGCTCTCATCGTCTGCCCACCAGGCTTCCAAGGTAAGTAACAGCCTCGCCAGGTCTTGGCCAGTCGCTCTTCCCTCCCCACTGCTGTTTGATCATCTCGCTCTTGTTGGAAACAAGCTTCCTTAGTGCAGATCCTATGGTAGAAAAGTTGCTGGCCTAGTAAATCAGAGGAGTGAGGTTGTTACGGATGGAAATGTTTGCAACAGCGGAGGATCTTACAGGCACCTCCAACATCATGAGTTGGAGGTGGCTGGTCTAAAACAACAGGGCAGGCACTGAGAAGGGGCTGGGAGAGAATATGTGGTATTTGTCATCCTTTGCCCTGAACAGAGTTTCAGGCTTTTCTGCCTCACTTTGGTAAACTTGAAAACTTTGTCCCACAACAATGATAAATCAGTACATAAATAATGGGTTTGTCACTTCTCAGTGGATTCAGTTGTTAAAAGGGGAACTCGGAGGTTAACGCAGAAGGGAGTGTGGTGCTGGTGGAGCTGAGGGTTTGCCCCCATGACAGATGCTCCCGACCATTTATCAGTACAGTTCCTTCAGCTCGAGCCCTGCTGCAAGCTGCTCTGCCCGCATGTACTAGTGGCAGGTACCATTGTCAGACAAGTCGGGTGATGATCAGATTTAGCCACTTGTCCTTCTCTTGACGGTACACGCTGTAGCAATTTGGCGAAACTAGCCAGGTATCTGTAGGAAGAGGTCTAAATAGACCTTGATTCAGCTGGTGCAACTTCTGCTCTTCATTTCTACAAGCCTGTCTGTGCAGCAGTCTCTAGGCACTTGTTAAATGTTCTGCAAGATTATCAAAGCTCTTTTGAACTAGGAGAGTTTAGCTAGACCTCTTCTACATAGTTAAAATGCATCTCAAGGGTTTGACTTCAGAAATGGATTGCTAGAATATGTAAGCTAACATCTTCCACTTGCTGTCTTGAGAAAGCTCTAAAGCAGAGGAAGTAGCACAGGCAGTGCCACGCACTGAGGTGGTGGAGAGGGAAGCTTCCTCCAGCTCAGTTATGCTAGTACGTGGTTGAGTCAGCGGTGACTGGAGTTTGGGGTGTGCTAGATTGCCTGGTCAGATCAGAGCCTTTTAAATATGAGTCCTGAGAAGCTGTGCAAGAGAAAATCAGCTCTCCTTGTCAAGGCTGAGGGAATACGGGGTTCTGGATTCCCGCTGCACTGTTCCACTTTGGTCTAAAGAGAGCATTCGACATAGCAATGGGTTTTGGCTGGCAAGGACCATTTTCTGTTGTCCAACCAGAGAATATGGGGTAAGAGAAGCCATTCCCTCCCCTCTCTTCCTTTTCTTCCTGTACACATTGTATTGAGATGTTTCCCACATGTTTGAGGTACCCTCAAAATATGAACTCAGTTAATCCCTTAATGTTTTTGTAAATGTCTTTTCTGCACCCTTTATACATGTATCATGTTTATGAATATTTGACGGACATCTTTGGGCTGGGGTAGAATATGTGGAACCCTGAGAGCCCAGTTTTTTGGAGGGACTGAACACTGCAATTTAAGTGGACATCAGCGAGTGCCTTTAGAGACCTCTGAAAACCAGACCCCCATTCCTAGCAGTGCTGTTGATGGCTAATGCTGTACCTTCTGTGCTGGTGGAACAGGGTTACAAGCCTCCCCTTCGAAGCACGCTGGGTATTCAGTTCGGATGGAGAACGCCGTTCCCATTGTCACTCAGGCTCCTGGGGCTCAGCCTCTTCAGATCCAGCCAGGACTCCTCGCACAGGTAAGGAGCTCTGAAGACACTGAGCTTGGCAGGTATTTTTTGTGTTGTTTAGCTCTCAGAGGCTGAGGAGAGTAACTTTCTCTGACGGCCTTCTGTAGTGCAATTTGGAGACTTGGACAGGCATGTAAGGGTCTCCAGCTTTCTCCAAAATGTTCAGACTTCCCTCAGTTCATTGTTCAGCCCAAAGGCTATGTCAGAGTTGCAGAAGTCTCTAGAAAGACCTTTCCTTCTGCTTCTCCACTGGAATCAGTGGGAAGCCTCAGGGGAAGCTGTGTCAGGCCTCTGCTGAGGAGGAACTGGTAATAACCTTCCTGCATCGTCCTGAACTCGCAGTCTCAGTGGTGGTTTGTGGCCAGGAGTTGCGCTGGTGAATTCATGCTGCAGATAAATATCTTTCATGCTTTAATTTTGCACCCTTCTCTTTTATGAGCTGCCTCTCTGCTCTTAAGTTATGAGAGAGATGTAGGGGGCAGAGGCAAGGGCCCCACAGCCACAGAGCTCTCCTTATCAGCAGCACTTGTTGCCACAATTGTCTGAAATGTGCTCACAGGAAAATCATGGTTCCTCCCAGGAAAAAACCCAGGCGGGAATGGGTACCACTGATCACATGCACATCCTCAAGGGGAATGCCAGCTCCTCGAGAAGGAGGAGCAGTTCATTCCTCCCTGTGCTTGCTTCAGTGAATCTGCCCCTACTGGTTTTCAGCTGGTGCCATGGCACCTCTGCCAATATCAGGCATGTTTCTGGCAGAAAAAAAAAATAAACCACCTAGTATACATAGTATGAAATTGTGCAACCTGGAAAAGACAACCTACAAGTCAAAAATGCATGCCTCTGGCTCAGGATCGGTTGATCTGCCATGCCTTCATTAATGCCAGTGCGGTCATACGCAGTCAGGTACCAGCAGATTTCAGGGTTTATGCCTGTGTGTTGCATTGCTGCGGTAAGACTGTTGGTGCAATTGCCTTTTTTTGTCAGCTACCAGTCACGCTTATCTGGTGAAGGCAGATCGAAACACAACTTGCAGCCTGCATGATTTTCATTAATAACGTGCCAGGCCCCTTCCCAATAGCAGAGTCTTTGTTAGAGGGCTGTCTGAAACCTCCAACCTACCTCTGTTGCAGCCTGTCATAACAATCTGTGTGGGCCACCTCTCTTGTTTGGTAGGAAAGGAGAGCCTAAGAGGCAGGGGAAACAAAAACAGTGGCAAAGCAAGAAGCAATCTCTGCAGGCATGGTTGTGGGCACCTCTTGCTTGTGCAAAACGTCAGGCAAGGCAGTGGGTGAAGGAGGTGACAGAGCTTTGCACGCCCTGCTGTTCTGCCAGGCCTCCTGAGGTGTGCTGTTACATGGGGCTTGAAGGGATGAGAGTCAGGTCTGAAGCATCCTAAAGGCAGCAGGATCCATAAAGATCTCAGGACCTCTAGCTCCTTTTTTCTTCTTAAGGTGCTCTTGTTGGGGTCACCAGTCAGTCTGTGCAAGGGAGGGAGTGCTCAGGAGGAGCTTTGCTACCGATTTCTCTGCTTCCCCTCCTACATGAACTCCCATTTCATGGGCTGCTCTGCTCATACTTTCTACTGACGTTTTATTCACCGTCCCTTCCACAAGGGAATTTAAGCTGTTTCTGTGAAACACTCCTCACTTGCATAGATTTTTAATTCTTGATTTAATAAAAGAGAGGCGGTCTGCCTGTTGATACATCTGTCTCACGCAATGAGAAATGCTAGCTGCCGCTCTGATGGCAAGGCGCTCTGATTGATGCCAGTGGCATCTGGTGTCCGCGGGCCTCGCTCGGTTCGGGCTGAGCAGCTGGTCTGATAAACAAATCTGTACCCAATACCAGTTTCCTGAATGGAAAAACACAGCTTCTTTGTAATGCATTGTAGTCACATTTGATCTCTAAGCGGCTGCGTATCTCTCTCAGCCAGAGAGCTATTGCTCTCATGCACAGCTGCCTATCTAATGCTCTTCAGACCAGACCGTGCAATTGCTCCAACTACTAGAGGGACTGTCCCAGGCAAAGAGCTTAGTGCCTCCGGAACCCACTTCTGGCTTTCCACCCGCCTTATTTGTCCCCCCTGATCAGGCATGATGCTGCTCCTTGTGCTCCCAGCACTGTGTTGTGCCATCAAGCTTTCTCCCCTGCCCAGCACGCAGCGCAGGGTGATTGTGGCTGGCAAAGCCTCACTGCATCCCAGCGCAGCTGGCATCCAGTTCTTCCTCTGTGTTTTGTACAAGACCAGCAGTCCTAGAGGAGGAACAGGGGAAGGAGCTCCAGGAGCTGGAGGGACCCAGGGCAGAGACAGTGAGCATCATCTCTGGCAGCTGTGTTTGTGCAGGCTGTGGTGTGGAGCTAGACAGAGTAAGCAGCCTGCAAGATGCTGACCCAGTGGTGAAAGTAACTTACTTGTAACTTCCCTGGGTCTATTTTCACCCTTTCAAGCAAGTGTGGTCCACATACTATACGCATAGAGACCATACTATATGCATAGACACTGATCCTGTCTTTACTAATAGCTCTCTACAGCTTCAGATCTCAAAAGAGACAAAGCTGTACGGTTTCCTGGCAGGCTTCCATGATATGACCCAGAACTGTCCCCTGTCCATGAATAACAGCCTGAATTCTTGATTTTTCTCTCCTTTTAACTCCTTCTCAACAACACTTCTTCCCAAGGAAGTCCTGCCAGCAGCTTTCCGAACAAACACACTTATTCCATTAGTTGTTTTTGCTCTACATCCAAAGCAGGAGCTCTGTCGCACCGGGCGACCCACCAGCTCCGGAGCAGAGGGGCCAGCGTGGCTCTCCACCACAGCAGCATGATTTTACAGTAATGCAATAACTGAGAACAGGCTGTGGCTGCCGGCACAAGCCTGCCATGTGTAAGCACAGCACACTGTGCTGGTGGATCAGCCTAGACAAGTCTTATCTGCAGATTAAATGATTCAGTGGTCCTTACCTAATGAGTGAGGAATTTGTGCCTGGACCCTGACACTGCATCTAAATTTATGCACTGCAGTTGGGAGAGGAGCTTAGATTTGTTCAGCTCTCTTCCTGAAAAGGGAGGAAGCAGTTTTCTCTGCAAGTAAATCCAGGTAGTCCCCTGGGACTGACTGCAACTGTAGTTTAGTCTCCTCTTTTAAATCAAAGCTGGGAAGAAAAGAAAGGAAAAAAAAGCTTTTCCCTCCCTGATCTTTCTGTGTCTTTGCCTTCTCTTCCTACTTGCTCCGAGCAGCACCAGTCTGTAGTTGTGACTCCTTAGATGAAGAGCTCTCAGGAGCCTTGTGACTGTCCATCCTTTGCAGATGTTGCTGAGAGGTCTTGCCGTAGCAGCCTTTTCACCTAGCTCAGCAACATGGAAAATTACAAGACAGTCCAACTTTGGAGCAGAACTGGGAAAAGTGGGGGGTTTTTGGGGCATGGGGGGGTGGTTTTTTTTTTTTTTACTGGGGAATAGGAGGGGATCATGGAGGCAGTTAGCAGGATTCTTGTGAAGATGGAGATGGAAACAAATGCATGCCTGAAAAAAGCCTCCCCTCTAAAATTTAGCCTCCTTAGAGCTGTGAGATAACACAACACAGGTCCAGTATAGTAGTGCCACTTGGGACTAAGGAGGGCTGTTCCCCAGCCCAGGCAGTGAGAAGCTGCTGGAGCTGCCTTCAGGCAGTACATAGAAAAGAAAGTTCCCCAAGTCAGAAAACAAGTAATCTGACTCGTGTGTGGAGTCACCAGAGCAGGACGACCTGAGTCATGCCTGTGGTAGTGCAGCTGGAGGGATGGCTGCATAGCAGAGCGATGGCTCAACTCACAGGGCAGAGATTTCCATCCCTGCAAGGGGGGCACCCGCTCAGAAAAAGCTGGAGAGCACATGGAGACGACAGACACGCGATGTGTAGCCACGCATGGCTCCGCTTCGCGTTGGCCGGGGGGCTCCTGGTGAGCTGGAGGCAGGTGACTGGGCTCCTTGGCCCATGCAGCAAGATGTGCCTCCTGAGGAGCACTCAGTGACCGATGCGCATTCCCTTTTGGTATCCCCAAATTCACCTTTTTTCCCTCCTCACAAAAGCCTTGCAGCCCCCTGTTCTCTTGTTTGATCCTTGAAAAGTTCATTCTCCTTTTTAGTTCCTTTAAGTTTCTGAAGTCCTTTATGTCCTGTTGCGGTGGGAAGGAAAATTGTCTGTAGGAAGGGGACAGTAATAATGAGACCATAGTGCCCAGCTGATCTGGAGAGTCAAAATTCGAAGGTGCTAAAGGGTTTGATGTTTGGGTTGAAATGCCGACCAGTTTCAATCCCTCCCATTCCCAGTTTATCCTAAAACACAGGTGCTGCTTTGGACGTCAGGGGTGATTTTTCCCCTCCTTTGTGCTCTCTATATTGATAACTTTTACTGCTTTTGCTGTCGTTTCCTAACTGTATTTGTCATCTATGACTAAAAAGTGTTAAGAACTAGATAGTATGACCACGATCGTTATTAGCAGCCCCAGCTGAGCACGAACCACCACTCACGCTCAGTGTATGATGCTTCTTGTTAAGAAATTGTTTTCCCTCTGTCCAACAGCAAGCGTGGCCCAGTGGCACTCAGCAGATCCTGCTCCCTCCTGCCTGGCAGCAGCTGACTGGGGTGGCCACCCACACTTCTGTCCAGCACGCAACCGTCATCCCGGAGTCCATGGCGGGCACCCAACCACTGGCAGACTGGAGGTAAACAGGAGGTGTTTGGAGGCTTCCTGAAGCACCCAACGGTGCTGGAGGAGCTGTGAGAAGAGCCGGGGCAGGAGGGCTGGGCTCTCGCGAGGCTGCAGCGCCAGGGGCAGGAGGGCAGAGCCTGCAGCCTGCGACCCCCCTGTCTGAGAGCTACGGGCAGCTTCTCCATTCCCCGTCCTTGAAATGGAGGACTGTGCCCATGCCGCTCCCTTGAGTCATTTCCCTGTGGGAAACACTCCTTCCTGGGGGGACTGGGAGCCCAATGGGCCCTGGAGGAGGGTGCCTCGGTGAAGGCAGTGGGGGAGCATGTGAAAGAGCCTGCTGAAGAGCCGCCAGTTGCATTTTAAGTGTGTGCCTGTCTCCCCACTTTGCAGAAACACCCACGCCCACGGCAGCCATTATAACCCCATCATGCAGCAGCCCGCGCTGTTAGCTAGCCACGTGACTCTCCCGGCAGCCCAGCCCGTCAACGTGGGTGTTGCTCACGTCATGCGCCAGCCACCCGCCACCGCCACCTCTGCCAGGAAGAGTAAGCAGCACCAGTCAGCACCCCGGTAAGTGTGCACGGCCCCGGTGCTGGCGTTGGTCGTGGCATGGGTGAGGCGGGAGCCCGTTCCCGGTTTGTTCTGAATGCAGCCCTGCCATGTGCGTGTGCTGACAAGGGTGGTATTCACTGACATCTGTGGGGAAAAAGGAAGTTTGTTCCACGGCCCACAAGTGATTAGGTCACGCTTTTTGTGCTGCTTCACCTCGTCTGTACCCAGGTCAGGAGAGCAGAGGGTAAGAGGTAGTCAGGTGCATTTTATACCTGGTGAGCATCATTTTGTGCAGGAGTTAGTGGCTGGAGGGGATGCGGGATGGGAGACTCACACCCAGTTCATACAGCTCATTATGCTGCTGTGATTATTTGAGGCCTTGTAGTCACCGGAATTGAAAACGTAACTATATTCTCAGGTCAGTGTGGCGTAGTGCCCGGTTGCCATACCTTTTCTTCCCACATCATCTCGAGGAAGCACTCCTGAGGTGCAGTGTCTGCATTTCCACAGGGTGGTGCACCTCCAGGGGACTGCATCTTCAGGAACATGTGCCTGATGTGTGCACACAAGATCTGTCCTTTCAAAAGCAATGGGGTGATGACCTATCTTCTGAGCTTTAATGCCATGCAGAGCGGGGGACTGGGGTGGCTGTAGGCCACCTTCAAGCTCTCTAGTGCCTAACACAGGTGGTTGGTCCCTATCTTCAACAGTACACTCCAGCAACAGATACCCGCACTGGCCTTTTTATAATCGTGGCAGCATAAACCAGGGAACATTTTATAAGGACATCTCATACAGGAGCAGTCCTCAGACACCTAAATCTATCAGCTCCCAGTAGGACCATTTGGTTCTGCAAGGAGGAGACTGGGTTTTGGTTCATACTCTGTTATGTGGCACAACTCAAATGATGGGATGATTGCAGCGCCTGTCACAGCCCTGTAATCTTGCCTAGAGGACAAGGCAGTTTAAGATGTATGTGCAGCTGGTCTGGGGAAAGTCCTCTGGGCTGTGAAACTAGCACATTTCTGTTAAAAAAAATAAAACAGAACAGTGCAGGGGAGAGAACCAAAATGGGTCACCATTTGTGCAGTGGCGAAAACAGGAGCTTGTGGTTTTCCTGGGTGACTGGACTGGGTCCAGAGGAGCTCTTGAGTTCACAACCAATTTGACTCCAGTTAAGAGGCCACTATTTAAATCCTTCCCATTTATCTGCTCTCTAGTGTTGCATTTACTTTGGGTGGGCTCCAGCTGTCTTAGTCCATTCGTAACGCAGAGCAGAGGCAGCTACATGCCCTGCAAGCCAGCCAAAGAGAACGGCTGTTGCAACCAGTGTGCCTGTGCAGGGCCTCCCCTCTCCCTTCCCTCTCCAGGGGCAGGGTGGCAGTGTCCAGGAGGAACTGGACACTTTGAGAGCAGTGGGTTTTTACAGCTTAATTGTGACACTTTTGTAGCCACATGAGGAACATGCTCATTTGGAGAGGAGGGTACTCCACACTGCTCATTGGTATTCAAAAAGCACTGCAAATGCTACTGTGCAGCCGTTTGTTATGCAAAAGACCCCGTGTAAGTTGGTATAGTGCGATACGTCCAGAATGACTTCCTTTTGATGGATACCACCTATTCCTTTTGTTAGCTTTTGGGCCAGGCTGAATGTGCAGCCCAGGCCTCACTGTAGAACAAAACCAGAACATTGTTTTTTTCATTTTTGTATCTGCAAATGTTCTGCAATAGGCAGAGAAGATACAAGAAATAGAAGGAAGAAAGAAAATGTGGGAAATGAGTGAAATGGGCTTTAGTCAGTGTGCTTTGGTAAATAATCCCATCTGCAGACCTGTGCTGCACTGTTTGGTGGACAGGTTCTGTGTTCAGATCCCTGATTCAAGTGGGCCCTTTCCATCTGTCAGGCAGGGAAGCTGAAGTAGGAAGACTGGGGAAAAAGCAGGATTTGAGAATGTTTTTCTACTGCATAATAAAAAGATTGTTCTTTCTGATTTATATATGCTGTATCTGCTGCCTCACATGGGAATGGAATGAAACTGAGTATGTGTGCTCCCATCTGTGTGCTGTCATCCATGGGAGTCCACTATCCTAGAGGATGAAGCATTGGGCTGGAAAAGTTCATTGAAAAGATTCTAAAACAGAAAATTAAATTTCAGTTTTCCTGAGAAATGATTGTTGTTTTCCACAACATATCCTAATTTTACCTTTAGCTTTTTCTGGCCAAAAAATACCTGTTCGTGATGCATCCATGCAGGGTACAGGAGAACAGGGTTATCATTTCAGTTCTTCTTCCTTCTGCGACAGCCGTACTGTGCCTGCCTGTGGTTTGTATGTCTGGGCTGTGTGACTAGCCTCTACCTCCCAGCACAAACTCCTGAGAGGCAGCATTTCTCATCTGGAAATTTCTAGGGAAAACAAAATTGAATTTTTCACTAAAAGAAACTACTTTTCAGCCAATTACATAAATAAGTCATGTGAGGCACTCTGACCTTTGAAGAGGTGACTATGTCAATTTTGCAGTTTTCCGAGACTCCTTAAATCGGTGCCACAGAGACCAGGAATCAAGCCATGGCGACGGGCAACTTAAGCAAACTGAGTTTTAACCAACTAACAACCTTTCCCGTTTCCAGAAATGCATCCACCTATGAAGTTTCATCCTCTCAGTCCATCAGCTCTCCTCAGCGCTCAAAACGAGTGAAGGAAAACACACCTCCCCGCTGTGCCATGGTGCACAACAGCCCTGCCTGCAGCACCTCCGTCTCCTGCAGCTGGGGCGATGTGGTCAACAGCACCACGCGGGAGCGGCAGCGGCAGACGATAATCATTCCCGACACCCCTAGCCCTGCTGTGAGTGTCATCACTATCAGCAGCGACACAGATGAAGAGGAGGAGCAGAAGCATGCACCCACCAGGTGAGCAGCGACTCTCTGCTCGTCTCTGTGTGCAGGAGAGAGAGACAGAGGCAGAGATGTGCTGGAGCATCCCAGGAGTTGCTGTGGGGTCCCAGGAGCTACAGCTGGGTGTCTGTACCCAGGTCGTCTTTCATTTGAGAGGAAAGACGAAGGGGAAGCTAAAATACTAGCTGAGGACTCGGCGGACTTAGGTGATGTTCCCTACCGTGCTGTACATTTGCTGTGTGACCTTGGAGAAGTGTAGTAGTCTCTCTCTGCCACAGTCTCTCATCTGTAAGAGGAAGTAATAGCTTTCTCAACCTCGCAGGACTGTTGAAAGGAGACCCTATGGTGATGTCCCTCTTTAAGTCAGAGAGCTGTTTAAAACAAAGATAAAAAGAAAGGATTGGAAGGAAGGAAGCTTAAAATTGCCTTTTCTCTTTCTAAGTGATTCAGGCATCTATAAAGAGCATTAAATGACACCTTCTATATGTGCTAATTTATATAAAAAGGTCCTGAAAAACAGTTAGTGGTTGTGTCCTAAACACTCAATAATGGTAAATACATTGCGAGAGGTTTGCTCAGTTCTGATTGTGTTGCCAAAACATCCCTGAACTATTGTAAATAGTGGCAGAAACTGATTGCTTTTTGGCTGGCTCTACAGAGGAGCATAGATGAGGCTATAAAGACCGTGGTGACTGAGTTTGCTCCTCAGAGAATTACCTCACGCGAGTGAACAGTGCGGCCCAGGACCGCTGCCACTGGTGATCATCTGCTGTGGATGAGAGAGGACCTAATGTTCCAGGACTGTCTTTTCAGCACCTTTCATCACATGCAAGCACTCTAGGTTTCCCATCTGATGCCTGTCACAAGACATCACTCTGCTTTATAAGTTGTTGAGAAGTAGCTTTGTAAACAGCTGAATAATTACACCATCTTTATGTTGGTAACTGAGCTGGGAATTGTTTTAACCTTCTTGCTCCAGTATTGTCGAGAAAGAATTAATATTATTATTTATTTGGAACATGCACCATGGCATTTTTTCCTTTAATCACTGGAGATATCTATCTATATCTCTGCATCTCTACGCTGTGGTGTTAAGTGGAGCACTGCAAATGTGTGCAGAACAGATGAGATGCGTTTGGCCTCAAGGAGCTGAAAATCTGTAAAGAGGAGACATGTGATGCAGGCATCCAGGGCTGCAATTTCAGCCTGCCTCCCGACAGCCACTGCCACTTCCCATTCCCCTTCTCTCTACCAGTGAACTCCACTGGGCAGCAAGAGCTCAGTGACTCTCAAATTCAGGCTTGCTGTGAATGCAGTGGTTATCATGGGGAACTGATCACCGGACAGCATAACTTATTTCACTTCAAAAATAAAAACAACAAACATATTTCCTTTAAAAAAAATAATTGCTACAGTATTCCTTAGTTTGGTAGGGAGAAGAAAGTGTCTCTCCAGAAAGAGTTCAGTGAAGGTCAGCGTGGAAGTCAGGTGGACTATAATTAAGGAGCTCCCACTTCCAGGGCTCTTACGGGAAAGGAAGGGGAAGACGAGGTGCTGAAAAGTAAGGTTGTGAGGTGGGGCAGCATGAAGAGGGCAGGTATTTCAAGGGTCATGGGAGCTATTTGCAAGCATGTTTACCCATGGTGCTGATCCCAGGCTTTGGGAAATTATGTGCAAATACTTATACTTACCATCTGGGTATCGTCTTGGGTCCAGAGCAGGGTGGAGCGAAGATCTGGGATCCTGCGGCCACTTCGGCTAACAGTTGTCTCCTCTGCTTCAACTTTGCTGCCATCTGACCAGTTTCTTCATTCGGCACCTCTCCAGGGAGACAGACAGAACGAAGTTCTGGAAAATGTCTGGAAATCGAGTTGGGAGTTTGGGGTATTTAAATATTTGGGCAAGATCTGCCAAGGGTAGGAAAGTAGTCCCAGGAGCCAGACTTACATAAACAAACTGGCTTTGATATGACTAAAGCATATTCAGGACACGTTCCTGCCTGGGATCATATCCCTGGCTACTTTCTGTATCCATATGGCATATCTATACAGAGTGCCAGGGTGCCAGCATTCCTGGAAGGCCAAAGCTTAAGAGCTAGATTTAATTTCTGAACCATGTAGAGACATTTCGAATGGACACGGGCTGTTCTCGGGCACTTTTTGGAATTCCAGAGTGAGTTAAATTGCCTGTGCAGATGTGACCAGAGCAAGTGGAGAATTAGAGGCAGAGACACAGATGGAAAACAGCATGTCCAGAATGAGAATTTTTGGTCAAAGTCTCTGGGAGAGTGAAATCAACTCGCTCAGTGCCTTTTGACCTGGGCAGATCTAAGACCAGATTCTCAGCTGGAATAAGAGTGTAACTTCCAGTCAAGGAAGCTGTAAGAGCATTTAATGCCAATGAACTTTGCCCCTGCCAAAGTTGAGGTCTTTCTCATTGAAAGTGCGTCACATCTAGGAAAGTACCTCCAAGTTTTCTTACTCGCCTATTTTTTGGCTCCAAGAAAAATGGGAGTGACAGTGAAGTATGTGCTTTAGTGTAGTCAGTGCCCAAAGGTTCAGGATCTGAGTCGAAAATGAAACCGTGCAAAGAATGCCTTGTCTCACCCATGTTTATGCAAATATTACCCTATTGGGCAATAGCTGTGGTGTGGGGGTGAAAAATAAGGAATTATTTGAAACATGCTATTGGTCACATCCTAACAATATTAGCTTTTTCTAGATTAGAGTACAGAAATCATATGGCACTTGAGAGATCAAAGTTAATTGCCTGAGCCCATCTTATTGATAGCAGTGATATCTTTGCATTAACTTCACTGGAGTTGAATCAGCTCCTGAATTTGCTACAACACTACTTCTCTTATTTCTTATGGTGGTAGAAATTTCTCTTTGACCCATGAGATTAAAAATGTTTATTTTATTGATTGCTCAGCAAAAAGAGATTAGAGCTACCTGTGGTTGCGAGAAGTAGTAGATCCTTCAATGATATAAGAGTTCCTAAGTCTCAGTTTAAGAAGGACTGGTAATGCTGATAAAATATGATACTGCTGATGCAGTAAAGGAGCCCTACAGCCGACAGAAAAGCCTCTCTGTAATACCAGAGCAGCAGAGAGAGCTTTTCTTGTATAGGGGATGCAGATTTTTTATTGGCGAAAGAAAAATCTGGAGAATTCAATGTGATATGGGCAGAATTTTCCTTTTCCTAATGAAAAGCACAGATGTTCAAGAAGGATGTTTATGAACTGCCAGCTGACCAGGCAGGCAGGCCAGCATGTTGCTTGTTCTGTGCTCACGTGTGTTTTGCACTGTCGATGAGCATAGCTTGGTGAATTTTTTTTAAATCAATAGTCGTCTGAAAATGCTGGGCTCCTTGTCGGGTAAAGGTGCTGGGGAAGTGGTGCAGGGTGGGCTCTGGAGGACCTCTGGATGGAGCCTTGTCAAAGGGGGCCATCTACTGGGCCCCAGCCCCGTGCCTTGGGCAGAATCACTGAGGAGGGACCTCAGGTACAGTTCTGCAGGGACTGTCCTCAGAGAAATGGTCAGAGATTTTCAGGGGGAATATTCCTGATTTAAAAAATCAGTTTGTCAAAACTAAGGCTTTTTGCAAGCTACGTTTAGATTTTTCTAGTAATATCCCCAACACAGTGGAATCTGGGGAAGCTTCAAAACTACAAAAAGTTTTGACTTTTTTTTAAAGGGAAGGAAGTGTTAGTGGGCTAACTAATTAAGGGGAAGACTTCTCTTTTCTGGTTTAATGGGGAGGGGGGGTTCTTTCAAGCAAATAATAAAAAAAATTGAAATGGTCAAAATAAAAAGGGAACATTTTTACTGAATGAAATTGTTTTTACCTGGTTTCTGATACGCACAAAGTTCTGTGTGTGACATTTTGTCCTGTAGAACAGCAGAAAAAAATTTGCATATAAAAAGCATTAAATGAACAGGAAACAATTTTTTTACCCTGTTTATTTATCACCAGTGAATTTCTAAACTCTCAGTTCAGCATCCTTTACAAAGAGACTTTATAGGCCAAAGAGCTGTTTACTTCTGCTCTGTAAGATAATACCCTGACTGTTATTTATTCTGGAAAGAAGAATTTAGGTCTAACCATTACCTGTAAAGCATTGAAGAGAGTGGAAACAGAGAGTAAACTTGATATTTTTCATATAAATTCCTCTTAGGTTTTTCTACTTGCTCTTGCAAGAAAGTCAAGCAGACAGACAGACAGACCAAGAGTGCAACCGCAGTCACAGTAATCGGAGCACATATTCACCGAGTAGTGAGTAGTATTCCCCAGTATACAACTTCATATAGTGCAGTGGTTTAAATGTAAGTCCTCCCTTGACTAAATGTTTCTGAAGCTTATAAGTGGAGAAAAATAAACTCAAACACAGAGCAGAGAGGCACAGGTGCACCCTGGAATTGTGGCTGGGAGGGAGGGAGGGAGAGCACACGCGGCCCTGCAGCAGGGATGCGCCGGGCCGCGCTGGTGGTGCAGCGACGGGTATTTCCATGTCCTGCCAAGGGCCCCATCGCAGAGCGTGGCAAGAGGAAGAGGTGGAAGGAAAGGCAGTGGAGGAAAGGCTGTTGTGATGTGCCTAGATGACTTCCCATCCAAGCAATGGGTGCAGCAGCCAAGGAAAATATGACTGTTTTCTTGAAACTATACAATGATGGCCTTGAGGTGGGTGGTTTTGAGGGTGCTTCCACCCCAAAGAGGCAGGAGAGCCCCTCACTTCCTCACTGCCTGCTCTGCGCTAGTATCATTAAGTAACACCTCTCCAGCTTGGTTTTCTGTGGGATCCTCACAGTAATCATTGTCTTCCTGGGCAAGAAGGACTGACCGAAGCTGTCATGTGGGCATACCGAGCAACTACCTCACTGGCCACCTTCACTGGCACAAAATTATTGCAGGCTTGGGTTTTTTCCCTTTCTCTTAAGATGGTAAACTATACAGTGTGGTCTCTGTGTGAGTCTCACCTTTATAACAGAGCGTAAGCAGATGCAAGTTGTTATTCACGTCGTAGCGCAACGGTGGTAAAGCCTACTTCAGAGGACTTTCACTCCCCTTACGGACAGAAATTGCTGGCAGGCACAAACCAGGTGCTTTTGCCAACTTGCTGATGTGTGTGTGTGAGGGTCAAAATAGCATTTGTAATTCTCTTTTGACATGTAGCCTATTGTGGCTATGTTATGCTGTGCATAGTAATGCACTGACTCTGCATAGCAATACATTGACTAACCACAGTCATTTGGTAAAAAGATTGCTGCCTTCCATCTCTAGAAGACACACTGACATGCAACTAATACTTAAAATAACAAAGATAGACAGTAGCTCCTTCAGCAAACCTTCAGCAGCAGGACCTTTACAAGCTGCTACGCAATTCAGTATATATGACTTAAATAGCTACAGCACATGCTGTGTAGCCTAATAAAATGGCCTCAGTGTAGTACATGATAAATATTTCTTAGCATCACAAATTCACAAAGAAGGTGAGAGCAGATTAAGAGGTTGGGATGGAGGTTGAGCTGAAGAGAGAGGGGCATGTTCTCAACACTGAGCTATGCATGGCATAAGATTTCAACGTGAAGAGAACGATTGCAGTTGTAGCATGAGTTTTTGTTGGCTGACCCTATACTTTCCTAGAATAGGTGGATTATTCAGAAGCAGCAAACTGGAAAGGTTGCATGTTATTAAGTTTTCAGAGACCTGGAACAGAATTTTTGTGATGTGATGTAAAGCTAATGTGCCATGGTGTATACGCACACCAGTCCAGAGGCACAGTTGTAAGATGGTGGCCTTCTTCCCCCAAACTAGAAGGGCATGTTGGTGACCTTGAGAGCTGGAAGCCTCTGTTGCCATAGTGTCAGCCACACTGAAAGGTTTGTGTCTCTTTGGGTGAACCACACACTGCAGAATTGCCCCCACTAGACACCATTTGCTTTTTCTAGGATTCTGGTGTAATTCAAGATACTCAGGGAAAAAAGATTGTGTTCAGGCAGTGCTATCACATACAGAGCTTTTGGGCTGGGCCTTCAGCAAGTAGAAATAATCTCAAGTTGCCTTGTTACAAGAGCTGTTGTCCCTGTCCTTGTCCTTGGCTATTTAGGTGGTTTCAGTGTTGTTTTAACACCTAATTCAGCATCTTCTTTACCTTAATTTCCTCTCACTTTTTGTTCTTGATGTCTGCATTTGGCACCTTTCTATAACGATGTCTCAGATGCCCGCCTTAGTTTCTTGCCCAGTGCTTGTGCATAAACTGTCATCTTTTTCCTCTATCAGACATTTCCTTGAGATCTTACCTTGCTGTGGGGAATAAGGATCCACATCCCTCTCTCTGCTGTGCACTCACGAGGGTAGTATATGTTAGAGAGCTGTCTCCAAGACCTGTTGCTGCATGTTCAGAGGCACGGTCATGCTCTGTGTCTGCGCATTGAACAGACTTGAATTGTTGTGTGTCCCAAGTTTGAGAACAAGCTCTTCAGGACCAGGTGGGAATGGGATACCATTCATAAATAATAATAAACTTACAAAGCAGTGCGTATTTTTCCAGCTGCTGTTCTGAAAGGGAGGACGCAGCTCTAGCCAGTAAGGGTTAAAAAGCCTTCCTGGCTTATTGCTTTTCAGGCTGCGTAAATGGATTTGATGCCACTTTGGTAATCTTCTCCCCCTCCTTCCTCTGGAGAATTAAAATACACCTACCCATATAATGCAGGCAGGCACACAAGCTGACCAGGAACACATGCCAACTCTCAACACTACTAAATCACGTACGCTGCTGCTACTGTGCTTGCAGGAGGGAAAGCAATTACCAGACTTGGAGTGAGCTTAATAGGAAGGGGGCAAGACTTTTAATAGTATTTTTCTGTGTAAGCACAAACATCCCCAAAAGCTGTGGCTGAGTTATAGGACTACAGTAAGCTTGCTGAGTAGGCAAGTGCTGTGTCAACAGGTAAAAGCTCTCAGTCCTGATAGTTTGTGAGCAGGGAAAGCGATACATCAGCCTGGACCTCACACAGATAACTCCTGCGTTACTGCGAGGTGGGGAGAGCAGCTGAGTCCTCAGAGGGAGCTGGAAGGAGGACAGTTGCTGGCTAGCAAGAAGGCTTGGAGAATGGGCAGAGCTAGCTCTTCTGGGTTGAATTTTCAGAAGCCCCCCTTTTGGCTTAACGTGTATCTTTAAGCCTATGAATCAACTGATTTTCAGCCTGAGTTGGGCCTTTGATGCTTTTGAAATTCCCACCCTTAATATCTGGCGCAGGCTATGGTACAGCAGGTGCCGAGCTCTGAGCGTGTGTGAATAGTCTTGACTGACTTCTCTGCCTGCTCTAACATTAACCTCAGTCATTACCTTTCCTAAAGACAAAAATCCAACTGCTTTTGATGGGACTTCTCATGCGCTTGAAATGATGGAGCCTGCTGAATCAAGTGGCTAATCACTTGGGCCCCAGTCCTGCAAATACTGACCCATGTGCTTTAACTCTGTTACTGGAGAAGTCCAGCTGACTTTGGTGGATGACACATACTAGTAGTGAAGAGCACTTGCGTAAGGCTTGGCAGGACCATAGCTCTGGTCCTTTTCAGTTTCCCATCCATGAAGTGAGTTTAATATCCTGCTATGGTCCCTTTCTCTGGAAAGGTTTGGGGACGCTTATTTGTTTAACCAAACAGATCTGCTTGATTTTGTTATTGTAACCAAGGATCTGTAACACTTTGAACGAGAAGGCTCCTCATGGTCCCTGCTTTGACAAGCCCTCAATCAAATTGGTGAAAAATATGCCCATTCTAAAGCAATAAATAGCATAGATTACACAGAAAAATATCTTTCCAGTTCTGCAGCTTAGCCTTCCCATGTCAAGTGTCAGCTGAGAGCAAGTATTTCCAGTTCAGCAGCTCAACCACTTATGGAAGGAAGGGGCTGTAAAAGAATAGCTAGACCTTATCAGTTGTCAGAAAACTCTTTAGTGACTTGATTTTTCTTTATAAAATGTAATAACTGTCAGAGGTAGAGAATATATATCTCTTCCCAACTGGCAGCCAAGGGTATCTGCAAAGGGCAAGCAGTGTGGATACTCATAAATGCATGATTACAGGCATTTCTACTGAAGGAGAGAGGAATATTGATGCAATATTCGTCATTTTTATTGGCTTAATAGTCTTCTTTCGTAACACCATATCCAAACTGCTACATCTTTCTTCACATACAGTAGTTGTCCATCTAAGATACGCTGTTGCTCTTTCCATTTCTAATCCAGCACTCTCCAGCTCCTTGTGGAAAGCCAGAATACCAGGGGCCGCTGTCATACCTTTGCTTTCAGCTTCCAGATTGCTGCGCGATAGCTTCCCCTCTATCATCTGCCCTGTTTCAAGTGTCAGTGCTTTAGGATAGCAGGGGCCTCTTGAGACATATTTTTTGCTGTGTGCAGCACAACATGGTCTTGTGTCCTCTTTGAGGCACACCAGGATCCTGTGGTGATAGCCCAGGGCAAGTCTGCGTGATGGTAACTTGTTTGTGAATACAGCACCCCAGGGCGTTCTCTAGTGGAGAAGATGAGAGCTTTTCCATTACAAGTCTTGGGAAAGGTGGTGAGCAGCAGTTTGTCGATGCTGATGGAGAGGCTTTGGGATGGACAAGTTGAAGGGAACCCACCAGTGCTCCTGTAGCACTGTGAAAAATAAATAAATAAGGCAAACAATGTCCTTGGAAGGAAACTGTTCTCAGCATCTGCTCCACCTTTCCCTGCGTAAGAAGCGATGCTGAGACTAGGGAATAAATGGATCCATCACAGACTAAGACCGGATTAATCAGCTGTTCCCTGGACTGGACCGGCCGGAGTGAGGGAACAGAGAGGAGACTCTGTGGTAAAGGGATCTCTCTCTTTTTAAAGTGCACACTCAAGAAGTTAAGAGATGGATTCCTTTTCTCTGTGGCATTTCTGTTCCTGTTGGGGCTGTTTCCACCATTAAGCCTAATTACTTAGCTTTTTATGTGCTATCCATTTCTTTTCATCATTTTAAAAACTTCAGTTGCCATAACAACATAATGCAATCAGTGAAACATAGCAGCTATTTTCTGTAGTCAAGGTCTGTGCACTGTCAAGGATGTGAGCCATTTAAGCAAATCTTCACCATCCCCCTTCCTCCCTCCTCTTTCTCACTCTCTCTTTTTCTCCCTAAACAAGCTCATAACAGGAAGGAGAAACCATCAGGAATAATTAGACACAATAGCAGAGCAAATCCCAATCGTACTCATGCAGTCTAGTCTAATGAACTTCTAGCACTAATCTTGGAAGTGTTGATGTTCTTTTTTAATCACTTTTTTGATGTCATAGATAGATTAGCTGCAGCAGGACCTTGATAATCCATGCTAGAGTCAGGAGACCCAGTGGCTATTCAGAGAAAGAAAAGAAAACCAGAAACGTTACGTACTTTGCTCATTTTTTTGTCATTTGTTTCTCGGTTTCAAATGCTTATTGAGAATATATGCCCATTGTATCATATTAGTAAATAGAACGGAGTGTATTTTGTAGATTCATGGGATTAAAGCATGAAAAGTCGTAGCATCTATTATTAAATCATTGCTGGAAGGCTGGGAAAAACCGCCACGTTTTTGTGGGGGTGGTGAGACTTGCAACAAAGCATAGTATAACTGCTGGGCTTCTACAGCACACATATATAAAAAGCAGTCTGAAAATAAATCTGGCAGTCTGGTTCAGTGCTATTCTAAGCAGTGTGAATATAAGATCTATCCACAATGTCTTACTCACTCCTTGACCTCCATGAAGGCTTTCCTGGAATAGCAACGAGTGAGTTTTGAAGCCCGGGATTTGGCTTAAGCAGCATCTATCTGACAGAGGACTGAAGGGTGTGCTTTGCCTTTACAGAGCTAGTCTGTCACAGGCAGAGTCTTCGGGACGCTTCCAAGTCGATCGTTGCCCATTCACTCTTTGCACTTGTGTGCTTGTGTTTCAGCACCTTGTCCAAGCAGCGAAAGAACGTCATCAGCTGTGTCACCGTGCATGACTCCCCCTACTCCGATTCGTCCAGCAACAGTAGCCCTTATTCTGTGCAGCACCGCGCAGGGCAGAACAACGGAAACACCTACGACACCAAAGGGGTCCCAGAGACTCACTGCAGTGGGAACCCCCGAACGATCATCGTCCCACCACTGAAAACCCAGGCCAGTGAGGTGTTGGTAGAGTGCGATAGCCTGGCACCAGGTAAATTGCACCTCTTCCGTCAAGAAAATTAGTCAGAAATAAATGATTTATCTTGGAAGAATCTCATTGTTCGGTTTCATTTTGTTTGTTTGTTTGTTTTGTTTTCCAAAGAAACCATGCTCCTGCCCTTCTCTCAAGTGACACATCTGTTCTTGGGAGCCATATTGCATTATTTGTGTGTCCTGGTACACTCAGGAGTCACAGGGGCAAGTGTCGGTCCCAGTTACTTCTGTACAAACCCAAGAACAGAATGCAGCCTTTAGCTCAACATTTGACATGAAAGGCTCCCAAATGCAAGTGTGAACCTTTGCTGTCTTGCCTTTCCATAGGTTTACTTTAAAACGGGTAAGAGGTTGAAAACACATGGGCATTTTCATCCAGACTTGTTGACATTTCTGGGAAGAACATTTCCCCAGGATCTTCATTACGGACTGATGAGGTTTGCTGATCCAGAGCCTCCGCAATGCTAGATAGTACGATGTGTTGAAAAGGGGCTTATGGTGGAAGTCTGGCCCAAAGCAATTGGCTTTGAGCTACTTGGCAGTCCTTTCTTTTGACACACTGCTGGAGAACACAAAGGCTCAGAGGGTGAGCTCCCCACTAGCTCCTTCTCCCTCCCTTCCTACTCACCATGAGGTCAGCCAAGACAGGGCTTTTTTGTGCTGTGCACACTATACTTTCCTTCCTCTCCTTGGGATTTATACCTGCATCGTACAGTTCTGCTGGCAGAACAGTTTCTCACACTTCTGAAGGATCTATAAAGCCTTCTCTGGGCCCAGTTTGGGTCCAGATACTGGCTCTGCTTGTCTGCCTCTAGGATAACAGGCTGGCCATGTATATGAAGCACTGCTGAGGTATTCTGTTAATTAAGAGAAACGGTTTTCTTATCCTGCTTCTGTTGTATGTCTCCTCCCAAAAGCCACTCTGGAGGAGATTCAGTGAGGAAAAGGTAGGGTGAACAATTAAAGAATGTGATGTAAGCTACAAATGTGTTTCCTTTCCTGGCACAGTCACCACCAGTCACCACTCATCCTCCTACAAGTCCAAGTCCTCCAGCACCGTGACCTCCACCAGCGGTCACTCTTCAGGGAGCTCGTCTGGAGCCGTTGCCTATAGGCAGCAGCGACCAGGAGCACATTTCCAGCAGCAGCAACCTCTTAATCTAAGTCAGGTAAGTCAACCGAGACAGATTTTGGTGGTGCGTCACCCAGCTGTTACCGCTCCTCCAGCGTCCTGTCTAGTCTAATGATAGTTGGGCCCCGTGTTGGGTTTGATCGACTTGTTTCAACTTCACTGCAGACCTTGATCTTCCAGCTCAGGCAGCAGAGGTAGCGCAGATCCCACCCCTGAGCGGGCTGGTGGTACTCTTACCATGGTTTTGAAGTCAGATGATCTGGCAGTGTGAGGGGGAATAATGCGAGAGAGAAGGTGCAGTGGCTCAGACACAAAGGAGTGGAGCATGACCGTGTAGGAAGGACTGAATTCTCCTTAGCTGTGGGTAACTATGAGGAGAGTGTCTTCCAAGTGAAGGGAGTGCATCAGCCCGGCTGCGGGATTGGGAGAGGTCCCCATCAGATGTGACAAGGCAAAGCAGAGCCTCTGTGTATATACATGACCTCACGTAGTGAGTTGGATCCATCCTGTGATAAACCTGGGCTGAGATCTGCGCAAATCCCGTTACTTGGCAGCAGGCAGTTCTTAAGGTGTTTCAGAGTCTGTGATCAAAACATCCAGGGAGCTCCCCAGGAGCTTCAGTAAATAATGCCCTTTTCACATACTGCACTTGGGGCCTCTCTTCCCCAAGGTGAGATAATGAGAGTAGGGAAGTTACAGCACAGTTACCAACGTTTCAAGAGGAGAAGGTCTGGAGAGCTCGGAGAACAGTGCTGGTTTGCATCCAGAGCGGGATATAAGCAGAACTGTTTTTTTTAAAAAAATAATTTGGGGGAGAAGAATGTCTCTTCCCCCTCAAAATGTAGTTGAAATTTAAAAATTTAAATAAACTTGAAATAAAAGCAAGTGAAAATGGAGGAAGTGGGCGAGATGCTGTTTCCAAGAGTGGGGGAGGAGTGTGGCTGCTGCATTTCAGACCACAATGACAGTGTAGGGAGTGCTTACAGAGAGGATGAGAGGGCTTGGAAGAATAGAAGGAAATAACATGGAGCATTGCGCTTCTTGCCTTCTAATTCCTACTTGATTGGTTATTTAATACTCTGACTACAAATGACTGGGAAAACTCCTTGACATTATTGTGCAATGCAAAAAAAACCAACTTAGAAGATCCTTGAAAAAGTACATTACTCCTGTCCCACTGCAAGACGTTGCCTGTGCTCAAGTAATTAGAGCTGATTACGTGAGGGTACCGGGCGCCTGCAGGATCTGATCGAGCCAAGGGTTTTATCTTTCAAAAATAAATAAGTTATTTTTACTAACCAAGGGAATGATAACTGCAAAGACCCAAACTTAGCAAAAATAAATTGCCTGTTCCAGACTTAGTTAGGCAACTTCATTCCCCTGAGCTGTCAGTGGACCACATTTCATCAGCATGTTCACTAACAAAAGCCGTGTGTTGTGTGAGCGACTGGACTTGTGGAAGATGTTCTTAGGAGCCAGGCATCCAAGGCTGGGTCTTCATGGTAGCTGTGCCAGGAGGTTGTGACTCAAACTGGGGGACTGCATTGTCTTTTTTGGGGCCATTTCAGTGAATGTATGAAACTACAGGGTCTTCCTAGGCTTGGGAGGGACCCTTTGCCATCACCCATTTCTAAGGGAAGACTGTGGTGATGTTGAGGGCGTCAGGAGGAGCACAAGGGACTTTCCTGAGGCCGTTCTGGTGTTGCAGGGAGGCTCCCAGGCACCACTGAGGCGGTAAAGAGCCGTCTCTTGTCTTGTAACTGCTTATCACTGTTGCTGTCTTTATCCAGGCCCAGCAGCACATCACGACCGATCGCACAGGGAGTCACCGGAGACAGCAAGCCTACATCACTCCAACGATAGCTCAGGCCCCGTACTCTTTCCCGCACAATAGTCCCAGCCATGGTACAGTTCATCCTCACTTGGCCGCGGCTGCCGCTGCTCACCTGCCCACCCAACCCCACCTCTACACATACACCGCCCCGGCCGCCCTGGGCTCCACGGGCACCGTCGCGCACCTGGTGGCCTCCCAAGGGTCTGCGCGGCACGCCGTGCAGCACACCACCTACCCCGCCAGCATCGTCCACCAGGTCCCCGTCAGCATGGGCCCACGGGTTCTGCCCTCACCCACCATCCACCCGAGTCAGTACCAGGCTCAGTTTGCCCATCAGACCTATATCAGTGCTTCTCCAGCCTCCACAGTCTACACTGGATACCCACTGAGCCCCACCAAGGTCAACCAGTACCCTTACATCTAAACACTGGAATAAGGAGCAAGAGACGCACCCATCCCGGGGGAGTGAGGCGGCCGCTTTTGTACTGAAGAACGTGACAAACGAACAATGCAATGGGAGGCTCGCGTGAAACTTGAACGAAGGAGACTTTAAGGAAGAAATGAAAAAGAGGAAAGAAGGGGGAGAACCAATTCTACACTTTTTATTTAAAAAAAAAAATAGAAAATGGAAAAAAAGAACAGAAAAAAATAAACCACAAAAAAACAACCATTCTGCACCAAACTAGAGAGAGAGAGAGAAGCAGAAGGACCCTCCAGCGGGTCCTGTCTTTTGAAGAACTTCACCAACAGACTTTTAAAGGTTATTTTCATCCAATAGTGAGCTACATTTAGAAATTTGTTATCCAGAACACCTAAAATGAAATCCATTAGGTTTTTAATCCAGTAGGTATATGGATTAGGGATTTATCCAGCATTTCAAAGGGTTTATACCCCATCTTTACAGTGATCTTCATATCCCAAAGCATGCATAAGGTTTTGGGGTTTTTTTTCTGGAAATAGAAAGTGGGTAAGGGAGGCTGAGGGAGGAGGAGAAAATGTTGTCCCAGTGCTGTAAATTCGGATCTAGCACTGCTACACTTAAACACGCCTGGGCAAAAGAGGCCACGCAGCACTGGTTGAGAGCAGAAGCGATGGGGATGTTTCTCCCTTTCCTTGAACACACTGGATAAATCCCTGAGAAATGCTATTCCTAAATGAGATCTCTAATAATGTATGTTGGATTTCAGTTGCGTTTCATTTTATTTTATTCAGAAATTTTCCTTTTCAATCCCTAGCCGTTTTAGTATAGGAGGAGACATTTTAGCTGCCCCCCACCCCGCCCCCCCCAGCCCCCGGTAGAATGTAGCACTATACAGGTCATATGCCCTTTTTACTATTTTGTGTTGAACTTCAACGATACCAATAGACTATTCCTCAATGTGATTGCACAAAGAAAAGTGATATAACATAGGCATGTAACAAATGTGATTGTCCAGGTATGTATGTGTGTGTGTGTGTGTGCGCGCGTGCGTGCGTGTGCGTGCAGATGCTGCCTTCTCTCTGTGGTGTGTTCCTCGGCACAGCCATTACAACTGTCACAGTCTTAGTTTTACATCATTCCCTCGTAGTGCCTTACCAAACTACAGACGCGGTTTAAGGGTTTACTTCCACTGGTACTCCTAGAAACTGACTGAGGCTAGTCGGAATTTACTCTCAGCTCTTTTTCTTTTTTGGGGGTTGTTATTGCCGGTTTTCTTCTTCTGCTGGTGGTGTTGTTTTTTTTTCCCACATCAACAATCTTAGCTCCCTTGGCGAGGTGTTGGGGAGGCTCATCGGGGTTGGAAGTGCATATAGCTGGGTGTTTTGTCGAGCACTGGATGAGCTGGAAGTGACCAGGTCAGTTGTGAGACCCAGGGTGACTCCCAGAGGGTCTAGGGATTCGTTTGTGGACTGGTCGGTTTCTATCCTGTTGAAATAGCAGGTTTCCTCCCCAGAAACTGAATTCTCATTCTGCTGTTTGCCGACGTTCTCGAAGGAGTGGGAGGACAGCGTCCGCCTGCATTGTCAGGTTGTCCCAGTTGCATGTCTGAAATGGGAACAAAACTTTAGCCCGTGAAAGGGGGAAACACCAGTTGTTGCCAACAACTCTCGCTACGTCTGTCGATGGAAAGGTGTTGGGAAAGGGCTGGAGTCCCAAAGCAAGCATGAGAAAATCCAGTTGAGAGAGTCAAACTCAGGTTTCTTAAGTGAAAAGAGTCTTGTAATACATCGGGCCTTACCCACTGTAACGTAGCTGTGACAGTATGCGCTTCCCCTCCTCCCTTCTCACCTACACCCGCAAAGATTGCCTGCAGCAGCAGAGTGACCCTGGAACCGGAGAGCACAGTGGTCCTGTGGGTCCTCCACGTCAAGGAACGCTACATGGTCGACTTGTTTTCCAACAGGTTTCTAAAGAGAGCCTTTCCTACAGTTGGGTCTGGCTCAGAGGGGAGTTTCGCTGGTAATGGCAGTTGTACTGGTGCATCAGTATTTGAAAGTGTCTCTAGAGTACCCACGCCTGTGGATGGCCTGGGAAGGAAGGAGAGAAGAGACTTTGATGGAGCGTTCCCATGTTTCCATGAAAGCTGAAGTCTACGTGGCTGCTCAGTTCCACTCTACCTGTAACTAGAGCATGAAGTATTCAGGTATTTCACAAAATGCTGGAAAATAGCAGGTTCATTGGCAGGGTGGCAAGGGATGGGTTCCCTGAGTGGCAGTGAGGAGGGAGGCTCTCTCAGGTGGGAAAAGCTGACAGAAAGACAAGCACAAATATATTGTCTTGCGGTAAGTGCTTGGCTGGCCTGGAAGAAGAAGGGATCCTGCTATGCATAGGCTGTTCAACAAGGCTGTTGTCTTCTGGCAAACCACCAAATAACCTCCCTGGTTGCCAGCTCTAGTTCCTGACCTACCCTTGCGCAGTTTTCTTCTCCTGCCTGTCCTTCATTCTAGCTCAATATACCGTAGATGAAGATGCGATCTCCCAGCAGCCTATGCACCTTACCCCTCCCCTTCCTTTTGAAAGACAACACGTCCCCTTTCGTCTGAGGCAGGAAAATAAAGCCCTGCTCTCTCTGTTGCATTCCTCTCCTCTCCCACCAGTTCGGGAGCGAGAGTGTCATGCTGCTTGTGTCATGAAAAGGAAAGATAATGTTATTTTATTGTATGGTTGTTATGATTATGATTATTATTTTATTATTATTATATTTTACTCTGGGTTTTAATTGCACACGCATTCCTTAATCTTTGTGGGGGTTTTTTTCTCTTAGTATTGTTGTTATTGTTGTTAATTTTTTTGCTCTTCATCAGTGGCATCAGAAGGGTTGCTGTGTTTTTGAAAACTGCAGGAAGAAGGGGAAACAAGATTGTTCTGATGATGAAAACTCTGCCACTAACGTAGGGGGAGCGGGGCTGCTCTGTGAGAGCGGTTACAGCCTTGAGGGACAGGAGTTATCCTCCAGGTCATATCTGCATTTCAGAATAAGTCCAGAAACATTCACTCAGAGGCCAAAACCAAACAGCAGCTAATGTAATGATCTGTCAGGAGAGCTGGATCAAAGGCAGGTAAGGACCTGAGTGACCTAGGATCCAGCTCACCATCACTTTGTTTGATAGGACATTTACATAAGATCAGGATCTGTTTGTGCTCCAGGCCATGATCATTGGGCCCTTTCGATGAACCCAAGGCCACGCTACACATTAAGGGTTTGATTTTCCTAAAGGAGAAAGTAGATAGGTGGCTCTCCAGAAAGAGGGTTATCGGAGGAGCTGCAGCGGAGGTGTGACTCTCAGTCCCATCACTGGATAAAGGACACTGGTGCGCAGGGACAGTGTTAGCTGGGTATGGCATGGCCGCAGACAGGGCAGGGTTCCTCTCCTGCTCTTCCTCTCTCACTGAAGATTAATCAGGTGTCCGCAGGGCCAGGATGCTAGGATTGCTTCTTTTTTTGTGTGTGCTTGATGTAGATTTTCCCTTCTTTTATAATTATTTGTTGTGGAATTTTATTAAGCTATTCTGGTTGCTAGAGTTTAAATATTTATGTTTTCATTTGCATTGCCTGCTCTGTTAGAATGGGGGGAAGCAGTGGCTTAATTTAAACTCCATAAAAATGTGATAGAACTTCAGCAGAGACTTAAAGTTAATCATGCACTTGAGTGCTTTGCTAAAGAACAGACTTAAACCCTTCAAGTTAATTACTTGTTTATGTGCTCCTCTGGCCTAGGACCAGTGAAGCATGGAAGGTTGCAGTCTCAATCACGGTAATGTTTTACTTGTATTAATTGTGTTTTCCCTGTGTACCCATCTGACCTGCTCTCCCACACGGGCTCAAATCTGATTTTGGGGGGCGTTTGGCAGTGGAGCTGTTATAACAGCACAGACTGGCAGCGAGACGGGGCACACTGTGTGTCAGAGGAGCCACGTTTCACGTTGTCCATCCTGGAGTTGCTGATCTGCCAGCTGTAGGTCGTCAGATGATTGTGGTGATGGGACGCTGTGATTGCAAGAGATGCACAGCACGGCCATCGAATTGCTTTGATGGTGCAACACTGCATGGGAGCTGTGTTTTCTGGTGGGTGTGGGGGAGCTGAGCAACACCTCCTCCCTCACACCTGTATAAAGGAATAGTATGGAAGAAGGTGCGGTACGGTTAGTCACAGGGGGAAAACGGTCGTTTCAGCAGAGGAAGCAAAATCTTTGCATGCTGTCGGTGCCACATACATAATAACAGCCAGCTTGTTTTGCTTGCAGAGTCCTTTGGAGAGGAAAGGGGATTGGCGTGGTTGGGTTGGGTTAGTGTTCTTCATGTGTGGGGGGTAAACGACATGGAAACTTGAGAGGGGAGGTGAATGTTTAGATACTGGAAGTTTTATGGGTGGCTGATGGCTGGCACAGTGAAAATGCAGTCCCTTTCTCCATCATCTCATCATGCATTCTTCTCATGTGGGAAGCAGGAGGAAGCATGGACGTTACCTCTCCTCAGAGGTGGATGTTCAAATTCCTGCTGTGAAACCAGAATGCAGGAGGGATGGGAGAGAACTGCTAACATGAGCAGAATGGAAAACCCAAATGGAAGCACTTCTCACTGCAGACTGGGCCAAATCCAGTCCTTTGAGAGATCAAATGCAATTATATCTTCCTCGTCAGAGTTGTACCTGCTTGCACCCAACAAATTGGACCTTGGCAAGTCTCTCTCTCTCTCTTTCTCTAGTATTTTTTTCATAATACAGAAAACATTCCAAGAAAGGGACACTTCTGTCTGTGACATTTTTCCTTTTTTATACTTACAAAGGATTATGTGTTGTAATTTGGTTTGAAAGCAATTCCATTAGCAAACTTGAAGGGTAATAAACCTGTTTTTTTCTTTAACCAAAGATATATTTTTTTAAGAGAGAGAGAGAACAAGACCCCTACCCACTCCGGAAACTAAATGAAGCCACGAGTCGTGACCGCCAGGCAATGGGGATACACTGTGGAACTCCATCTTTCCTTTCTCTTCTTTTTCTTTTTCTCTCAAGTTTCTGTCATCATTTTGAGTAGCTAGCTTGACAGGCAGAGAAATTCATACTAAATACTGCTGCTATCCTAAACTGTAGGGGATGTCAAAAACCTTCTTCTCTCATTATTGTTCACATTGATTCAAGTGTTTCAGTGGCAACAATGCAGTGTGGAAATGGTGAGATGCATAGTGAGGATAAGCTTCTGGATGCTCTCCGTGCTTCTGTAGTGTCTCCTTCCCTGGATTTAGGATACTGGTTTTGTTCCGTGGGTCCGATCCCAAACCATGCTGCCATGGTCAGGCCAGGCACAGCTGGGCAAGGGTGTTGGACTTAGGCGTGTGTTTTTCCATGGCTTGGCAATCAGCCCATCAGAGATCTGCAGTGCTACCTGTGGGCCAAATCCTGGATACCCGTAGGCAGGGTCTGCAGAAATAATCTTTGTTGAGGGTAGGCAATGCAGAAGGGAAAAACTGGGAAAGGAATGATTTCCCCCTTCCTGCTGACAGAGCTGTCCCTGCTGTGGTTCCATTTGCTGTGGCAGCTTCAAAGCAGTTGATTCGCAGTGCTGGACACTCATCCATGTCACGCCCCCCTCCCATCCCTGAGTCTTGCCGGTGCTGCTGTGAGGAGGGCCTGTGCCCAAAGTACGTGGAGTTCCCACCTTACTTCCCGTGGCCCATTTCTGTGCCTACAGATCATTTTGCTCCCTCCATACTGGGAGAGGAGAAGATGGGTCTGCACTGCTGGGGTTCCCCTGCTGCCGTACTCCAGCAAAGCTGCCTTTGACGACGGTGAGAGTTTCACCCCGGGGTGCTGACGTTGAGTGAGGTACATTTTTCCGCGGTGCTCGAGGCCGTGGTGACGGTCCTGTTGTAAATGGCCACACGCAGGCTCCTTGCTGGAGCACTGTGTTGGACAGGAGGCGCTGGGCTCTCCAGGCTGGTCTGTGTCCCTGTGGTCTCCATCCTTCTCCCCACCACCCGGGAACGCCTCTACCTGCCAGTGATGCCGTGATGCCACCGCACTCGCCGTCCACCCCAGGCACACAGTGAGACCCACCGCAGGGGCAGCCCCTCGAAGTGAGCCCAGGCAGCGCGCAGAGGAGCACTGCCAACCGAGGGCTCCGCGCTGAAGGTGTCTTTTTCGCCCGTGACAAATGTAATTGCTGGGAGTGACCCCAGAGGCGGTAGTTACCTGGGAAGAGCTGCCGATGCAGGTGGAGGTGTGAGAACTGGACTGCAGGTAAGCCGGGCTGAGCTCTGCGTGCATCGGATGCTTTCAGTGGGAAGACACAGTTTAGAACGTTTGTGTGTCAGGAGTGAAATTTGAATGGTAGATTGGCTTGGTTCTTCAGAAGTCTTAGGAAGCATACTAGGAGGCTTTGCGTTTGGCATTTATAGTTTGAAACTCCTGTTTCTCATTTACGGGTTAGCTTTGTCCTTCCAGTTTTAGCAGTGCTGCTATAACAGACTATTCATGTGTGTTTGAAGATAAAGTTTTTGGTTTTAATCTTTTGCTTATCATAGTTAATCTAAGAAAGGCAATACTAAAGGTATATTTTTTTCCAAAAATGATATTTTTTACTGCACTGATAAATATTGTGACATCTCTGTTCTTAACTCTTTCGCTGTGAGGGGAACTGTGTGCAGATTCACACAAACCTTGTAAATACTTGCGTGTACTTCTGACAGCCAGGGATTGATCTTTTTCTTTCCTTCTTCTTTCTTTCTTTCTTTCTTTCTTTCTTTCTTTCTTTCTTTCTTTCTTTCTTTCTTTCTTTCTTTCTTTCTTTCTTTCTTTCTTTCTTTCTCTCTTTCTCTTTCTTTTCTCTCTCTCTTTCTTTCTTTCTTTCTTTCTTTCTTTCTTTCTTTCTTCCTTTCTTTCTTTCTTTCTCCTTCTTTTCCTTCTTTCTTTCCTTCTCTCTTTCCTTTCCTTTCTTTCAAACAAGGTTTCCTCTTTGAAACAGAAAGCAATGGGGCAACAATGCTCAGAGCAAAAGCAAAGCTTATCCCACTTTCAGAACATAGCCAAGGAGTTTTTGCAGTGCTGGCATAGAGTTAATATTTAATGCCAATGTGTTTTGATTATTTTTTTTTTTCAGCAAACTGTTTGGAAAGGCATAAGACAGATAGAAAAGCTTCAGTCTGGAATTCTGATCAGAAAAGTTACCAATCTATTTTATGGCACCTCCGATTTTTCTTTTGTTTTCTTTTTTCTTAATAAAAAAAATAAAAAAATTAAAAATGGCTTGTTGCAGGCTTGCTCACCTGAGCTCTAGGCTGGCCAGTGGCTGTCCCGGGAGCACCTGATGCTCCAGGACCACTGGCTCCTTTGGAAGCAAACCCACTGATCAGGATTCTGGATTCTGATTGCTACAAAGGGTATCCCCCAATACAACGGGATACTTTCTTTTTTTTAAAGAAGGATTTAGATACACTTATATTACGCAAACTGTGACCTAATGGCAATAATTACCTCAAATGTGGGCATTCATCCTGGTTTTAGCCTTTTTGAAAACATGTAGCCAGCTTGAACTTTGATTCAAAGACTCTGAACTCCGTAGGGGCGGAATAGCGATAAATGCCCACCCTGGTCATTGTTGCTTGAGTGAATTCTGAAGACAGTGAATCTTTAAAAAGAAAAAAAAATTAAACCAAGGAATAGATTACTCTTTTATGTATTTTAATCAATTGTGATGTTAAAATGCACATGTAAGTATATATGTTTATAGCTACTGTAAAATGCTTTGGCCTTCTAGAAGATATTTAATGAGTCACATTTTAAACCAATATGAACTGAATAATAGACTGTGGCTACTTAAACAGTTTTCTGGCTACATTTTATAGTTATTACAGTGTTTTATAGTTTACATTTAAACTGGTACTTTTTAAGGGAAATCTTGTGTTTGTAAGTGACACCTTCAAAAACTCAATACAGCTGCCTCTTTTTAATTTTGCCCGTTAAAAATGGAAAAGTACAAATGTGTCTTTAATATGTATATTCTGTTTTGAGATATAACATAGTGTCAGAAAGTCAGTCCAGAAATCAAGTAACCCACTGTATTCCAAAGTCTGGTTGAAAAAACACTCCACCCACTTTGAAGATTTAGTCCAACAGATAAGCTATTTCTTTGTTCACTTGTTTTAATAACATACTTTATCGGGCTCCTTGGGATGAAGCAGGGAGCACGATACTAAATTCACTGTTCTGTGTAGGATCCTCATCTGGATGAAGATACCCACGTCAGGAGAATGAAGGATATTCAAAGGAAGGATTGTACTGTACTGTTGATAAATCATTAGCCAAATGATTAATTCCTGAGTTAGTGAATGCTTGTTTTATTTTGTGAGGGGGTTTTGTGTGTGTGTGTGTGTGATAGCCACTCAGAGGCAATGCTGTAATTTGGCTTCCATCTGTTCACCCCTTTCTTACAAACGATGCTTACCACCACAGAAATGTTTTGAACCAGTAAACAAAATACAAAGTTCACTGACCATCTCCTTGTCGGCTCTGTTTTCTCAGCCCATGCCAGTTCCTGTGAATGCTGTTTCCCCACTGCTGTTACCCTGTACTTTGCATTTTGATATATCACAATCCCCCCTCCCCGGTCTAGCTTAGCTGTCTAGTTTTGTCTGTTGTGTTCTTTCACTTGGGTAACCAATGAACATGGTATAAATGTCTGCTGGGCAAAATGGTACTTTGAGGTCATGAAAGTACAGGAACTGGCATTTAAAAGTATGTATATGTACATCTGAAGAACCAAGCTTCAGCCGTGGAGCTCGGTTACTCTCAGGAGGCTCCTTGCGTGTTTCCATCATGCCTGATGGGGCTGTATCAGTCAGCTTAGAGCAGAGGTAGTGAAAAGGAATGATTGGCGATGCTTTGCAGTCAGGCACCTGTGCTGCTCCCAGTACAATCAGCAGCGGTGGGGCCGGGGGAGTGCAACCCGCCTCCTCCTCCTCCTCCCTCAGCACCATTCCGGGGCTGCCGTGCCCAACTCGTCATCCACATTACCAAAGCGATAAACGTATGGTACGGCAAGCCAGGACTGTCAGCAGCACTTGGGCCAGCTGGAAAACGTCCACCCTTTCTCACCGTGCAGCGCCACCCAACCAACACGCTTTGCTGTCCATGGCATCTGCCTGGCCTTCTGTTCTCATGGAGGGAGTCAGACCCGCAAATACCAGCACACTCAAATGAAGGAGCCACAGGGTCTTGTTGAATACTTTGGCTTGCAGCTTGTTAGGCAAGAAGGGGTTTCTGACACTGGCAACGCACATCCTGTAGGATCTGGATGGTTACATATAGCACCTCTGCCCTCAGCAAGGAAAGAAAACGCTTCTGCAATGCTTCCACCTCACGTGGTTACATACAACACTTCTGGCTTTTCTTTTTCCCCCCTTTTATCCCTTATGTGTTTGATTCTTTATTTTCTTTTATAATTTTTTTCTCTGTATCCTTCTCAAAATGAAACTTCCACGGATATTCCAGGGCACAACCATTTCAGGTGTAAAAAAGGATCTCCTCATCCCATGTTTCACCAACAGAGCAATCGAGGCGGTTTGGGTACCAGATTCTACTTGGGCAGAACCAGAATGTAGCCTGTATCTTTCATACCAAATCAAATTTCTGAAAGGAGAGAAAGTGTCATTAATAGCTTTATTAAAGGAGTGTGTGTGAGAGAGAGAGAGAGAGTAAGAGAGGGAGCGAGAAAGAGAGAAGAAAGAAGGGCATCTCGGAAGGTGAAGAGTCTAGACTTCAGGTAGTTAAAAACGAACCAATGGGTGAAACATTTTTTTTATGAGCCGTAAAATCCTTTTAAAAACAGGAGAGGGGAAATGGAGGGAATGTTTTATGCCTTTCGACTGCCCACAAGCCCAGCGTACTCTGGATGGAAAGTGGAAGTTAAAATACACTGCACCAAAATTATTAAGGGGCAGAGAGGGGGGGAAAAAGCTGTGAAACGCTATCACAATCGCAAGGGAAAAGATGCCCCTGCCCCAGCTCTGGATCTCAAGTGGTTCTTTCTCTACAGTATCATCTCAGCCCAGTAACCCCACGAAAGCCCTGAGCCGTTGTGTTACTTCACTGTACGGTTTCTGTAATAAGAGTGTTAATCCATGTTAATCTTTGTGAAAATTATTGTGTGCAACAGTATTTTCTTGTGTACTGCTTTTTTCCTATGTGAATTGTCCCTTTCTGTTTTCTTTTCTTTTTTCCTTCCTTTTTTTCTTTTTTTTTTTCTTTTGGTAATATGTCTTTCTTCTTTTAAAAGAAAAAACAAAAACAAACTGATGTGTTGTAGACCTATATGTAACCTATTCCTTAGTCTCATATTATAGGTATGTTATAAGAATGGATATTTTACTTGGCTTTAGAATGTTTTACAAGAAAACTAATTCTTAACCAATCAAGTTCTTGCTACTAAAAAAAATGCTTGTGTTTTTCATCATGACGTTGTGTGCTTCTAATTAATAATCATTTTCGTTGTAGAAAAATGGAGTGAATTTATATTAGTCTTGGAAACTAATAATAGCATTGTAAATTTATGAGATGATTTTAACAGAAAATACATTATAGAAGAATATAGTTATTTTAATTGTAATATTACTAACTGTAGGGTGAGAAAGGAGGTCCCGTTGTGGTGAACTATGTTATAGCTTGTTATTCACGGTTTCTTTTTGATCATTTTTTCGGTCTCTGAGGTGAAACGAGTTATTAATCAGAATTTGTAAACTCACATATGCATATTGTATATGTGTAGAAATGTAATCACACTTTGTCTTGGAATTACATTAAACTGTTTTAAGTCACTGCAAAGTTTGTGTGTCTGTATGTCTTCTCAGTAGTTAAAGTTTGGTCTGAACATTTGGTTAGTTTTCAGTTACTATTATTTAATCTCCTCAGTCTATTGGAAAAACAGCAGTAATCATATCATTAATAATGAATAGTTTTCCCTTTGAGGTGACATGTTTAGATTTGTGAGAGGTATTTTTTTCCCAGGGCAGAAGAGCATCTGCATTCAGATGTTCAGATCTGGGCTTCAGTGAAGCACAGAAGGCTGCTCAGGGCTGCCACGTTCAGCTCCATCAAGAGCTCCCTGCTACGTCCTGCTGTGCCAACTGACGTGTGTGGATCGGCTGCAAATATCAGGCTGTTTTTTCTTTTCTTTATGCCTGAGCCCTCATTTCATTTGCTCCCTTTCTTTCCTTTGCCAAGTCCCAGCTGACCTTTGAAAGGCTTACAGAGACATTAAGATGCTTAAACCACCACCTGTTGCCAATAGTGGTACCTGCCTTCTGGGCTGTGCCTGGTTTTCACCAGGAGGATTGCTCAGGAGCAAGCTGGAGACGTGTCTGCAAAGGCTGCCCTCAAAAACTACTCTTAATGGAGGAAAAGTAAGACCTGCCTGGTTTTGTTGCTGACCTTTCCCAGCGTCGTGACTCAGGTACAAGCTCCCGGGTTTCCTGGCCTGCGGGATTCAGCTCACTGCTGCAGCCTCTCCGTCCCTGGGGATGGCCAGTGGGGTGTTCAGGGGTTGTACCGGGCTGCCTGCAGGACGGGGCCACACGTTGCGTGAGGTGTCTGACGAATGGCTTCTGCAAACGTGGGATAACTGCCTGATGGCACTGCACAGCCCTGCCAGGCGATGGGCTCGCATCAAGACATAAACCTTCAGGTAGCGCAGGAAGCTTGTTTTATCAGTGAGTGCAGGCAGTGAGGCAAAATCCCCTTTCCGTGGTCTTGGTTTTCCAGCCTTCTGTCTCAGGAATCTCTGGAATAAGCAGCAAGCATTGCAGACTGTTGCTATGAATTTCTAGGTAGATATGAAACTTTTGGTGACAAGAGGTCACAGGACCTTTCTCCTAGCTGCCTTAAAGTGGCTGACATCTCAACTCAGCCAAAGCAATTAAAGCTGTGATGCCTGTGCCTGTTCAGCAAACTAATTAAGTCTGTGTTTAATTTAAAATTGTGTGTCCTATTAAACTTCAAGCTTTTTAAACATATTCTAACAGGTAATTGCATGGTTAGTGCTCTACTGGAAATGGGGAGTTTACTGGGTCATGATATAAGGAAGAGACATTAGTGAATGATCTAACCTCAGAAACAGCTGAAATCCAGGAGAACTTGATTAACTAGTGCAGAGTTTCTCCATGTTTGTATTGTGTTATGGTGTCTTCTTTTTTTGTTTCTTTGTTTTGTAAAACTTATTTATAAAACTGTAAAAAATATTTGTCATTCTATTGTCCAAGACCAAAACAGATGAAAAATGCATTGTAGTTGGAGAATGTACTTTCTGACCATTTTTTCCCAGGAGGGGAATTCTCAGTTTAAGCAGGGCTGCTTCTAATGGAGCCTGCAGTGCCTTGCGAGAGGATACAGTGAGGGTTTTCAGCTATCAGATGAAAGGATGAGAATGGTCTTAGAGAATCTGACACCATCAGCACCCCAAGCCTGGCCTCCAGACTGCCCAACACCAAGGAGTGGTGTTCATTTATGTGCACATCCACTTGTAAACGCTCCTGAGTCCAGTTCAATCAAACTTGGTAGGCATTGTACTGAAACCTAAGGGAACTCTTACTGACTAGCAGGAGGCCAGGACTGTCCGTGTGTGCATCTTCCACTGGCACAGCTGGTCACAAGGAATTCATCCCCCATCCCTCCGAGCTCACTCAAAAGATACTAAGTGCAACATGCATGAAGCTTAAACTGCCTGGCAGGGCTTGGAGAGCCTGACCCGCTGTGGAGCTGAGGTCAGACACAGACAGACACTCTCACTGTAGCACAAACCCACTGGACCTGCAGTAACATCAGTGCCTGGAGAGCATGAGCCTGAGCACCTGGTAAAAATTACCATCACCAAGCTTGGGCCAGTCCAACTCTTTCTGGGCCAGAAGGAATCTCTGCTGCTGCTTTGAGAGTGTTCACCTCGGCCAAACTGCTTTGTTCAAGGTGGGTATGGCTCTTACTTAAAATTGGGAGGGTGGGGGGACACACCAACATGGTGTATGTACGCATAGCAGTGCTGATGTTCCTGGCGTGTGCTGCTTATGCTTTCCAATGCAGTGGCTTTGTTTTAATTCTGGCATCTAAAATTTGGCACCTAAATTCGTATTTATACATGTGAGGAGACCTTGTCTGACTTCCAACGCTGCTTTGCCCTCCTAATTGCTATTCACTTCAAATGAAACTGGAAAAGGGGGACTGGGAGAGGGAGGGGAGTGGTCCTGTTCTGTGAAACGCAGACTTTAGTCACCTGTGCACGTGTGTCAGATCTCCACAGCAAACCCATGCTGGAGCTGTGGACCTGCATCTCGTAAATTCTTGTGTCTTCTCTTTCTTACTATGCCGGTCAGGCTAGAGCAAACATGCCTGCATCAGGGTTTCCTGCAATGCGCTTTCTCTTTATGTTTTCTCCTGTGAGGGGGTTGTGCAAATAATGAGCAATAAAGGCTGTTATTTAAAGGCCCCCGCACTGCACTATATGTCAGTCTCTGCTATTTGGGGCTTTTGCTCAAAGGGAAGCAGCCTTGGGAGGAGCTCAGCGTGCAGATCCTGAGCCACGCTAAAACCCATTTGTCAAGGCAGCAGGCTGGGACAGGAGCAGGCTTCTCCAGGCAGCGCTGCCACCACCGTGCCAGCCCCAGGGACCCAGCACAAACCAGGGAGCAGCACTCCATCCCCACGGGGACTCGTCACCCCTGTGTTAACCCTGTAACAAGGTCCAATGAAAAGGCATGCCAGGTAGCTTAAGTACACTTAACTCCAGGCTGCATTTGTGCACAGGCCTTTCTGGACACATCCAGACATGTAGTTTTGGGGTGCAGGAGGCCACAAGTCCAGGAGGCATCTGGAACTCTTCCCATTTGTACTTGGACAGCATGCTACCTCTGGTGCATTAAATACAAAAAAGTCTCTTTATTCCCCTTTTTTTTATTCCAAGATTGTATAAAAATAAATTAAAACTTGTAGTAATGTCACAGGGGAAAAAAATGGGGGGAAGTACAGTTAAAAAGAAAGACTTACTATAGTTCACAATACTGTGACTGGTCTCTGAGACAAAAAAAATCCCTTCCCTTTGGATGCTCAGGGACAGTCTGAAAACCACAGAGAGCAATTAATGCACACACAAACAAAGAGCATGGCTGCTACTGAATTGCTCCCCCCACAGACCAGGGGTTTGGTCACAGCTGCATCACGGTGCTGCTGGGCTGCTCAAGAAAAGCTCACTTTGGCTCTCTGAGGGTGTTTATTCCACACCCAAATATCCTTGATCTGACTCTCTCCTTCGGACCGCAACAGGCTTCCTCAGGAGTTTATGGAGTAGAAGCGATAGCAATAATAAAGGCAGGTCTGGAAGGAGACCACAGGAGACATCGATGAAGGTTCAGCCATACTTCACCGGCACGTGTCAGATTATTTGTCTATTTTATTCTTACAAAAGTTACGTGATGTGGAGTCCCCAGGTGTCAGAGCTCTGCTGTCTTGTGTATCAGTGAGCCAGTCTAGTCACGTCTCCCTCCTTATCCCTGCTTTCCCTAGGATCAGAATACCCCCTCCTCTTTTTTAAATGACCCTTGTCCTGCATGATCCCATTTCTTCACCTCTCCCCCTGGCTCCTTTATTTTCTTTCAATATTGTTTTGACCCCAGCATGTGTGTGCATAATTTAGCAGGGCAGGTGAAAGCCGCGGGGTGGGCTGGTGCAGCCTGTGAGAGGCAATAGTGTGTAGTGGAGGGTGACGGGAAGAGCAAATCCCATTAGGACGGGTTGGGGGGGGGGGGGGGGTTAAGGCTTTAAATTAATATAATGAACAACTGTGTTTGCATGGCAGCAAGGCCTTAGAGACACTCTGGTGAGGGCTCACCACTCAGCCTGGACGAGCACTTCTTTCCTAGCATGTTTGTTTTAACCCTTCACGTGTGTGTGCACCCCACTAGTGTTAAAACACTGGCAGGGAAGAACCAAGGCAGCTGGGAATCCTTCCCCCACATCCATGCAATCCCCCCGGCACTGCCACTTGCCCCAGTCTGTCACGCTCTCCACCCCCTGCCCTTGATGCTGCCTGCTAAAATATGGAAATGTGGGTGCACAACGCAGGCAGATTAAACAAAGGAGGTAAAAAAGACTGTGTGAAGAAGGGGGAGGGCACCACAAGATGGGAGAGGGTCTGGTTATTACTGGGAAAGTTGGATAAAGGGGATGAAATGTTCTGAGATCAGACATGACGAAAGAGAGCTGAGAGGAAAACAGGCAGTGGGTCAAAGAGGAGGAGAAAAAAATAGTGATGTAGACGGGAAAGAGAAAAGAAGGGATTTTCAGAAGCAATGAGTTTTCACTGCTCTAAGCAAAATACAGAAGATTGGGTGGGGGTGGCAGCGCTCACCCTCTTGAAAAAATCAGGTGGTCTCTCAGATTGTTCCACCCAGGCTCTGGAGCGGTGGTCTCCAATGTGGGGTGTGCACAAGACGTTGGAGCGCAGGAAGAAAATATTTTTCTACCGGCGGAGCGGTGATGGGCTCGGCGCTGGGCTCGGCCTTGGGCTCGGCGCTGGGCTCGGCCCTCGGCAGCCGCCACCCGCGGGCTCCGGCACCGGCCCGAGGCGCTGCGCCACGTCGGCCGCCAGAGGGCGCTCGGCGCCTGCGGCCGCCCACGGCCCCGCCCACCGCCCCGGCTCGGCGCGGCTCGGCGCGGCTCGGCTCGGCTCCCCCGGGTGAGTGTACGGGACACGCTGTCAGTACCGAGAAGTGAAGGGATTTAAAAATCCTGTCTTATTCCTTAACTGCAATTAGGTGGCACAGAAAAGTTAGTCGCGGCCAGTGTGTTGTACTCGGTGCTGTGCAGCCATATGAAATAAAGCAGGCTGGGTGCTAGATGACATTGTTAAGTGCCAAGCACGGTAGAAATACTCAAATATATTGGTGTGAAAGAAGGCTGGCTTGAGATTAAGACAGTTTAACAAATAAAGAAGAAAACCCACAAGCGATGCAAGGGCAATCGCTCACCACCTCCCAGCAGCAGACTGATGCTCAGCCAGTCCCTGAGCAACAGCAGCTTTGGAATCTCCCCCTTCCCCACAGTTTTTATTGCTGAACATGACATTATATGGTATGGAATATCGTTTTGGTCAGTTTGGATCAGCTGCCCCAGCTCTCCCACCCCAGCCTCTTGCCCACCCTCAGCCTACTCGCTGGTGGGGCAGAGTGGGAAACAGGGCAGGCCTTGACCCTGTGCAAGAACTGCTCGGCAACAGCTAAAACACTGTTGTGTTATCAGCACTGTTTTGGACACAAATCCAAACCACAGCACTATATGGGCTGCTGTGAAGAAAATTAACTCCATCCCAGCCAGATCCGGTAGCGTTGGGAAACCTGGCGAGAGACATTGTAATGCAGGTGCTTTGAAAGGGAGGTAGCAGAATTCAGAGACCATAGAGACAATTACAGAAAAGGTACTCAAATATTTCAGTTAAAAAAATAGTCTGTACTAGAGGTAAAGCAAAAGTAAGCAGAATATTCATTCAGCACTCCAGTAAGGATTTTACTGGTGCTTTTCTCTAGAAAGAGTCAAAGATCCTCAAACACATATACCTTTGATCACAGGGCTTGCCTTTGATCACAGGAAACAGCGCTGTGCCTGTGCAGAGGATTTTATAATACCTCAGCTGGATATCAAATGTTAGCAGCTCCAACACATCCAGTGCTGGAACCACTGATTGTGAGATTCCCAGCAAATTGATAGAACTACCTGAAGGCAAAATCTGGATGGTGAAAGGTCGTGGGGGCCCATTCATCCATCTCAGTTGCCTGCCCTTTGAACAGAAATAGGAGTCCTCTGGCTTCTTAAATCCACTGCTCTCCAGAGGATCCTGGCTACAGTAATGATGAAGACTATCACTTCTCAGGAAGGTGAGGAGTTGTTTAGATTTTATTCCCCCCCCCCCCCCCCCCCCCCCAATATATTTCACCTCAGCTGCAAAGGCAGCAGCCTGATTTCAGCCCTGCAAGAAGAAAACTGAGCGGAGAAGCGTGTCTGTTTTGTCTTTCCTCATTACCACTTTCCGAGTTTTCAAAGGAGACAGGGCTTTCACCACGAAATACTCCAAGGTTTTGAGCTATGTGCAGATGCTTGAGAAGCCAATGATCTGCTTTGTGGAAAAAGAATAACTGATAAGCAATCTCTGAGAAGTAAATCGCCTGTGGTTTACAACAGAAACAATGCTTGGGTTCCTTTCATAATGTTTTATTACTCTTTATGTTTAATGAAAACTTTGAGAAATTTTTTCTGAACCACATTTGTCATTTATGACCTTACTTCACTACAAGCAGAGGTTGCAGAGAAAGGATTTGGTTTTTTAAGAGATTTTTAATAGGGTATATGACTCCTTGCCCTCTAACTATAGGCAGGAAGGGTCACAGGGCAATGCACACACTTACTATAAAGCTCAGTTTTCTGTGGCTGCCTTCTCTCTCACTTTTATTCTTTCTTCTTTTCTTTATTTTCTCTCATCATCCTGATTTTCCTCTTTGCGATAAGCAGAGTTATCAATGGTCCTGACTGGTCTGTGCTGAGCTCTCTGTTACTGAGCCATCTCGCTTGCTTGCCCAGGGCACTATATTTACTCTCTGAACTGTGAAGCAGTTGTTCTTTAGTTTATTACAGCCTCTGTCTCCATTTATTAATAGGCCTCCTTAGCAAAGGGCACTTGAAGTATGTTGCTGAATAAAATAACGATCTTCTGAAACCGATTCTGCTGCATCTACCCTTTCTACCATGCAACATGTGTTTCTCCTGTGCTCTCCGTGGCCTGGCATATGCTCTTTATATAGGTTTTTACAACAGGTTACCCTAGCAGGACAGCTGTGTGGTCTTGAATCTGTTTCCTGGTGAGTAAACGTTGATTTCTTTAAGGACTTGTAGGAAAAATCTGTTTTAATTTTCGGGAATCCTGCAATCAGAGAATCTGGCTTGGTGGGAAGGAGCCCCACCAGTGGCTTTGAAACGCCGCACTGTATGAACAGGGCCTGGCAAGTGGAAAGAAGCCCTGTAACTCCTCTGGAAAAGCAAATGCAACTGCTACTGCTCTCGTGCAAAGGAGACCCTCTGATCATGCTGAGCATCCCAAAAAGGAAGAGAATGAGTGTGATGCATCCAGGGAAATGCAATCATAAACTCTGATCTGATGCTAATTAATGCTAATGAAAAGGCTCCAGCAGACTTTAGAGTAGACCCACAGGTAAGAAGAAATGATATAATTTGAACCTTGCTGTTGATAACAAACAAAAGGATGCAATTATGGTATCATCAATCATGGCAGTACTGTTAAACCTTTTGGACAAAGGTTAGGAGAAGCGTGAGCAGGGACGGACAACTCTCCAGCTCTACCGTCCTCACTCATCCCTGATTTCTCAGGTAGTCTGGTCTCTCTTGAGACCAGGGGCTGTCTCTTTGGGACAGAGTAACATAATGTGGAGGTACCAAGGTAGTACTGTGGGCATGTAGATCCCCAAAGTCCTCTCTCTTGCCCTCCACCCTCCCAGAACCCAGACTTTCATACATGCAGTAGCTCTGCAATGGTTTGCAAGGGAGAGGAAGAAGCCTCAATGCCTTCCCCTAAGCCCCTCCAGGAGCGAAAGAGGACATGCTGCTCTGTGAAGCAGGTCAGGGCAGAGACACTCAGAGAAGGGTGGGGTCAGGACAAGGATACAATAAAGGCACAAAGCAGAGCAAAAGACTAGTATTAATTTTGCCCAGGAGAATGAGCCCAGTAATTGCAGGCTGGCTAGGCTTAGCTCAGTTTCAAGGAAAATAAAGGAAAACTTGTATGGGATTCAGTCAAGAAAAAATTAAGGAAAAGAATATCATTAATGCCACTTTTTTTTTTTTATGGTAACCATAAGCAAACTTATCAAACAAACCTGATTTTTGTGCTTTGATAAGACTACATATTTGGTTGACAAAGGTGATTGATAATGTATGTGAAACTGTGTTGGGCATATGAGTCAGTAGTGCGCTGCATTTTGAGTCTCAAAATGAACACCGTGCAAATATCAATACAGCTTGCATGAACAGCACCAAGAGGAGGCCTGCTGACAGACCTCAAAGAGCCAGTGAGGAGTCCAGGAGAGGCTCATGGAGATTAGGGCAATGCTGGAAGCTGCTTAATCCATTAATGTAACAATTTAACCTATGATCTAAATGAACATGAAATCACTATTTAGACCAGCAGGGGCTGGCAATGATTAGCAGGACAGAAGACAGTGATGAAGACAGTCACACAGAGTGATCGGGCGTGCTCTGATAGCAAAGGGCTGCTTAGTCTTGGAAAGGTGGAAACTGTGAGTAGTAGATGGGGAAGTTTTAGCTTAGTGGATGGCATTGATGAGTCTGAAACATTCAAGATATTAGGGGATATTTGGTGAAATGAGCTATTTTTGATCCTGAGGGCATAAAGGGTCTGTCTTGGATCCAGAAGCAAGCGGCAGAGGCTCTCCAGGACACAAGACCTCCATGATCGGGGCCCTCACTGACTCCCTCTCAAGATTCCTAAGCAGCAGAGAGCCTTTTCCTCCCCAGTACATCTCCAGCCAGGGCTGTGGAGAGGACACTGCTGCCTGCACCCCACTGCCCATCTGTCCTATAGCGTGAACGGGAGTTGAATAGTTTAAAGCCCAGGCGGACAGCAGAAGAGATAACCTTCAGGTTCTGCCTCCAGGTGCCATTTGCTCGATTAATATGCTCAGGTCTGCCGTAAGGGAAGATTGAGCTGTTTCTGAGCAGAGTGGGATCACTCTCTTTTTGCAAACTGATACTCTTTTCTCTGCCATCAGCCTGGCAGGGGCAGGCAGCAGCAGGGGAGCGGTTGCCTGGGAACTATGCAGCACGCCCCAGTGGGAGAAACAGTAGAGTCAAGTGACAGTACCCTTCTCAGGTTTACCTGTTTGTTGGGGTTTTTTGTTTTGTTTTGTTTTGTTTTGTTTTTATACAGAGTTGTTGCTTTTCTTATCTGGGAATAATGAGTTGTCACACTTGTGTACCACTGCCGAAGGGAGGAGGCTGTACAGGCTTGTGAGGCAGCCAGCACGCTAACTCACCTCATGTTGCTGCCAACTAGGGATTTTTTTTTTCCCTCCACATAGTCTTCTCCAGGGTAGTTGAATCCAGCACTCATGTGAAGAGAGAAGTCAGCAGCCCCTGCTCTGCACCGCACTGACCCAACACACTTCAGGCCAGCAGCGGATCCAGAGGGCTCAAGAATATCTTTTTTGAAAGGAAAGATGTTTCTTCAGCCAAAGGAAATCAGAAGATGAAACGTGAGATGAAACAAAGAAAGAGCATTTGTACGTAAGTCCTACCAGAAAACATGGTTTCAACAGTCTCCACTTAAGCATAAACACACCTGTTTGAGATCGAGTGCCAAAACCAACTCTCTCTTAAAGGCTGGCTTTTTTCTGACTCATCCCAACATTGCTGTTCATTCATTCCTCTTTGTCTAGCTGTGGTTTTCAGCAGTTCAGTGTCTTCTTTATTCTCCCTGGATTTAGGAGAAATTAACACTTGCCTGCCTGAAGGTATGTGGGTAGATATTCCCCAATATACTTCTTTAACAGCTCTGTGATATTTGAAACTGTATTGGTACGTTGTCACTGTTTTCTTCCTATTTGCTTCCCTCTAACATTCTTCTGTACAGCCTGGCAGGAAAATAGCCAACAGAAAAACTGAGATATTGTTGACATTCATAAAAATAACTTGTTTTCTCCATCATTTTTCACACACAGATTTTTCTTACTACTTCTGTTACAACCACCCTAAACCATCAGTAAGTGATTTCTGCAGAAAAAGTATCAGGGATCTCAGTATCTGTGCATCCTGCTGGGCTACATTTGATCCAGCATCTTAAACAAATGGACCCAAATGGCCAAAAGATCCAGATTTCCCAGGCTTATAGTGAGTAATGCCACAGGCCGCTCCTGAGGTGTTGGCCCATGGAGGTCCCAGCAGAGGCCCAGTGGCTCTGGTGCCAATCTACTGGACATGCGCTGAGTGTTTCCATGGTGGTGTATGTATGACATTACATTTTCTGTGTATATGTGCATGGTTTGGCTATCCTCAGACCCACCTTGTTATATCTCACACACAGAGCAAAAAAACCTCAGCAAGCTCCAAAAATGAGTGTCCAGAAGAGGAAGGGCTGGAGCATCACTCCCTGACCATAAGCAGGAATTGACTTATTAATTAAGTCTACCTTGCTTCTCTCTCCCTAGGAGCTTACCCTGAGGAATGTTTCAGTTTCTGCGTATCCCTGACTTTTATTTGATCATCTGATATTCCTGAGGTTTGCAAGGTAAGCCTGCTTTCCTTTATGTGAGCTACTGTTAGGTTACTTATAAAAGCGGGACAATTACTCTAAGTGGTGAATTATCAAAACATGCCAAAAGGCAGCCCTCTTCCCCATAAGCTTTTTGTGAGTACTTGGCTCTTCTTTCCCTCCCTGCAGTTAGTGTGTTCATCCTCCTTCTTGTGCACACTGAGGAACTAATTACACTGATATAATTCCACTGGATTTGAGGGGATTACCTTTCCAATTACATTGGTGAGACACCCTTCTGTCCTTTAGTTGCCCTGACCAGAGTTGTATTTAAGGGAATAAAATCAGTGCAACTGTCAGAAGCTATGAATTATACAGGTGGACTCATCAGACCTTAAGGAACCATGCAGATCTCCTGTAACTTGCCTGAAGGTACCCAAGTTTAACCTCCTGAGAGTCCAGAAGTTTATCTCTGGCTCTGACCAAATCTAATTTATTCTCTAGTTGATGCAGGGTTTTGCCTTCTATTTTTCTCCTACACTGTTTTCCATCTCTTTGCATCTTCCTTTCTTTACCTCATTATTGCTTTTGCTCCTCAGCTGCATGTTACAATAAAGTGTGGTTTTTTTCCAAAGCATTTCTACATGAGGCTGTAGTGGAGCTAAGGCTATGGTGAAAGAAAAGGTACCAAAAATATATCAAGCGGTACACTGCTGGGTAATTTAAAAAAATAATATGTCCTGTGTTAGTCAAACAGTACAGCATTTGATAAGCTATCTGCAGTGGAGAGGATAATTTTAAAAGGGTTGTCCGCCTGCAGCACAGAATCCAAGAATAAGAGGTAAGCTTCAGGCTGAACTCCCAGCCAAAGATCCTCACCACCCTTTCCCATTCTTTCTTTGAGGTGGAGGTAAGGATGCTACAGCTAGGGACTAGGACATTTGACAAGATTTTTTATTGTAGCAAGAAATGACAAAATGGAAAGGAGGGATAGGGATGGTGAGGGATGGAAAAGATTGATAATTGTTTCCTTGGCAACTGAAACTGTGGAGCCTCATGCAGGAATCCCTGAGAAAAATCCTAGAGGAAGCCAGGCTAGATGATCATAATGGTCTCTTCTGCCTTCATACTCCATTTCAGGCTAAGTTTACACATCACAGTGTAGTGCTGCATAAGGAGATCGAGTTAGTGCTAAATGGAAACCAGAAGCTGTATGGTTGTAAGAAATTCTTGGGAAGAAGAGAAGCACTATTGTCTCCCTTTCATAAAATGGGGAACATTTTATAATGCAAAAGATTAAAATATTGAATAACTTGGCAAAGATTATTAAAATGTCTTTTGCAACACAGAGGACAGGCACATTACAAGTCCCTGCCTATCACTCTCATCACTGCATGGGAACACATCCCCCCTCAACCGAGGGTGCACCAAAGATATTCAAGGAATTAGAAGAAGGGCTAGGAGAGCAGAAAGCAGGAGAAGTGGGTGCTGTTTAATGAACGCCATTTTCCCACCACGCAGTTCAGTGCTTCATGGGGGCTGCCGGCACAAAAAGGTCCCAGTCCTTCACAGTGTTTGGCTGCAGCAGCACTGAATCTTCATCAGTGGATTTAAATGTAAGAACTGGGGCATATATATGAATATTAATGAAAGAAAGATTGACTAACTTCATGCTATTAAAAGATTTCTAGTCCCAGAGAGTAGGTGGAGTCTTTTAAAAAAATGTATAATGAAATACAATATGTGATACACAACTTTAAGAGCACTAAGAATGTCAATTTTGATACCTTCTAATTTTCTGTTTATATAGTGCTTTGCAAGTATGAAATGGAAATATGCCTTCATTTGAACATTCTTCCTTTTTCTCCTCTGTGTCCCATGTGGTGTTTTTTAATGCAGAATTTCATGGTCAGGCATTCTGGGGAGCCACTTGGCAGTGGGCAGCTAGTATTGATTTCTGCTCCAAAAATAGAGCATCCAATGCTTGTATACTTATAAATGTATGTGTGCATGCATATATATGCACGTATATATATATAAAAATGGATGTTGCAAAGATATAAAAGACATAGGAATAGGAAAGTTAAATCAGAATTGTAATTAATAAGCTTGCCAGTTCTAGCGTATACTTTTGTGCTAGCAGTGCACATAACACATAAATGCTGGAAAGCATAATATTCTGTATTAGTAATATACCCCAAGCAAGAGGCTGGTGCATTACTATACATTCACTAGAAACCAGAGATTCAGGGCAGCAGAATTTCCAGACAGTCACATGAGAAAAAAGTACTGCAGCATCAAGGCAGCCAGTCCACTTATTTCTGTCTGTTCACCATGTTAAATAATTGCCGAGGCCTGCATCGCTATCAGTTACTTCTCAGAGTAGCCTAATGATAGGAAACCAGCTTTGTGAGTGATTTCCTGTAGAAGTGAGCAAAGGTGTTACATGTGTCTGTCTGATCCTCTGCAAGGAGCGAGTGACTGTGGCAGCTCTAACAAAGCAGATGAAGAAAATGAAAGGATCCTTAGGGAGCTGATATATATTTTTTACTCTTTGGTGCCTGTGATGGAGACGGCTGGCATATAGCACAAAATGAAATTTGTGTTCCCTGAGACTTTATTCTGGGCTAGCACTAATATTCACAAATAAAATACCATGTAAGTAAAGTGCCAGAATGGCCCTGTTTGCAGGTTCAACGAGAAGGGGCTACTATAAAGCATGCCAGCCAAAATAAGATGGGAGAATCCTGCCTTACTGTCTGAAGTATTCCTTAAAGGTAATTAGTAACAGGGTATCTATGTGTGTGTATCTGGGTGTGTGACTATATAATTAGTTTGTAAAATGTGAAATGCAAAGCTAAAAACAGTGAGTTTGTTTTTTACTGCTGTCCTGTTTAAAATCTCGGGGGTTTCCCTCTTTTTCTTCTTATTTTTCACGTTTTAATATCCAAAATGTCATGTCTCCAGTTCCTTTTCTTTGATGAAGGTCATCCGGAGACCTGAATAATGATGTCAGATAAATGTGTAGCTTTTATATGGAACACAAATTTCACTGCTTGGAGAGGCAGCTGTTCCTCTAGGGCAAAAAAGATGGAAGATATTTGAGGCAGTGAAAATAAAAAAGGAATTTAACTTTATTATTTTGATTCATGGTTACCCAAAATGTGACATCAGTGTTGGAATTCATTTCATCTAACATTATCGATCTACAAGAAAGGACCTAGTTATCGAAGCCTTTCTCTATAGACAAAGGAGAAAGCCAGGTAAGGCCAGAGGCTGATGTCTGCCCTATCTTACCTGGAAATGCGTATTATTTCTTTCATTCACAACAAAGGAATGGAGCTTAGAGACTGTTTCAAAGAAATGCACGCATGTAACTTCAGTTAAAAGGGATCTATTACATTTGTCCTGGTTGAGTCAAGGAATGCAAGTTCTTTCCAAAGTGGATGTAAGAATAGTTTCCTCCTACCAAAAAGGAGAGGTCTGTAAGCAATCAAGGATGCAGTACATTGAGCACAAATAAGGAAATGCAGGACAGGTATTTCAGAGGAACAGAAAGAGGGGGGGATGTATTAGAGCAGGAGTCAAGCTTTCTGAAGCTTCAAGGAACTATACTCCACAGCATGACGTTATCCACGTTTTTCAAGATGTACAAAATGTGCTTCCTTCCAGAAAGGCAGGTCAGTTGTCTAGGTTAATTCATTCACTTGATTTGGGGAACTTACCACATTGTCACTGACTTGTATAAGTCTTAACTTCTTTGGTATTCTTCTTTAAGTCCTAGATTCTGGAGTCACATAATTTAATAAAAACTTGGACTTTACTTAAAAAGAAAAACTTTTTTCCCCTAGATTGTGGAGTAAAACTTCAAGATGTGAACTGTAAAGGCTCCAAAAAGGGAAAAGCAAATACAAAACCAGACATGTATGATCCCTTAGCCAGCCTTATGATTTCTGAATACTCAGATTTGAACACCAAGTTGGCATTAATGTAGTGTTAACATCATCCATTGCTTGCCTTCCAAAACTGTGTAAGCTGTGTTAAGGAAAAAAGGATGTAATTCTTGGTATGGCCTTCCTCTTTTCTTCCCCTTCCCCTGTGTATTCATAAAGCCACACTTTGCCCCATATGTGCAGCTCAAGAGACATTTAGAGGTACAATTATGGTGCAAACATAACTGGGTTACTGCCACAATAACACAACAAACCACTCTAGCTAAAGTATATGTATTGCAAGCCTGTGATGTTAAAATCAGATTTCCTTAAAGTGCCTTTGGTTGCAGACAATAAAAACAGCCTGTATGGCAGAAGACCACTGAAAATAACTTTTAAAGAAAGGATCCATTTTTACAATAGCAGCATTTCAACTGATGTGCAGACCTTGGTTCGTAATTGAAAGTGACACAGCCAAGGGAACTAGTAGGATTAAGCTATGGGAATTCAACTGAACAATGTTTTGCATTCAGATAATTGCATGAAATTGGACTATTAGTGTAAATTTTGCAAATTGCAATAACATAAAACAAAGTAAAATATTCCCAGTGTATACATTCAACTAATGTGCTAAAAGGGAACCACAACTGGTTTCAGACAGAGCACAGAGAACTTCCATTAACTGTTCAGAGCTGTGTCCAAATATTGTTCCCAGTCTCACAGGTTCCTCAAATGGACTTTCAAAGAGAAACTCTTTTTATAAAGCAGTAAGTAAATAAACATAATTTAATAGTTAACTTGTGGTTTTCACTGGCAAGGACATTACTAACATGTCCTTTATCTGACCTTAATTTAACGTTGCATAAAATATCACCAAAAAGAACTGGAGAAGGAAGGAGTTTCGGCTCAACTTGCAGCTGCTCACTCCAGTAGCTCTCCTAACCAAACATCAGCAGTAGTTGCAGCTCATGCCTTTAGAACTTCTTCCATGGGAAAGGATTACTCTGTCCTGTGGCTTTCCCCTAGCTAAGCAAAAACATTATCAGGAGAGGTGTCCCAAATCCTCCTTTGTCTCAGTTTCTTGGTCTTTACTTTTTACCCTGCATTCACCCTTGGGACTCACCCTCAGTATTTGGAATGAGTATCCACAGAGGGCAGTTTTAGAGGTGGCTTTGGACCACACAGCACCAGCCCAGACAAATGCTGGCCCACTACTGACTCAGGCTAATTACTCTAATGCTTTGAGCTCAGTCTGGCTAATGCCTACTGCCGTGGCACCTAAGAAGGAAGACTGCAATTAGTCATGCTTTTATCTTTATTGAAGACTTGGCTGCTCAGGAGCATGTCCCAGCCACATGACTCGCTGGACTGCTGGGGCAAATGCCTGTGTCACTAATGTCTCTATGGGGTTCGGAGGCAATTTCTGATTTGCCTGTCTTTTCTCTCCCATTTTTGAAGAAAGGGAAATAATTTTAATTATTTCTGTGATGCACATAGAATATAATATTCAAATAACCAATTAATGTATCTGTGTCAGTAATTCAATCTCTTGACTAGTGTTTTTCAGCTTAAAATCCATATCAGAGTACAGAAGAAAACACCACGTCAGCATCCTGTAATGAATGTAAACATAAAAGACAGCTGAGCTGTGAATAAGAGGTACCTTAGTAACACACCAGAGCTTTCAGCTCATTTCTCTGTCACTGAATTTAGCAGCGGAGTAAGCCTTTCATGGCTTCTAATGCTGTTCCCTGGATTCTGCCCTGTGCCCAATCTACGTGAGCCTTAAAATTCCAGAAGAGCAGGGTTTTGTTGCTGTCCTTGAAGGGTGATTTCCATGCTGTTGTATCCCACTGCCAGAAATTTTATCTGGAGTTTCTGACTCAGGTTTGCCTTTTTTAGGTTAAATTATTTCTCTTTCAAATATTGCCCTTAACAAACTCTTCTTTTTCTTGACAATTAAAGCTTTTCAAGTGTTTTATGTCTCTCTATTATGTTTGACAGTCACAAGTCTGTACAATGGTCTTTTAAAGTTTACTTAGGGCACAGCTGTGCTGTGACACACCGTGGTGCAAATAACCCTGAGGCAAAGCTGAATGAGCCGGCTCCAAAACCAGGATTTGTACTTTGGCTATTTAGTAGAGACAGACAAGGACCGTCTTTTCTGGCTTCCTTTGTTCTGTGTCTGTTGAGTTTGATACAGCGGGGTCCTGGTTTGCAGGCAGGGTTTGTAAGCTCTACTTCCAGAAAAGAAAAAAAGTAATGGAAGTAGCATCACTCCAACAGCAGTTTTCAATGCTAAACAAGGGTGTTTGGTGGGGGACAATGCTGGTTGAAGAAAATAATGTGAAACGTGGCTTAGGAATCACACAATTTGGGCCTCAAGTAGAGTCATGTAAAGTAAGTTTCTTGTTTTACAGAGACCTGGATGGTGACATTTCACTGAGAGATAGGGAAGCAACATGGGTAGAAAAGGTCTTTACGGTAACATAAAGGTGGAAAGGCTGTAGGAAGACAAATGTGAATGAAGAAAAAAGAGTAGAGAACAGAAGTATAGGTGTTTTGTGGCAGGTGTTGAATGGGAGGGATGCTGGGGTTGTAACTTCTAGAGGCACCAGAAACCATCAGCAGTAGGAAACCAAAGTAAATTTGAGGAAAAGGAAAAGGGCTGTTACAGCATTTATCTCAGGAAGGTCAAGCTACTAGCAGCTGTGAGCAGGAGCAAAACTCACTAGAGGTGAATGTCATGGGCAAGATTTTGAAAGTGTTCATTACAGCTGCTCCTACTAAAATCTGGCAAAGCATCTACCTATCGCCTCATTTTGTTATTCTTACTTTCCAAAAAACACTAATCCTTGAGTCTGCAAAACCTGCAGATCTGCCTTGTTCATTATATAAATTAGGATAGCATTTGATTTATCTTTGGTATAAACTATATCTGGGCCAGACAGGAGGAAGCCTTATCTTTTTATATGAAGTCCAAATGGTTTCCGGAATGGGAGATGTACCCTGAATTATGAAGTGATGATTGGAAACAGATGTGGGGGAGGATTTTGCAAGGGCTGGATATATTTTGGAAGTATTTATTGACATTGCATAAAGTGGCAGGAACGTTTGTTGATTCTGTTTTGTGGGAGGAGTTTAATGGATGTATGTGTTAGTGACTTTTTCAGTGAGCACTCTGTTTAAGATGGGATTACCAAGGATATTTTATAATAAATTCACTGTACTTGAAATTTACTTAAGTTCCAAAACTACAACAGACAAGATCTCGCTTGCTCGCCTTTTGTGTGTCATTCCATAACGCAGATAAATAATCTAATTGCTATCATAATCAATGCTACAGTAACTTGAAATGTATTATTTTTATGGTAAGTTAGCTAAGTATAGATGGAATTATTTTCAGTTTCTCAGTGTATAAGGATGAAGGATAGTTTGATAGGGCAAAATACGTCTGCGGTGCAATAATTTCTGAATATGGTATGTCTGTGTTATAAAACGCTATTTTATGAACAAAATGGGACAGTTAAGGTCAGGATTGGTGGCAAGATATGAAGGAAAAAAGACCATCGGTTCAGAGAGCTACATACCTCTTCACTGGAGGAAGAATACTAAGCTCATTTATTCTATCGCGTTGCCTCAGAAGAACTGACGAGATGGGAATTTGAGGTAAAAGGTTTTGGCAGGTGATGAAAGTGAAGGAGTCAGAGGAGGCAATCAAAGTAACCATTCTTAGGAAGAGTATGAAGCTGTATATCAGAGACATTTGTTGCAGACCCATTGCCAGAAGTCCAGGAACTGGATTAAACAGATAGCCTGAGGTATTTGCAAAAAGATGACAAGCCTTTCAGCAAAATAGAGATGCACTTGGCCAGTCTCTCTAATGTCTCAATGAAATCTGTAGTGGAAAATGTGGAAGAAAGCAATTTATTAGACAACTTTATTTATAAAACACTATTTCTCTGAGTTACCTCCATGTATTTCTCCAGCTTAGCAGCTCAGAGTTGAAAACACAGCATATATGCATCTCTTGCCTTTTTCCTTTTTTACACAGGAACAATGTGGTATTTGTGTGGGCATTCCTGGTGCCAGTTCCCAATATTGCATTTTACACAGTTACAACATGAGACCACATGGGACTATCTTGTTAAACTACACAAGAACAAAAATCTATATTCTAACGAAGTTTGGATTTTTCTCTCACTTTTTAACCTAGAAAGCATACTTTCTAGTACTTTCCTTGTACTTTCTAGAACAAAACTGATCTGTTTTGTTAGTCTGGCCTTCTGAAGTTGGCTCCTTTCTCTTTGGTGCCAGCAGCTGTTGCTACTGTACTTCATCAGTTAGTTAAAAGGGGCAGGGCAGAAGTAACCTAGAGCACAAGCTTGGATTGAGCAAAGTATGAGAGTTCAGAAGTAGAATGAAAGTGCACAAGACTGGGCTGTATTGATCTGTAAATGGTTTGAGTCTTTTTTATGTCACATACCGTGCAACTTTTCACAGCACACAGCTGTCAAAGAAAAACCATAATGAAAAAAGCACTCTCTGCTCCCTTAGACACAAGTATTGGTAAGAAAACTAGATGTTTGAGAGCATTGGGAATAGCCTAATAAACTGTCTGAAGGTCTTCACAAAGCCAAGTTAGGACCTCTCGCTTTGAACATTTTTTCAATGGGTAGTTCAGCATGTTGGAAACATTCACAAAAAAATCTGTTTCTTCATAAATTTCAGCAGCAGCAAAAGAGCAGGAGAAAAAAACCTCTGTTTTGTTTGGTTTTTTTAAAATATAAATATTGTTCACTAAAGCAGAAAATATATTCAGCAGCTCTGGTCACTGAGTCCCAAACCAGTAATAACTGCATGTTAAATTACTGAGCAGTTGTCTGGTTCCATTGGAAATAATATTGATGGTCTCCCATTCACTTCAGCATGTCTGAAACAGTGTTTTGATGTGCGGTTTTGAGGAATGGTTTTCCAGATTTGGGTATTACATAACTCTATGAAAAACAAAATGATTGGAAAGTACTTTCGGTTTGTAAGAGGGTCTAATTTCACACCTTCCCTTCCAGCAAAACCTGGGCAACAAGAAGAAATGAGCACTTCCACAAAGAGCCTTCTGAGGACGCTCTTGTTTCTGTCATTGCAGTGTGGGTGCTCACTTCCACTGCTGAGGTTTCAGCTTCCAAATGTCCCCCTGTGTGTGTTCACTTGTGAGGTTTCTATTCAAAATGTCGCAGGTTTTTTTTTCCCCTTATGTCCTTCACAAAAGAAGCTCTTGGTTTCCAGGTGGAGCCTGTCATCATTAATCTAATCATACTTTGAACAGCCTTTGATTTTTTTGCATCCTCAGTCTTGCCCCAGTGATAAATCAGAGTAGCTGTCACTGTAGTGGAAAGCTCAGTAATGTCAAAAACTTCCTGGTGTATATGCAATGGGAAGTCATTCAGCTGTGAGTAAATAACCCTTGCAAGCCTCACTGTTACAAAAGATTACTTCTACTCTCCCCTTAAGCAGGGGGAGCTAATATTTTGATCCATACTGTGAAAGACCACAGTAGAATACCATAGGAAAGAGAATTTCTCACCTTCCAACTCAGTTACTTCTTGTGATGAATGCACTTAAGCTGCAGAGTAAAATGTAGTTAAAATTATAGCTAGTTTCACTTTGTGAGTTTGCAAGGGACAATGTAGGGAAGCTTGTGAGAGCCACAGATTCCAGGATTTCCGGCATGTATTAATGTCCTAGCAAAATTTGCTGCATTTCCTCAGATTTCTGTTTTAGTAGAATCTGAAGTCTTCTATGGATCTTTGTTTGTTTGTTTTTAATATTGTTATTATAAATGTCATTCTTGAACTTAAGATACTTGTTAGAAGCATGTAAGGTGGTTTGGGGTATTTTTGCTGTTCCAAAGGGAAAGGAAAAACACAGTCTCCACCACAAGTCCCAGAATGTCATCCCTTGGAGGGATAGCTGAGTGAAGTTCTCGCTGGTTATTCTGTAGCACTTTTTATCTGTGCATCTGCAAAAGGTGAAAAGGACCAGAGAGAGAGAAGGTGGTGAGGATGCACTGACCCAGCCTAAAGAAGTCCTGAGGAAAGCACAAAGAGAAGTACAGGCTGAGACGTGCTTGAAGCTGTAACCAAAAAAACCTATCCTTTGTCAGGATTCCTGCTGTACTCAGGACTTTCTGGTAGATGAGAAGTGTACTGAAGAAATAGCTGAAGGCTATATAAAGGGAAGCCGAAGAAAAAAAGCCCCGTAGTTGGTCATAAAATCATGAGTCTGCTGCCACAAAGATGCCAAATACGTATAGATAACTCCTGCCCTGGTTGTGGATGGACGGCAGGGCAGGAACTGGGGGAGCAAAGTCCCTCCCACTGTAAGAAAAGATCAGGTTCGTGACCACCTGAGGAACCTGAACATACATAAGTCCATGGGTCCTGACGAGATGCAGCCCAGAGTCCTGAGGGAATTGGCTGATGGAGTTGCCAAACCATTCTGCATGATATTTGAAAAGTCATGGCAGTCAGGTGAAGTCCCTGGTGACTGGAAAAAAAGGAAACATTTCACCCACTGTTAAAAAGGTAGAAAGGAGGATCTTGGGAACCACTGACCTGTCAGCCTCACCTCTGTGCCTGGGAAGATCATGGAGCAGATCCTCCTAGGAGCTATGCTAAGACTCGTGGAGGACAGGGAGGTGATTCGAGACAGCCAGCATGGCTATACCAAGGGCAAGTCCTGCCTGACCAACCTAGTGACCTTCTATGATGGAGTGACTACATCAGTGGACAAGGGAAGAGCTATGGATGTCGTCTATCTGGACTTCTGTAAGGCCTTTGACATGGTCCCCTACAACATCCTTCTCTGGAAGATATGGCTTTGATGGATGGACTGTTCAGTGGATGAGGAATTGTTTGGATGGTTGCATCCAGAAGGTAGTGGTCAACGGTTCAGTGTCCAGATAGAGATCACTCACAAGTGGTGTCTCTCAGGGGTCTGTACTGGGACCAGTGCTATTTAATATCTTCATAAATGACATAAACAGTGCGATCAAGTGCACCCTCAGCAAGTTTACGGATGACACCAAGCTGCATGGTGTGGCTGCCATGCCTGAGGGACAGGATGCCATTCAGAGGGACCTGGCAATCTTGAGAAGTGGGGCCGCATAAACCTCATGAGGTTCAACAAGGCCAAGTGCGAGGTCCCGCACACGGGTTGGGGCAATCCCCAGCCAGTATCAATATAGGTTGGGGGATGAGGGGATTGAGAGCAGCCCTGCCAAGAAGTACTTGAGGGTTCAGTGGATGAAAATCTGGACATGAGCCAGCAATGTGCTCTCGCAGCCCAGAAAGCCAACCATATCCTGGGCTGCATCAAGAGAAGCATGACCAGCAGGTCAAGGGAAGTGATTCTGCCCCTCTACTCTGCCATGGTGAGACCCCACCTGGAGTACTGTGTACAGCTCTGGAGGCCTCAGCACAGGAAAGACATGGACCTGTTGGAGTGGGTCCAGAGGAGGGCCACGAACATGATCAGAGGACTGGAACACCCTTCCTCTGAAGAAAGGCTGAGAGAGTTGGGGTTGTTCAGCCTGGAGAAAAGAAGGCTCCAGGGAGATGTTATTGTGTCATTTCAGTACTTAAAGGGGGCCTATAAGAAAGATGGGGCAGACTTTTTAGTAGGGCCTGTTGCGATAGGACAAGGGGTAGTGGTTTTAAACTAAAGGAGGGTAAATCCAGACTAGATATACAGAAGAAATTTTTTACAATGAGGGTGGTGAAACACTGGAACAGGTTTCCAAGAGAAGTGGTAGATGCCCCATCCCTGGAAACATTCAAGGTCAGGTTGGACAGGGCTCTGAGCAACCTGATCTGGTTGAAGATGTTCCTGCTCCTTGCAGGGGGGTTGGAGTAGCTGACCTTTAAAGGTCCCTTCCAACCCAAACTATTCTATGATTCTATGATCAAGGCAAATGGGTGAAGTAACTGTCAATCAGGTTGCCACAGATGATGAGGCTTTCTAGGAAAAAGGGGGATTAAGAGGTTTACAAAAAGGATTAAAGGAACTAAACAAAGTACAGAGATATGAAAGTTAACTAACATTAAGGGGAGTAGGAGCTACAATGGCAAAAGCATCGCCCCAGAGCATGGCTCCACTGAAAGAGGCAGCTAAGCAGGACGGAGGATCATGTGACTAGTGAAATTCCTTCACACTTTCTGGAAAACAGCAGACCAAAACAAGGAGTGTACTGTAGCATAACAGGTAGCTGCCTCACAGCGCCCATTTCTCCCCCTGTTATTTAACAACAGGAGTTTAATTTGGAGGTGTCTGGTGGAACGTGTGAAATTGCAAGGGAATAGAGAATATGCGATCAAATGTGACAGTTCTTAAATTAGCTCAGGAAGCGGGGAAATAACATAAATACCAGTTGGGTCTCAACAGACACAGAAACTGGGGAACATGAACCCAAACACAAGATAGGAAGATTATTTTCGTGAACTGAACTCCAGGAACTGGAGCAGGAAATCGTGTTAGCTGAGACAGTGAATGAGTTAGCAGTTGCGGTGGATTTCATTACGGGTAACATCTCAGAAATGTGAGAGAAGTCGTCTCACACTTTAGTCTGCGAAGTTACCTTTGCGGCTTGGTGAAACAGATTATCTACAGGCAATCTGAAATGTACTACAGGCAGCCTTACGTGCTCTGTTACTAGAGGCACTGTTAGGACAACGATGTAATGTGGTATCTTTCAGCGAAGGAGATGATAGGCAGCATCTGAAATCTGGTTTGAAATTAACTATTAACTGCCAAAGCTCCCACTGAACCTGAAGCAGGGATGGATTCCTGTTCACTTACTGAATACTGAGGGCTAGCTTTTTAAAAGAAAAGGAAAACCACATTCTGCAAACAGAAAGTATGTAACTGCACACTCCAGTGCCAAACACGGGTGCACGCTGCTGCTCACAATGAGGCATATTGGAATGAAGTGGGTTTTTTTAAGCTTTTGGTGGCTATTGTTTAGCCTGCACTGCAGATCTGCAAAAGGGGTTGGGAAGGACGAGAGAAACTGAGAGAGATGGCAGCAAGGAAGTACCTAACATGGCACGTATCCACAAATGGTGGCTACCTAGTTATAAAAAAAAATCTAATGAGTGCTCTTTGGAGCTGAGCTGTTTTCATGGGACTGGCAACTAGTAAAAAAAAAATGCTGTTTGATTCCTAATGTGTTCTGGGAAACAGAAATCTCATTTTTTTTAGTAAATAAAAAGGAATATCAAAGACATACTTCTCTCTATCAGCAATTTAATGTAACAGAAACAATCCCCAGGCCCTGATTTTCTTTTTTATTTGCTCAGGTAAAAAAAAAAAAAAATAAATGGTGCAAGTTTTTCTTCATTCAGTTTTTGTTAGATGTTTTGAAAACTGGAGGGGGGGGGGAGGGGGGCAGGGTATGTCCCACTGTGGTCTTTTTGCAATGTTTAACATCTTTGCATGGCATGTTATAGCTCAAATTTTTAGTTTCATTTTAATATATAGGTTGTAATCACCCATGAAATTTTCTGTGAAACATCTCTCCACTGTACAAAATGAAAGAAAATTATATCGTACTGACCGCAATTTTTAGAATGAAAGTACAGGTCTCGTGCTAGAAGGCCTGAAGTACTCATCATAGTGACTGCCTCTGATACCTCGCCAAAGACAGCACATCCGCGGACTTTTTGACCCTGAAAACATCTAACCTAAAGCTGGGAGGTTTTTCAGATTTCACGCCCTCCCCTTACTCACCGTGTCTATATTGAGCCACATCTTCAGCTGATGTAGTTTGGCTGATTTCAGCCTTGCTTATTTACATTGCCAAGGATCTGCCATGCATTATTTTCCTTTGCTGTCTGTGCAATACTGTGTTGGGAAGTGCGCTGGGTGATGGACAGCTAAAGCTTATGGGTATCGCTTTATTTCTGTATGTCAGCGAGATGAATCCTTCACTCTTCCATCCTTCTCTGGCAGCGAGGTCTATCTGTTGTGACCAATGTGTGCTGAGAACAACGTTAGGAACCCCCCTGATATACTGTTAGTCCTTTTTATTGCGAGTGCAGCTGGAAACTAGGTGAGCCCAGCTCACTTTCTGGCGGGACCTTTTCCCAGCTGTTGCTGGTGCTCCTCAGTGACTGCCGGACTCACCCATGGCCCTGAGGAGAGCTGGGCTCAGGAGGAGCCCTGTGGTGAAAAGGTCTCCCCTGTCTTTGTGCCCGCTATCCCCTAGAGCAACACTAATGCTGCGTGGATGTCCTGCCACGTAGCTATGCCCTCATCGCTGCGCTTTCTCCTTCTCCGCTTGGTCATTTATTATTGTTTGAGCCCCACACACTCCGCGTGCAGCCTGTGGGAAGCCAGGGCCTGTCCCCGGGCACCCCTCGGCCTGGCCAGCGGGCTGAGGGACGGCACCTCCCGGCCTCGCTCCGCCACGGCGGAGCACAGGCAGGGAACAGGGATGCCCCACGCAAACCCCCAGCGGGCCCCGGGGCCGCCCCGCTCACGGAGCAGGTACCACAGCAGCCACCGAGGACCCAACCGGGCCCTCAGCCCTTCCCGCCGGGCCGGGGAGGGGCGGCCCTTGGGTGACCCACTCCCTCACCCCTTCCCGGGCTGCGCGCGGCGGGTCAACAGCGAGGAGACGGGGTGCGGCGGGAGGGAGGGAGGGAGGGAGGGGAGGGGAGGGGAGGGGAGGGGAGGGGAGGGGAGGGAGGCGGCCGGCGCCGCGCGGCCGGCGGGCGGGCGGAGGAAGGGGGATAGGGAGGGGCGGCGGGGCCCCGCGGGCCGGCCACGGGCGGGGGCGGTGCCTGCTGGCCCCGCCCGGTCCCTCACACCCCCCGGGAGCGGGCAGGGGGGGTCTTGGCTCCTCCCCTCCCCGCCGCCCCCGCCCCCGCCCGCCCGCGCGCGGCGGAGGGGGCGGGGCGGGCGCGCCCCCGCGCAGACGCGGACGGCGGGGCGCGCGCAGGTGGCGGGCGGCCCCGCTGCGCTCGCCGCCGCCGCGGGCCGGCCTCTGCCGGGGTTAGCGCGTCGCCGGCGGGGAGGGAGGGAGGAGAGCGAGCGAGCGCCGGGCGGCCGGGTCGGGGCTGCCGCCGCCTCCCACGTGAAGGGCCGTAGCCGCCCGGGCGAGCGCCGCGGCCGGCCGAGGAGCCCCGCTGTCCCGCAGCGCGGGGGCTTCCCCTCCGCCTCCCCGCCCGTGGGCCCCGCTCCCGCCCCGCCGCCGCTGCTGGGAGGCGGCCGGCGCCGCGGCGCTGCCCCCGTGAATACTCCTCACGGGGTGGGCGTGGGGGGTGTTGCGGAGGGCCCCCGCCGCCCCCGCGGGCGTCCCAGCCCCGCCGGCGGTGGATGCGCCCGGGAGGAGCCGCCGAGCCCGCCCAGCCCTTTCAGCCCGCGGGGTGGGGGGGGACGCGGGGCGCCGCGATGACTTGACGCCGGGCCGCGGCGAGCCGTGCCGTGCCGTGCCATGGAGGGGATGACACGCTTCGTGGTGGCCTCGGCGGCCGCGGCGCGGTGGCGGCCGGCGCTGCCCGCCCTGCTGCCGCTGCTGCTCGCCGTGCCGGCGCTGCGGGGCTCGCCCGCCGCAGGTAAGGGAACAAAGGGGGCCGGCGGCAGGTGTGCGGGGGGGGGGGATCGGCCGCTGCTGCCGCCCGGGGCAGCCGTCCCCGGTGTCCGTTATCGGGCGCGTGCGGGGGGAGGCGGCGCCGGTAACAATGCGGCGGTGCCGGCGGGCGGGGGCCGCCTCTGCGCGGGGCGCCGCTGGGGAGCTCCGCCAGAAAACGCGCGCATTGTTCGCAGCCACATCGCGGCCGTGGGCTTCGCCGTGGGCAGCCCCCACGCGGGGGGGGGGGGGGGGGGGCGGAGGGACCCGTTCTGTGTCAGCGAAGGAGAGAACCGGTGTGGGGAGGGGGTGTCGGTGGCCTCGCGGGGGACACGGTGTTTGGGGAGTGTGGGGTGTCCGGTGGTCGCCCGGAGTTGCGGTCTTAGCGGCCGCCCCCCACCCTCTTCCCCCCCCCCCCCCCCCCCGCGGCTCCCGGAGCACCCGCGGTGTGTGGGGGTGCCTCGTGTCAGGCGGTGGCAGCACCTGCGGGGCGCAGGGCAGCTGCTTCTCCTTCGCCTTTCCAGTTGGGAAGCGTCGGAGCCCCTCGAAACGCACAATGCGACTTCCCGAGCACAGCCGTGGCGTGACCTGTGTGTGCAGAGAACTGTCGGGGCTTCGGAGGGTGGTGTGTGTTCAGTAGATGTTTCAAAAGAGCCAGGCACCAGTGACCCCCTTTTCGTCTCCTTTTCTCCAGTGGCTCTAGACATCAAAATTACTCTGTAGTTAAGCAGTTTAATCACAAAGATGTCTCATTTGGTTCTGCTCCCATAGCACTTGGTTCATCTTTAATACTTTTTTAAAAAAATGCAACAACTGCTGTTTCATAGAAAGGGACAGATTTGCTGAGACTATAGGTTTTCTTTTTGGTAGATAACAGGTATAAAGTAATACACTTTTATCAACATCAGTGAGTGGTAAGGAGTGATAAGAACCTGTATGAACCTATTTCATGAAGTGGACCAACTAGTGTTGACTCTTATTTCAACACAAGCATCGTGGTGCTTATTGTTTGGTACTTAAGAAACCTTGGTGTTATAAAACATGTTTATCTTTTTAATAATACTTTATTTCCACTTCAGAAAGTAGTTTCTGTTTTGTTGGTGACCTGTTAGCTTTTCAGGGAAGTTACACTCTGCTCCATCTGCCCTCGTAGCCAACAAGAGATGTTCCATTTCAAGCCTACACGAAAGTTGATAATTTCTAGTAAGCTTCAGAGATTTTTTTTCTTAAATAGAACAGGCTTTGCGTACAAACAGGAGAAGACAAAGCAGTAGGTTTGTATGTTGGAGGTTTGCTTGGGTGTTTTTGCCTCTTTGGGATTAAAATGGCCAGGTTTCTTTTTCTAGATCTTCATAGTAAGTCAGTGAAGGCTTTTGTTTAATTGTTCGTCTAATACTTAGTAGTTCTTAATTAAACATTGGTGTGTATTTCTGTAAACTTTTGTGTGATTACTGTGCATTCTTGTATAACTTAAAAGCAGTGGTAGAAATATTATGTAACTTAGTGTTTGGGCTGCTGTAAGAGAGCACTTAGAGACAACAGATCTTGCCCAAAGCGATGCTTTCCTGCTCGGTCTAGGGCAGGAGCCTTCGAGCTGTTCCAGTTTGCGAGTCCTCTATGTTTTCTCTTTCCACTGGGTATGTAAATCATGTACAATGAACTTTAGTATACAAAGAGCAGACTTGCTCTTCAGAGGATGCTTTTTGTTAGACATCTCAGAAATGGTCCATTGATCACAGAGATTTAAAGACCACAGGTTGCAGAGAACAAGAATATTTTACTCCTTTTTGGTTAGGAAGAAATGCTTTATTAAAAGGCATGACAGGAATTTGATTTCTCTGGTTTGGGCCCATAATCTTTAAAAAATTAGGACACAGCTTTTATCCTAGTATTTTCTTTAGCCTTGAAATGTTTTGATGGTATAATGGGTGGTGTGAAACAGAAGAGATGTGTACTGGTCATGTGCAGTAGGCTTGGACAACATTCACTTAATTGCTCAACAGATTTACAACTCCCTGAGTATCTCTCTTGGGTGCAGTTCATTTGCTTTTCAGTGCCATTTGGTCTTGACCAGTTTAGGAACAGCAAGAGCAAACTCCTACAGCTTTGAGTTATGCAGAAGAGACATACAGTAAGAGTGGAATGGCTGTTACAGCCACTTGCTTGCAGTTGAAATAGCAAAGTGAATGTACTTAAGATAATTTAGTAGTAAATCAACTTGGGTTTTGGAATGCTTGATCCAGCTCCCACTGAAGTCACATGTCGCTGAATCAGGGCTTCAGCTTCTACAATTAAGCAGATGCTGAACTCTTAATATGTGGATAGGCTGCTAGTGTGCTAAAGGTAGGCATGCATTTGAGCACCTCTGTGAACCAGGGCTTTGGTCAGGCTCTGGGAAGGTCTTACTGCTCAGCCTAGGCTGTGTTTGTGCTTTTGTTCCATTGCACAATCCGTGCAACTCCCGCACTGACAATCAGGAGGATTTATCTTGCCTTGCTGTGCTGTTTTCATGGGAGAGAGGAGAGCTATGTGCCGGACTTGGAAAAGTCTGCAGTGAGTCTCCTCTGAGACTCGAGGACCAAAGACAGGTTGTGGAGGTCAGGCAAGGAATCAGATGTAGCTGCCTTATGGGACAGTTGCAGGATATTGTTTATTCAACTTAATTGCATGAGTGTGTTGCAGACACTTGAGTTGGCATCATGTCTCTTGTGGCCAGTTCAGCTTGTCAAGCTTGCTTCCAGTTCATTTTCACAGAAGACCCATCTGGTTGGAGGATTCCCTTTAAGACTGCTTTCTGTGCTGTGCTTGCTTTATTTATGTCAGCCTCGTGTCTACAAGCTACACTTGTAGTCTTGCCAGAGGAAATGTGTTTTTTGTTTGCATGTTCTTTCAAGAAGTTAGAATGCTAAACAAGCTAGTGGACAGTGCAGCTTTTTGTTCAGATGTGTCTGTTTTGTGAGTGACATTTGTTCTCTGTGAAGCAAGGTCTTAAATTTCTCAGGCAGGGCTGGGACTTGAAATATAGCATGCCTTTAACAAAGTAGGCTTTAACAGCTTTGACCTACCTTGGGTAATAGATTTCAGGCACTGGACACATTAAAGAGCAGTGATTATTGCTGCAGCACAAATCTTTTCCAAGAGGTCTTGGGAAGCTGATGATTGTGGTAAGTGGCAGGTTCTGACAACCCAGTTCTTATTTCTCAATTCAGAGTGTGTGTGTGGGGAGTTGCTTGGGAGAGAAGTGAAGCAGAATAGGCTTCTTAATCATACAGTCTCACTTCAACTGTGGGAGACATGGTTTTCCCTCATTTGAAAGTAAATCTGTTTATGGCTGATGTCTTAAACTACCAGTGTGTCTCCAGCCTTGCCCATTGTGGCCTACAGTATGAATAACACTCATTGCATAAGAGTTATTATGGATGATGTCCTTAACTACTAGTGTGTCTCCAGCCTGGCCTGTTGTGGCATACAGCATGAATAACACTAATAGCATAAGAGTTATTAAATAGAGTGTGTCCTGGGAACCTATGTGTAAGTAAAAAGCCAAAAGGAAATAGGAAAATTGTCTTTCGAATTTTGTCTTAGAACCCCAAAGTGAAGCTGATTGGTAGCATTAAATGAACAATGCAGACCTAATTTCTTTTTGGCTCGTGTAAGAATCACATTTTCATGAAGCCCTTGTTAGTATGGCTAGTTTTACGCTCTGGGGTTGCATGATGTCTCTTTTTAAAAATCTCTTTAAGAGCCATATATTTCTGTGCTTTTCTTTAATGGTTGCTAAACACGCATGAGCTCAATAACAGATTTGATTGACACTCCCTATATGTGCTGTGTTTTCAGCTGTTGATGTTATTGGAGACAGCTGTTTTGGAAGATGAGGGGAAAACCTTTCCTAAGAGCAGTGGATTAGTGGTATCTTCTTCCTAACACATGAGATGGGGAAAAGGTACAACTGACCATCAGAACGCACATCGCTGATTACACCAGTGTAATTAATTGCATGTAAAATGCACAGAATAAATACTGGAAAATGGTAGACTGAGCTGATTGTGCTAGCTCTTATTAAAAAGCTGTAAGATGATATAAGATGCTTGTAAGAAATATTACCATTTTGCAGTGGAGTTGAGAACAAACTTAACTGTTTCAACTGAAATTTTTAAAATTGTGCATTTTGCTATGGGCTGAAGCTTTTTTTTCCTGTGCAAAATGTCAGTTGAAAGAGTTCAGCTACTTCTGATGTTGAGGCAAGAGGAAAACAATGGTTTTTGCTTTGAGTTCTGCCAGCTTCTTTTCTGAACAACTTTAATACCCTTACGCTTTGGAGCATGCAGTTAAACTTTGGCAGATTGTGTCTGCTCTGACGGGGGTGTTTTCTCTGCTGCTGCTTTGAAAGTGATTTTTTTCAAAAGCTTGTAACAACTGAATTTAGGTGCACGTGACTGAGATAGAGATGATGCTTTTTTTTTGTCTGCTAAAACTTGGATATAGCCTGTTCTCATGGAACCTCACCTATCTATTACTACTGACCAGGGGATATATATGCCACCTGGACAGATGTACTGAGCATGCTTCCCATACCCCAAAATGATGTGTGAAAGATTGGACTTCCCTGTGGAAGTCTGTCTAAACTGCTGCAGAAGTGGAACAGGATTGAGCTTTAGGACTGAGAACTGGCACCTGCCTGCCTTGTGTTAAGGACATGTCTGTGCTATGTAATGGAGGGCTTTACTTACTTTAGGGGAACCACACCTTGTGGTGTGGTACTTGATTGCATTAGGCCCAAGAGGGAAAATGGAGAGAAGGCTTTTGGAAGGAACTAAATCAGCATCCCACGCTAGCTAAGCAGCAGGAGTAAGAGAAGGGTCTATGGATCTTTTCCAGTCACTGTTCTGCTCGTTGATGAGATGTGTGCAGAAACCTGGGAGTTGTAGGAGTAGGAGGGGAAGAGATGCACAAATTGCAAGAGGGTTTGTGAGATGAAAGAAACTAGAACTAGCAGGGAGGGTATGAAGACTAGGACGCAAGACATTAGATCAGGAGTGGGAAATAGGTCTGTGAATGGGGGAAACTGCAATGCAGAAGTTAATCCTAGAAGAAAGAAGCAGTGCAGCCTGGTAGTAGGATAAGCACACTGGGAAACACAGATGGACTCAGGTTAAAAAAGGAAAATAAACCTCCAAAAAATAGTGTTGAAAAGAAGAATCGGAAATAGGGACGATAAGGGACTGGGACAAGACTGGAAGCGATGCAGCCACAGAAGCTTGGAATTTAGGAACAGGCAAGCATGTGCCCACTGCTTTGGGACACTTTCTCCAGAATTTGACACAGAACCCAGGGCTTCAGTGTGTTGGCCATTTTTCTCTTCCCAGCCAGGAGCATGATAATCTGCTGCTACTCCTTGAATGTTTCGTGAATATGCACGTTTCAGCCTTGTGACAGAAGTGTTTTTCAGAGTTTGTTTTAAAAACTGGAAAATTTTCTCCACAGAAATTGTGGCAGCATATGAAGACTGCAAAGGCAAAAATCAGCAAGTTGGAAATACTGGCATTACAATAATCTGTACAATTTTAAACTTCTATGCCTGTAAGTTATGGTACACCTATACTCACATGATCACAAAGTGTATATCCATATAGATAATATAGCTATATAGGCACCTACACATAAATATCTGTACATACGCATACCCGCACACAGACAAGGACCCTCATTGTGTTGTGTACAAAACTGATCTCCTGGGAGAAGTGGGTGCTGGATAGCAAATGAAGCTCTTGCTCCTTTTGTAGCAGATATTCAAAGGTGTGAAATGAAGGAGTGTATTGAGTTTGCGCTGCAAGGTTTTGGTAGCCAGGGGGCTACAGGGGTGGCTTCTGTGAGAAGCTGCTAGAAGCTTCCCCAGTGTGCGACAGAGCTGGTGCCAGCTGGATCCAAGACAGACCCGCTGATGAAGGCCAAGCCCATCGGCAGTGGTGGTAGTGCCTCTGTGGTAATATATTTAAGAAGGGGAAAGAAACTGCACAACAGCAATTGCAGCTGAAGAGAGGAGTGAGAATATGTGAGAGAAACAACTCTGCAGACACCCAGGTCAGTGAAGAAGGAGGGAGAGGAGGTGCTCCATGTGCTGGAGCAGAGATTCCCCTGCAGCCTGTGATGAAGACCATGGTGAGGCAGGCTGTGGAGGTTAACGATGGAGAAGATGCCCACCTGGAGCCTGGGGAGGACCCCATGCTGGAGCAGGGGGATGCCCAAAGGAGGCTGTGACCCCGTGGGAAGCCCATGCTGGAGCAGGCTCCTGGTAGGACCTGTGGACCTGTGGAGAGAGGAGCCTGCACTGGGGCAGTTTTGCTGGTGTGACTTGTGACCCCGGGGGGGACCCATGATGGAGCAGTTTGTGAAGATCTGCAACTTGTGGGAAAGACTCTCTCTTGAGAAGATAGTGGAGAACTTTCTCCCATGGGAGGGACCCCACACTGGAGCAGGGAAATAGTGTGGAAGGAGCAGTACAAACAGTGTGTGATGAACTGACCACAACCCCCATTCCTCATCCCCCTGCGCTGCTGTGGGGGAGGAGGTAGAGGAAATTGAGAGTGAAGTTGAGCCTGGGAAGAAGGGAGAGGTGGGGGGAAGGTGTTTTTAAGATTTGGTTTTATTTCTCATTATCCTACTCTGATTTGATTGGCAATAAATTAAATTAATTTTCCCCAAGTTGAGTCAATTTTGCCCATGACAGTAATTGCTGAATGATCTCTCCCTGTCCTTATCTTGACCCATGACCCTTTAGTTATATTTTCTCTCCCCTGTCTAGCTGAGGAGGGGAGTGGTAGAGCAGCTTTGGTGGGCACCTGGTGTCCAGCCAGGGTCAACCCACCACAATGAGTTGAGGGACAGGGAAGTTTGAATAAAGGTTTCACTGTTAATGTAATTAAATGCTCTCCTAGGCAATTGAATTGTGTTGCTGTTGCAGAGTTTTGGTGATGTGAGCGAGTTGCTTAAACCGAGCCTCCCACAGGTGGTCACTAGCTGTGTGTTCCTCATTTACTGGACGTGAGACCTCTGGGATCTGTGTTGCAGAAATGCTGAGTGTTTGCAGCTGCCAAAGAAGTCAAGGGGAGTTGTTCTTGAATAGATGTTGTGTCTCTAATTCTAAATACTCATTAGTGTTTCAAATTAGGCACTCAGAATTTGACCTTCTTTCTTAATTTCACCATTTGTAAAATGTAATTTCTTAGATGTAATTCCTTGTTTGATTTTCAAAACAGTATGAAGTGTTCAGATGCAGTAACAGGGAGCACAAAAGGAAAGTTCATCAGAAAGCCAAAGACTTTTGTCTTTAGAACAGTGAAGATCCAGTGGATGATAAACCAGTCTACTGAACCTGAATCCACAGAAAAGAAGTGTAAGAAATAAACTATTTGTAAGCAAATAAAAAGTAACAGGTGGTGGTCTAACAGTGTGCATTTACCACATTAAGACTTTTTAGTGAGAGTTACCTAGCCTTATAGATGGGAAGATGTACTATGCTGTATCAGAGTGTGAACAGTGCAGTAGGATTTTGTTTAACCAAATTTTTGTAAAAAGAACTCATATTTATAGTTGCTGATGTTTGTTGCTTGCTTTCAGTTTTAGCAGTTTCAGCCTACATTCCCTACCTGCTTGTTCTTCACACACAAACTGTTTTCTAATCATTTTAGTCCTCTTCCATTCTCCCCTCTGATTTAGAGAGGCTTCTCTTCTATTAATTAATTCCCTGTGTAGACTTTTGAATTGGTTTAGCCGTCTGGCCAAGGCAGTGTGTCTAGTCTTGTGGTTTGAAATAGAGGTAAGAGGCTAAAATTCACCAGCAGGTAAGGGGAGGAGATGGGAAGAATGCTGGAAACATAGTAAAAGAAGGGCCTGAAAATCCAGATGCTTTTCAGTAGGGAACATGCATAATAGTATCATACTGAAGGAGCTGAAAAACCTGCACAGCTGTAGGGTGAGGGAATAGGCAATGCAACAGTGCTGTGTGAAGGGATCTGGTGTTTATCGTGCATCACAAACAGAATGTGATTCAACAGGATCACAGTGGTGCTGGATCTCATGAACACATGGTCTTTGTCATATCCTGTGTAATAACTTGTTCATTCTCTTCAGTGGCAGAAAAGCTCTAGCTGGAGTGCTGTGTCTAGTATGGGACCTTGTCCTTCAGGAAAGAGACAGGCTACAGAAATATAGGGTTGCCTAATCAGGAACAAAAAAAGCAGGTGGACAAAACTTTATTCAAATGTATAAAAGGTAAATACAAAGAGAAGTGTAATAAGCGGTTGTTTATGTTGAGTGAGAAAAGAAGTGGAAGACTTGAACTGCAGTGGACAAGACAGGTTTTCTGAATGCTGTTTTTTCTAACAGGGGGGATAATGAAACCCTGAAATACATCGTTTGGGGCAATAATACAATCTGTCACTGGAGTTGTTGACGACCTGCAATATTTTGCAATTCTGTTTTTGTGAGATTCTACAACTAATATAATTTGTGCAGACTGCAACATTGGGGCTGATACCTGTTCATTACTGAAAACTTTGGTGTTCTGTTCAAGTGAAGAAACAATCTGTGGTTGTACAGTTAAATACTGTGTCATAAAGTTTATGCAGAGAAAAGCTCAGTTAGGATTTCATAGTAATGATACTTCCTAACTTTTGAATGACTGGTTTTAGGCTTAACAGGTTTGTAAGGTTTCAAAGAATATTTTGTAATCCTTGCTATAGTGACTTTATCCTTAGTAGTAATGGGCAGGAGGAACACACTAATTTTTTAAGTTAGTCTCGGTGCAAGTTCAGTTTCTTAAGCATAGATTATCACTGAGAGGACAGGTACAAGTAAATGGTGTGGGTGTGATTCTTCATGTCTTTATTCATCAACTGAATTATTAGCATTTATGTATCTAACAGGTGGGATGGAAAGAGAGGCAGTATTAGTGCTCAAAACTATTAATATTTCTGTGAAATGCATAGTTGAACAAGCTGAGAACTTGTTCATCTTGGCACAGAATTTAGGATTTACCCTTGCCCTTAGTGAAGGGAGAGATGGTGGAAGGAAGAGGTCTTAAGTGATGCAACGTAATTGGGAGACTGAGCAAATAAATAACACTAGACCAAATCTTTCACTTGCCTGTGCTGTATGTACTGCACATGTCTGGGGCTGGGTTGAAGGGAGAATGCAAAGCGTCTGGTCCTCAATAGCTGAGAGACAGCGGGTGCCCCACCTGGTGACTGGAAAATGGCCTGTGCAGTGCGTGTGTCCTGACAGAGCTTTTCTGGACAGGTAAGACAATGGGGAGCTGTCTTTGTGCCCTTCATCTGAAATCGGTTGGTGTGACAGGGTGAGCGAGAGAGGGAGGATAGGAACTTTGATTGAGAGGATACTGAAATAAAGAACAGCAAAGATAACACTCGGGGCTGGGGCCACTGTGGGAGTGGGTGAAATTGGGAATGTGGATTAGGGTATTGGTGATGGAAGGCTTAGTTGAGAAGTGCTGTGGTAAGAAGAGGGCTGCTTGATATTGGGAAGTTGGAGGTTTTCGTGTCTCCCCTGTGTATTTGAGTTGAGCATCCTCACTTTAGAGCTTTCCCCAGAACTACACAGAAGGAACTGAGGCACTTGCATAGGGCATTTTCTAAAGGGATAACTGGGCTCAGTTTTAATAGAAAACTCTCGGGTGCCTGGTAAGATGTGTTTGAGAACTGTAAATGCACCTGACAATAAACGGTCACATAGGACAGGTAGACAATACAGGTAAAGATGTTTTTAGTATTGATACAATCTACAGGTTTTGTTTTCAGTGTATTTTTTCTTAATTCACACCATTTTGGACCATTTCCTATTGAGTGTTTCATACTGAATAAGAAAATCAAACTGGTATAATTTCTTACACAAGAAGAAGTGTTTCCTTTTGTTTGCTCCCCAGCCAACAGTGTATGGAACTAGTGTGTGGATACTCTCCAAGTAAAAGTTCTTTCCTCATTTAAAGGCAATTGTTTGATACCGCAGGGTGGTGCGGGGACTGTTTATTCTTCTTCTAGCTGGGTGCGAACTTGACTAGATGTTGAGCCTGTCTCACCTTTTCCTGTGGCCTGTAATTCTATTGTAAATAAATTCCACCTCATGTATGCAGATTGCAGTGAGCACTGCTCAACCACAAAGCCACAATGATTTAGTTCATCATTATTTGGAGCCAAAGCTCCAAGCATTTATGTAGCAGGCTCCTCTGGGCTAATATCATGTTACTTTTTGAATAGAAGGAAGATGGTTGTTTATCAGCTGCACTGGATTCTGATTAGATAACGTCTCCAGTGGATGTCTGTATTTAAAACTGGAGCTAGTGCTGAATTGAGACCAACTTGTGTGATACGTTCGAATAGAAATTGCATGTCACAGAATAAAATCCTGAGCTAGAGCAGAAGTCTGGTTTGAAGATGTTTTCAATTAGAAGCTGACAGTGACCTTACTTCCTGTCCTTATGCTGAAAGATGAAACAGATTTGGGCTTCCAGCCATTGACATTCAATTTTTAGAAGATGTAATTTGTTCCACTCTGAAAGAACAACAACAAAAAAGTTTTTCCTTTGTCTTCCCTGAGTCCATGTGTTTTTATAGTAACTTGGTTAAAAAAATTACGTAAATGCTTATCAACATAGTAATCAAGGTTTTGTCAAGAAATACTTTATCCAGTATTAGTACAAGCGAGGAAGTTTCAAGGAAATACATTGTGTTAGTCTTTTTACTTTGTTTTCTTCTGTGAGTAGTTACTTTGCTGCTTCTACTGCAGCCAGGTTCTTAAAACTGTAAAAATTGTCAGAAGGATTAGGAAAGCTGAGGAATGTGAAATGAATGTAAATCCATTTTGCTTCTTTTTAAATTGTAGACAGTGTCACTTGAAAGTATAATCTTCTTAAAATCCTGGGAGCATTAGAAACTTAGAAGAAAAATCAAACATAGTTTCTGCACTGGAGTATTAATTCTTATGATTCTTTAGCATTTACTGCTGCTATTTACTGTGTGTGAAGTTTGTTAAACACTGAGGTCAGGTGAAGATAGTTCTAGAAATCTTAGAGGTTCTTTCAGATTTACTAAAACACTCAAATTAGTTGTTCTTATGTATTTCTTGAATGAGCCGAAACCATCATTAAAACATGCTACTGATGTGTGAGATTGCACTGACAGTTTAGAATGGTTTTATTTTGTATTTAGAAATAAAATACATCCTTGAAGAACAGAATGCAGCTTTTATGTTGTATCGTGTATTTGGTACAAACATGAAGTCATTTAGGTAAGATACTTTAGAAATATTTTGCAGAAATATTTTTCTCATTCCTAAATAGTGTCAGTCTTGGAGGTCACATCTAAAACTTGTTTTCTGTAAATACATTGTTATATAGTTTTCTAGGTATTTTTAAAAGTAGAAAAGTACATAAATTTTACATCTTCCAAATGCAGGTGCAAGAGTTAATACACTTTTTGAAGACAAGTGTTTTGATGAGTGAATACTTCAAGCTCCTGCTTTCATTTCTGCTACATCAGAAGTTACGTTTCTAATGAATTAGTGGACTTGGCTTTTATGAAGGCATATTTTGAGGTTCAGTGCTTTTAGTTTTAAGAGAGTTGGAAAAAAACGAAAATTTTATCAGTAGAATGGAAGTAATGAATTAATTAAAATGATAGTTATAGAAATTCTTCTGCATGTTTAATATCCTTGTGGATTGAATTATTTGGAGGAGGACAGGTGAAAAGCACAGGTGCATGTTAAATATAGTTTGTCATAGGTACCCAAAGCAACACCCTAAACAGCAGGTGTTTATGTGGAACATGCATGTAAGCTCAGGTGTGTAGTACTGGTTTGTGCTCATAATGCATTAATATGTGTGTGTTTTGGTGTTTGGTCTTTGGTTTTGAGGTTGTTTTGTTTGTGTGTTCTTTTTTTCCTCTTGGCAGATGAGGGAAAACTTTAAATGAGATTATGCATTCTTCTATCATGAAAATAAACAAAGTCTTGAAGACTATCTGGGCAGGTTTGGATGTATGAACTCTCCCAAAGTTTATTTGGGACCTCTGCCTCAAGTTCTATTTCTGTTGTGCCCACCGTAGGAGCTACATCATATAGTAATCTGATACCAGTTTATTCTGGTAATTCTGCAATACCTTCCTTACGTGTTTCTTTGATTGTAATATAAAGGAGCATGAACATAATCTGTTAGCAAGGAAAGGAGTAGGGAACTATGGGAAGTTTATGACATAGGGAGCCCAAATGATCAAAGCTCTCATTAGACTAGCTATCTTTATAACCTACAGTTGGGTTTTTTTTTTTGTGCTAGCTTTTGTACAGTTCATCTTGCCTGTAAGCTTCGTAAGGTCATAAGCTTGTTAAGTTTCCTGAATTGCTGCAGTGTGAGAGAAATAGCATTACTGCATCCTTTCAAACTTCTGGAACTGGATTCCTTGCTGCTTCAAGTATCTTGATAGTAAAACTGTTAGGTTGAGGCAAGAATTTCATCCTGTGTCTTCAGGTCTAAAGAATTTAGCTTTTAAATTGCAGCTCTGTTATCTCAAGCTAGGTGGAAAATACTGAAATAGGAATTTTGTTTGAAACCTATATATTTTAAAAGAATGTTTGGGTTTTTTGCTGATTTACTTTCATGAAAGAATATGCAAGACAAATCAAAGCCAATGGGATATGGTTTTAACAACTCATGTCTTGTATGTCTCATAATTAAACTTCTGTTCATAGTCTTTTGGGGGAAGGGGTTTGTTTTTTCTCAAGGTGCAGGATTTTTTTTGTATTTGAGAATTTGAAAAGAACATGGTAGGTCTAATTTTTTTATTAAACACTTGTGTTCATGCACAAATTGTTCAGTGGCTGAAGTAAGTGAGAGTAGGATGACTTGTGATGATGTAGTCTCTGACAGTCGTATCAATAGCCTGTTTTCCATCCAAAAAATCTTGCAGACCTCCTCATAGCATTCGCTAGTGTTTATGGAAAATGGCACATTTCTAAATAAAAATCATGCTTTGGTAAGTAGGCTGTTCATGAAGCAATCAGTTTCTATTTTAAACAAGTAAACCCACCAGATTTTCCTCTGTTTTTACACATTACAGCAGGTGTTATGTATCTTGAATCAAAAGCCACAACAATAATAGTCAAAGCTAGTCTTTTGAGCTCAGCCTTGTTCCATATCAATGTTTTATGTTGTTTGTCTGGAATGTTGAATTGTCATAATATATACCTGTTCGAATAGAGGCACAAGACCAAAAGATTTCACTTCACAAACATAGTAACATGGTTTTCTTTATCCAATATAGTAAACTTCAAATCCTTTTCTTCCTCTTTCCTCCCCCCCCCTCTTGGAAGAAAATCCTTTTATGGGATTTTTTTTTTTTTTGAACCAATGTGTCAACATTCCCTTCTGTGCTCTCCCCAGTGCTCCTCTTATTTTCCCCCATATATTCTACCCTCTTTGCTACGTCTCTGTTTTGGAGTGGAAGTTGCAGGGAGTTCCATCTTGCCTCCTACTGAAAACCAGAAAAAAATAATGACGTGATTCCAGCTTTTGTTGGTTTTGCACTCTGTATACTTCTTCCAAGCTCTTAAGGAGGAAAGTAGAACTTGTTAGGCATGGGTGGGGTGTTTTCTTGTTGGGGAAGGGAAGACTTGGAAAAAGGGGAGGAGGAAGAAAGCGGGAGGGCAGTCTCTTGCCAGACATGAATGATTTTTCTCTTATGAAGCTGTGACTCTGTGTTATTCCATGCAGGGGAAAATCCAATTTAAGATGTTGCTGCTGCTTCTCTCTTAGCTTGTCACTTCAGCTTTTTGGGTGCTTGCTGTATTTTTAAAAAGTACTTTATTGGGATATTTTTACTGTTTTCATTTTGGTTTGTATTTTCTCCTTTAAATGGCATAGTCCTTGAAACCCTAACTTGGAGCACAGACATGCAAACAATTGGATTGACACCTCTGTAGCACAGAAATTAATGTCTGGGGATGTAAGGGAGTGGCAAGAACCTTTCAAAACACAGCTGCCACTGACAGAATGGCACCACAGCTCTATTTTACTCTGAAATTAATTTGTTAAGGAGCAACTGGATTAGAACTTGCTTGATCTTAAATAGCCTCTACTATTGAGAAACCTTCATGTTAATGGCAACTATTTCTCATTTGAACTTGATTACTTACTAGACTTTTATATGACTGTTTGTCTTTCTGGAAGTTTTATCTTCTGAAAGGAAGGTGGGTCTTTGTATTTCTAAGTAGTTTGACTCAGTGTACATAGTAAAATCTTTTTCTTTAACAAAATATGTATATGAATGATTGAATTCAAATGTCTCCTTGGTTCTCAGTCATATTATACTTTCTGTACAAAGTTTAAGCTCCATGATTTGTCCAGATAAAGGATTTCACTTTTACAGCGGACGGGTGTAGTGAACTAGTGTTCTTGCTAATGCATTTTAGTAGGGCCTTACATCCTTCTTTATAGTTGATGCCTTCTGGTTTAGGACTGGCTTCAACACTTGCCCTAGCATCAGAATGATTTACTATTCAGTCCCCACGTGAGCACTTCAGTTCCTTTCTCCACACTGTTTCTGCATACGCTCTCCCTGTGTAGCCTCACAGGCCTCAAGCTTTGGCAACATGCTAGGCTTCCCTCCATCTGCTTCCCTGTGTGACAGCCACTGCTCCGGCTATGTGCTTTGCAGTCCCGGAGGACTTGTTGGGGTACTGGCTAAGCCGGTGTTGCTATTGCATTTTTGGGGCTCTTTTATTTCTCTACACTATATCGAATAGAAAACCACCTTGCAGTAACATGTGTATTACTGTGTGTGCAAATCAGGCTCTTACTATAAATTCGTTCCAGTCTAACAGGCCATGCTTGTCTATAGGGCAGCAAATGCATCCCTGGGCATTTGGAGGTGAATGCACAAATGCATGTTTAGAGGTCTCAAAGGTCTTAACTCGGCAAGCTAGGCTGTCTAGGACTGTGTGAAAAGCAAGAAAATTTTGGGAGTTAGAATTTGTGTGTTCCAATACGAAATGGTACATGTCCAGTACCTCACTGAAATCAGTTTATATAGTATCTATGATATATCATGCTGTTTACCTATTGAAGAGTTGCTGCTTTAGATATTTTCTGCATCATCCCAAAGAACAAAATTCTAACTAGTGGGCTTCAGCATTAAGTAGGTAGTGGAAATGTTTGTTTTCTTGCCTGATTCAACGTTACCATGTGAGAGACAGGTTTTGGAAACAGTCAGCACTGGAGACAGAATATTTTGTAGTGAGCATACTCCTCAATTCCAGCAAACTTTTGCGAAGTTTTATGGGTGCTAACTTGCTGGTAGCTGCTGCTGGCGGCAGCTTTCTTGTGAGCAGAAGAGTTAAATTAATGGTGCAGGACCTGTTGTGTTGCCTTCCAGCGCAGGAGGGGCAGCAGGGATGTTGACAAGGAATATGGTGGCACATCAGTTCTCAGCCCCTTCTGAGGGAAAGTGGGCAGAGGCAAACTAATGTGTTTTACAGTAGAAAATGCAGGAGTCTTCCTGAATGTTTTGGTACTGTGGAGGGTTGGGAGCAGAAAAGAATACTGAAATATTTTGGAGAAAAATACAAGCCAGCATGTTTCTTATTATGGAATAAATGGGTACATTTTTATTTTTGTCTTGGTGGTTTTAAAGCCAAGTGATACTGAACTCAGTATCTTCTTCTCTTCGTCTGTTGGCTTAATGATGGAACAATGTCTTGGGGAGAGGAAGCCTCATCAGGGAGAAACTAATAAAAGTGAGTTGTGAGGCTGTGCATATTGTAGGTCACTTTAGAGACTGTTTTTCCAAGCTCGTATGGAGCTGGAAGTGTCACCCTTGTGGTTTCTTTAATTATGATTTAAGTATCACATGGATGTGAAGCATTAAAAATTATAAAGTGTCTCTGGGAATGAATTAAAAAAATCAGTGTTGCAATTCTCAGTGGTACTTAAAATGGAGGACGATTTTTTTGCCAGAATAGGCTTCCATTGAAAAACAGACTTCCTGGTATGTCCCTGCATAATGCTGTAAAAGCTAGACCTTCTGCTGTTTTGCATAGTTAGCTTCGATGATAAAATTTTGCACTGCCACTAAGAGCTAAGGCAGGAAAATTTTCCAGAAGTATGTATTTCAACATACAATCTTAGTCATATATCACTTCATTCACACTGATAATTTTCATGAGTTCTGTTCCATAATTATTTGAAGATCAATAATAGGTGTGCTTTTCTATCTATCCTGCTAGCAGTATAGTGGTCTTTGAGATACTCGAAGAAATGTGAAGATCTCTCATGATGCTGACTGTAACAGACTTAGTCTCTAATTAGGGCTGATTTATGTAAACCAGTTTGGGAGCTGACAAGTTCGCAGTTTCCTAATCCCTTGAAGAGGAAGGAGGAAAAAAACCCACCAAACCCAGGAGGCTCAAGAGCACCATACAAATCTCCACTTGCTGACGTTTAAAGAAAACTACAAGTGTTGGAAATGCCAGGTTTCATTAGATTTTCTTCCTAAATAGTTTCTTTGGTTTTAGATGGACTTTACTGGAACCTCCTCTACAGGAAACACCAACATGACTCTTTGCTGTGAAGTGGGTACTGTATTGAGTATTCAGATTTTCATAGCTCATTTTAAATTTTTTTTTTTATCCCCTGCATGTTCTCGTATCTGTATTGTAGGAATATTGGTATGACTTGCATCTGAGGAAGATGTAAGGACTTGTATGCAGGTTTACTACCCCTCTGTAAGGAAACTGTGGTGCACGCTTGATGTGATGAAGTGCTTTTCATCAGTCACTGAGATCTACAGAGCAGGCATGAAACTAAAGATGCTGTCAGACTTCCCAGATATTTGATAGAAAAACAGTATCAATACTTGAGTCGAATGTACAGGTGCTGATTTTTCAGGTAGAGAAGCATCATTCTTATGTCAAGAACATCACGTTATGGCACCCATGAGACCAGATGTTGGCATATTACTGGCATTTGATAACCAGTGAGTACTTTTTGGAGGCTAAATGTCTTGAGGGCATAATTTTTTTCTCAGATAAATGCAAAAGTCTGTTTATGAAAGTAAGGGGACCATGCTTGAAACTTGGCATTACAGTAGGGTAAGAAATGGTAAGCATATTTAGTCATGATTTAGGGTATTTTAGGTCCCTAATAACAAAAGGAGAGCTTTTTTCCTTTGAATCCTTATTTAAGTGATTTTTATTCCCCGTCAACGGAAATTGATAGAACAAAATGGAGGGGAGGAATCCTGTGCAGGTCTCTGGCATGTTGGCATTATCCAGTTTCATATTTGCCATGAGAAACAAGTGTTAATGTGTTTGAGAGATACCACAAGTGCTTTTCATTTACTAAAATTGGATTTTTGACAGTGAAAAAACATTACTGAGTACTTATTCTTTTCCTCCTTAAGCTGTGGGGAGAGGAACATTCAGTTTTTAGATTATAACAACTTTTATGCTTCTATTAAAGTTGGTTTAGACCAGTTTTATGAACCAACTTTAATATTCAGAGTAAAACCTCTCATTTTACAACTATGGAAAGACCTACTTCTGCAGCTCCACCAGATACTACATACGTATTTTTCTTCTAGATTAATCCTTGGGTAACATCTTACAAATGACTGCAGAGCTGACCGTAATTTAAACAGCATTATTGCAGTTCTGTCATGAACTATTATAAATTATCACACAATATACCGAACCAGTGCATCGTAAATGTAGGATACTACTTGGCAAACATGATAGGGATGTTGCTGGTTTAGGGTGCGTTAAATGTGTCAGAGATGTTGCTTTGTCTGACAGTCTGAAAGACATGAAGTGACTTTCTGGATTGCAGGAATGTTGTTGGGAATTGGAAGTAATGTGCCTTGTGGGAGCTGAGTCATTAAAAGTGTACTTCACAAAGGTGTCTGTTGTGATTAGGTATTAGCTTTAGATTAAAATGCTAATTAAACCTATTTGTTTAAAGATGCCATAGAACAAATACTAGCACAGTGTGCTGGGCTTTGTTCACTAATATGTTGAATAAAATTTTTGTAGGAAACTACATTTTGTGTTTTTATACAGATAGCACATAGAGCCTAAGGTGATTTGTCTAGAGATAAACAGTGAAGGCCGTATTGATATCATGGCAAAAATTTCTGAAAAACAGTGATTTGGGGCAGGAGGGGAATGTATTGGGAGGAGAAAGAATTTGGTAGGCTCTTGAGGAGCTCACTGTGCAGTGGTGTGGCAGGGGATAATCTGTAAACATATGAATAGAAGCTGGGAAGTTTTCTTACCTGTGTATGTGGCTGTTGTGTGGTAGCTACTAGTATCAACCATTCAGGAAGGATAATGGCTAATTGACGATTGTTCAGAGAATTTCCCCATGAGGCTTTGGAAAGGATGTTTCCAAGTGAAAATGTCAAAAAGAACAGCCTTGTTAGTGTGTTCTAGAAACAGTGTAGATGTGACTTGATTTCTGTGTTGTGGAAACTATGGAGGGGCCCTCGGACCAGATAGGAAAGATTTTCAGTAAGGAGAAACTGAAACTTAAAAGCACTGGGCTGGGAGTTATGGATAAGGTTTATAACAATGAGGAATAATTAACCATAGAGTAGCTTACTTCGTTGGAAACTTTAAGAAACAGGAGTTAACTTAGGCAAGATCTATGAAGTGAATTAGTCCAGAAATGGGGCTGGAAGATCACATTGTTACTGTGCTTATAAACTTATGGCTATGTGCTGTAAAAGAATGATCTGGAGTTCTAATCATGTAGCATGACATCTTATTCTCCTTTTCTTTGGCTCCAGTCACCTTCTGTTGGAGTAAATGACAAAACCTGCTCTGACCAAGAGGGTATGATACTGCTTGTGCTTGCCTCTGCTGGGTGGGATTTAGGGGGAACTGATACAAAGTTTTAGTGGTTTATAGACAATCACTTCTGTACCAGAAAAAGTCAAGATTTCAAGATGGTAATGAATTGCAGTAAACTTACAGAATATGATGCTGAAAGCATAATATGCAATCTGATAAATAAAACTTTGGCTGATATATCAGTTTTGCAGTGTAATTCTGGAACCCACAATGTTCTGGAGGCTGACGGGGCACAGCAGGAGATGCTGGTGGTGCTGTGGCAGTCTCAGCAGTGAGGAGCTGGAGGTGAGTTGAGCTCAGTCAGTACCATTCCGGCTGACTGTGCTCCTCCCTTTTTTCTAGCAAGTGCTGGAGTGGAGTAGAGGTGTTGCACAGGCTGTTGTGCAGCCATATCAGGAAGGATTCTGTGGGTGTAGAAGCAGATGATTGTGTTTGGATAATATTCTGAATTCCCATGGACAGGCAAGAAGAAAGTCTCAGAGTCAACTTTTCTACCAAATGAGAAGTTTCCCAGAGATGTGTGCCACCACAAGTAGCAAAGGTAGCTCTAGAAATAAAATTAGAAGACCAGAGAACAATTTGTAGACACTTCTTTCTTCCCTTCCCTATTGAGTCCATTACAGCAAAGGTTTAATTTGCTTGGAATATTAAGTAATATTTTTAAAAACCCAACTTTTTGGATGGGCATCATACAAAGGTTCAAATGGTTCTGGCCAATATTACGTGTAGTGTGGCTCCCCTCAAGCATATTTTGCACACTGGCAATTGTTGGTGTGCACAGAGTGAAGAAGCTGATGTGAATTAAACTGACACTTCTGTAGCAATGGAAACTTTTAAATAAATAATTCAATGCAGTACTGTAGAAGCTGATATCTGTGGTGACCAATATCAATCTTTTTAATGGTTGTCTCTCACTTCCTTGCTGTTAGCCATTTACCTGGAGTATTTGTTATTTTAAACTGTGAAGAAAAAGGGGAACAGCAATATCTCAGTAGTTTTGTTTGTGTGGTTTTCAGCTGTAACCTTTAAGGCCTCTGCTGAGTGAAATGCTGGCATAGGGTTTTGTCCATGTTGTTCTGAGGAGAGACCCTATTCATCTTGTACTTGCTGTGGTAGCGATGGCATCATCTGAACTGGGCCCTTCGTGCTAAAACCATTTGCTGTTTGCTAGCTGAACTAGTTTGTGTTTGTTCAGTTGTTTGCTGCTGAATTTCTACCATGTTCAGAAATCCTCATTGAATTTCTGGCTCTACAAGCTGTATGCAGTACAGCTATTACTCTTTTTTTAACTTGTAGGCTCTTAGTAGCTAGTAAAACTTGATGGTGATAAGTTTTTTCCCTTCTGACTTTCATTTTGTGGATGTTGTAGAAATAGTATATGGTCTCCCTAGGAAAATGGGGAGTAAAGGTTGAAAAATCTTGCTGTAATGTCATTTGAGGGTTCCTGAATCCAGGTTTACACCAGGTTTCAAACTGAGTGCAGTGCTTGACCAAGAAAATCAATGGATGAGGAAAAGACCAGCTGAGTGGAAATGAGGCAACTATTTCATGGTTTTTCCTTACAGAAATGAATATGGCTTAAGAAGTTATTTTTATTGATGGTGCCCTTTATTTTATTCACATTTGACAGGAAATGTGAAAACTGGAAGAAAAGAATCTGAGAAGTGGGAGAGGAAAGATGTCTGATGGTGTGATTGAACAGGGTTGTGTTCTGAGAGGTCAGAGCAGTGAAGGACAGACTAAAAAAGGGCATGGCAGATAAAGGTGCAACTAGAACAAAAAGAGCAACAAAAGAGAGAACAGAATAAAAATAGGCTCTTCAAAACCAGCATATCTAGGAAACTAACCTCTTTTGAAATAAATGAAAGTCTCCAGTTCTGTAGGCAGTGATGCATTTCAGTAAAATTATTCAAGAGCTCCAGTCCCACCATTCAAATACATTAATGTGCAAGAGTTGGCTGACCAAAAAAATAGCCATTTAGAACAGTTCTTGATGTGAAAAACTGCCAGTGTGGTAGAAGCAAAGACAAGTCTGTCCCCCTTTATGTTTCTCTTGAAATGACAGCTTACTGTCAATTAAAAACTGATGGATCTTTAAAGGTATGGAATGTGTTTGTGACTTAGTGAAACTTTCAGTTTTTGTTTAAAGTGAGGGCTGTATCTCTTGTTGCAGTATGTCGCATACAGAACAGCATATTCTGAAGTAATGCAAATTCATGGAATAGATATCAGACCTTGTGAGGATTCACAGTGTTGCAATGAATGGTGGCACTGCCATGGAAGTTGTGGGACAAGTTTTAAAGCAAGTGTTTAGGTTAAACACTTGAGCAAGAGTTCTCAAACCTTGCATGGCCACATGAGGATAAAGGTAGCTTCCATCAGTCATCTGCAAACTTCTTAAAGGAGGGGAGTGATTTCAGTTTGTTCTGGAGCTTATATTCCTGTTACTGTAAAGGTTCAAGCTAATTACTGCAAACAAGTCTTGGAGGAGATAACATTCTGTCAGCAAAACTGTAATTCCCAACACACTTTGGGAATTAAAGGAAACTGTTTTAATGAACAGTTTAAAAAACATTACCTGTTTTGATAACATACCTTGCAAATTTCATGTCTGGGGCTGTGTGTTTGGTGTGCTTTATCCACACTGCAGATACTTAAATTTATTTCTGCTTTACTCCATCTCCGCTGTTTTGCATCAAAGATCGAATTCATTCTGTGGTTACTCAGAGCTAAGGAAGCGGGGCAAGCTTGTAGTATTTATTTCTCTGATTTCTTCCAGTTTTCTGCAACTGAATGCAGAATGAATACAGTATTTTTCAGGTATTTCTCTAGGTTTTTTTAAAATCTATTTATGCTCTTTGGGCTCTTATTGCCATGGCATGTTGAATTTCATGATTTAGTTATGTTTGGGGGGAAGATACTTGTATTTGCTGTTAAACTTATTCAGTTGATACCTTTATTGAATTTTTTTTTAGGCATTTATTCTGAAATGTCATAATTGTTTTTAATTCATCACGTCTCCCACTCTGACTCTAGAAACCTCATTCTCATATTCTCACTTCTATTGTCTCTCTTCCAGTCTGAAGAATCTTATAATGGAGCCAGTCTGTACCTACACTTTATCTGTTTTGTGACACCTCAATTTCTCTATTCTTTTTTGGGAGTGATAATTATAACCATGCAGCACTTAAGATGAGATCACAATGTTTGCATATAGTCTGGCATAATAACATGTTTCTGTTCTTCTCTACTCCTTTCCTAGTGGTCTTTAATATTCTGTTTTGTGTCTTTGATTTCTGCTGAGCACTGAGCTGACATTTTGAAGTCATGGTGGATGGTACTTCACAATCGCTTTTCCCAAGTTAGTAGTACCTAACTTAGAGCTTATCATTGCCTCTGTAGGTAGGGTTGTTTCTCCTCCTTTCTATACTTCAGTCATCAATCTTGAATTTCACCTAACATGGTGGAAGCCTGTGGTGTCGGAAGAGCCTTTCACTGCTCTTCAGTGTCAGTTTGCAGTTGGGACCGTTCTGAAACTCTGTTGGCAAATGTTGTCAGCTTATTCACTTACCTGTTCCTGATCACGTTTTGAGGGTATTAAGCATTGTAGCTGCACCACTGCTGGAAATCTTTTTGCATTCTAAAGCTTTTAATTGATTCCTGCTGATATCTTGTGCTTAGTCCATAGTAGTTAAATTGACGAGTTTTGATTAGGAGCCTTGTTAAAGGCTTTGAAAATCCAGTTAATGTTAATCCATCTGAATCAATTTTGTGTACATACTGCTCTTCACAGAACTGTCACTGATGTGAGATATAATTTCCTTCTACAAAAATTATTTGGGAACCTCTGAAATTCCAACCATTAACTCTCTCAGATCATTGTGCTTAGCCATCTGTGCAAGGCAATTGGGTAGCAGGTCCATGACAGAAATGCTGATGGATTACAGGGAACTCAGTGTTTGTGAAGGTAGATTTATATTCTTGAAACTATAAGCAACCTGAATGAGAGTACTTTTTAAGTGGTGGAAGCTTTGTTCAAAAAGTAGGCCTTTTTGGAGGTGCTTTCAGGATAAGCTTGGGAAGGAGGCTTATGCTTTTGTCTGCTACCAGTAAGACCCAACTCCAAGAAGAGCCTACATGTTACTGTTATATACCTCGCACTTAGGGGGCAAGCATAAACGCAACACATCTCATGAGATTTACCTTTAACGTGTTTGACTGCTATCAGTGGAGAAAAAAAAGTCTTACTTGCTATTTTGGCTTTCTTGGGGGATTAGCAACCCTTTACAAACGTTTTATTTCTTGGTTTATGCTCTACCTATTTGCATACAGTTTGTAAGCAGTCTGGAGTTACTTGTACCACTAGAAAAGATCTATGTGAATGAAAATGTTTTAGTTTCTCTTTCTGCATGCGTGTGTACATCCATGAAACAAAAAAAGTGAAGAAGCATTATGCCTTTAACATACCAGTTCTCAGGAGGCTGAGTGGAATCTAGTTGAAATTAGTTAAAAGTGAATAGTTGTGTCTCAGGATACTGTGTATATCGGAGCTCGATATAGTTGGTTTTCTCATGTTTCTCTAATATAAATATCATTGAACTTAAGAATTGCATGGTAGTATGCAACATTTCTCTTACTGATCTTAAACCAAATATATTCATGCACACATAGATTTATATATACATACATGTATGTATACAGTATTTATATATACATACATGATGCATATAAAAATACATGTATGCATGTATTTTAGCAGTATTACTGCTTGATGTGCAACAGTAAAAACCTGGAAAGTAAGAAATTTGACAGTTGGAAACCTATTTTGGGACCTGTGAATTTAAGATCCCACAAAAAAAAGCTGTCTACTGAAAACCCATATATTTCAACAAATCCTGGGATTACAGCTTAAAGCCAAACAATGCATAACTTTAACAGTTTTCCAGTCCGTCCTTAAGCTGCTGAGTTGATGTGATACATTGGATCCCCCTAAATGATGGGTATTTGTGAGATCATTCTCTTAAAAATGTTTTTTACAATTTTCTGCAGCTTTTGAGCGGGCTTTTGATCTAGGAAACCAGTTTACCTCAGATATCCAGCATACATGCACACATAACATCCTGAGTGATGTTGTGGAGGAATTTTTAAGGGGATGTATCTTGAAGGAGTAAAGCCATGATTTATTTTCTATTCCAGAATGACATGGACAACTTTTTTGCATCAGTATGATATACATTATTTATGGATGTACATGGCTTCCCTGTGCTACGGTGGGCTTGCTTGTTCACGTATAGCTGAAGTTAGCAAACAAAATTTGTGGTTATCTGAGAAGGCCAGGTGCAGGAGGGAAGGCAAGTAGGTACAAGATGTCATGTCCAAGCAGCTAGAGATGTGCCAGAGATGAAGACAGTATGCAAAGCATTTTTTAAACGGTGAAAGTCATGATAAGCATCATAATCGTGAAGGCACCAGAAAGGTTTTTGAAAAGACTGAATAGATTCATTGTCTAGGCCACTTATTAACAAGGTCATGTATAATAAACTTAGTTGTCACCTTCATCTATTCTTGCTTATTAACAGAAAGATTGGGAGAGCAATATAAATGGTAGCCATCTCTTCTCATAAAATCCATGGAAGGAGGTTATGTTCAGGGGCATATAATTTCTTTACAAACCGTACACAACATCCCAACTGATGTTTACAATGCTTGCAGATGACAGCAGGGTGATAAGGCTTGCAGCTGGCTAAGTAAGGCTTTTATTTCACTGGGGGCTTTAAAATTATATCTGACCATATAGTTTGTGGGTTGATACTGTATAGTGAGCTAAAATTGGGAACTTGCTGTTTTCCTTGGGAGGACTTGAAATACAAAACTCTCTTGAGGTTTCTGCTTTTCTTGCCATGTTTGCTAACTGAGAAAATTTTTTTTATTGTTTTATTTTTTCAGATGCCAGACAATGGCTTTTCCTGTGAGGTCTTTTTACCTCTTGTTGGCTTACTTGTTACATTAAAAAGTGGTTGTCTAAGGTACTTACAATTCAGGTTCAATGCTTCAGAATTCAGGACTGTAAGTACCTGTCTGGACTGGAGAGAAATCATTGTGGCTTATTTATATCTGTATGACAAAAAGAACTAAGTGATGACTTGGTTTGACATCTTATGTTGTGCCTCTAGTGTGTCTTTGAAGTGAGATTCCCCTGTTAAAATGTATAGATTTTTGCATCATGTTGTCCACTGTTGTTTCTCTTGTAACTAGCAGTAAGTGTTATCTCATACAGAAGCAGCCGAATGTTTGTATATTGTCAGCATGTATGCAGTTCTAATCCTTAGCGGTATCAGTAAGGAGATAACATATATTTTCAGAGTTAGTTTATCTGTGAGCCTCCTTACTAAAGATTAACAGCTTTAGGAATACAGTAGAAGAGGTACTTCTGAAAAATGACAATTTGTTTTCAAAACCTTCAGTCCTTCAATGGTAAGAAGATGATCTTTTCAACAATTCATTTAAAGGTTTGTGCTTAATGATAATTTATATGTAGGGATAATACATGCATGAAAATGTATGATACTGTCAAAGGTTTTTCCTATTCCAACTATATATCCAGTATAGCCAACTTGGATGTATTTCCTATATCCATGTATGAACTTGGATAATGGAGGTTTGGAGTGGAAAACACTTGACACATCGAGTTCATTACAAATCTTGACTTGCAATACACTGACAGTGTTTTCTGAAAATAATTTGCATGATTTTGGTTGCAAATTTGGATTTTTTTCAGTATCTTGGCATTCATGTACAGTTTTTCACGTGACCTGTCTGTATAAAACTCAAATTTTAGTTTCTGACAACTTACATAATACATGAAAGCAGAACGATCCAGACAAAATGTCCTTAAACTGTCAGAGATATTCTGTTGTTCTGTCTTCAAGACCTTGCTCATACAGATTTGTGCACTGTGTCAAAGAATTTCATCCGTTTACTAGAAGAAAGATTGAGTAGTACAGTTTGTCATTATTATTTTCCAGTTTCCACATAGCAGCCAATTGGAGCCTTCAGATTCTGGTACGCAAAGTCGGTGCCTGAAGATACTTTTCATGTGTTTTCTGGCTGCCAGAAGTGAGAGAGATGTTAGGGCACAGTACCTATTTAAACCACATCTGCAATTTTGAATTGTCCAGTGGTATCTTTAATGAAATGAAAGATTTCATGGGTGGTTTGTGGGAGCAGTTGATGCTGAAATAATGGCGTACCTATTGTCAAGCCCTGCAGTCTGTCACTTTAGAAATAAAAAAGTGAATAGAATTGGCGCAGTGCTGGCCAGCACTCTAGTTCGTGGGTGCATTCATTATCAGTGGTAAAGTCAATGTATAGAGTGTGTAGTAGAACATCTGCTCTGCATGGGATTTATTTCTAAAAGTGTTATGTGTGTTTTTTTGGAAATACTATGACTGTATTGACCCTCCTCTCTTGAGGTGAAACCAAATCCCGTAGTTGTCAAGGGTAGCAGGCAGCTACCCTTCTAGGAGAAACTACCTTGTTTTGTAGGATAAATAAAACTTGTACAAATATCACCCTTCAGAAACTATAACATCTGTATACTTGTTAGCTGCATTTTAGTTCCCTATTTTTTTTAAATCCTAAGAAATTAATGTTCCTTGCTCCTCCTCCTGTCTTCCTTGCCCCTCTGCCCCCCATCTTACTGTGAAAGTATTATATTAAGTGTATAAAGAATAAACTTGTCAAACATGTCCATCCTGGTTGGAAAGTACTTTTTTAAAGTAATACTTTTAACTGTCTATTTGTATCTAGGATACTGAGAAAATTTAATTTGATTCAGGTTGGATGACTTTTTGTAAGATAACAGCCAAGCAAGGTGTCTTGCACCATATAAATGTTCCTGTGTTTCATGATGGAAATACTCACCAGCAGAAAGGTATCATGCTAGGATCTCTTTGAGTATCCCTGGGGTGCATAATACATCCTACTACACTAGAATTAAAATACTAAGGTTAATTTTCCATTGATATTGATGAACCATTTTGTTAACTCAGCTGTGAGTGAGTTCACTGGCTCTGTATAAATATTGTGAGACTTACCAGGGCTATGATTATTGCTGTTTTATTGGGCAGCAAAACGTAATTTCAGTGTGTTACCTAAAACATTGACTTACAGTAGCTTTTTTCAATTGGGCTTCTACAAAGGTATCCTTCCACTTGCTTTCCAAATCACATTGTTGATGACGGTGACCTGAGTGAGAAGAATTAGCATGCTGGTAAAATCTTTGCCTGAGAGCTTCTTGTGGGTGGTCTCTGGACTTGTCCTCAGTTCAGTGTATCTTCACTTGAACTTTCAGTACCACCTTCCCGAGGTTGTGACAGGCTTTGCTGTCCTAAAAAAAACCTGAGTTTTGTTTCTTCAGTATTAAAACTGCAATTAAATTTCTCTAGAGAGCCTCGGCACTTGTAGGAAAATTACTGCTATTTTGTTGGGGGGGGACCACAAACCCAAAAATGGCACTAAGAAAGTTTGTGGGAGGAGGGTTTGGTTCTTATTTTTTACTATATAATATATGTTATATAATAATTAGAATGTTTTGTTTTTCTTTTGTAACCCCTGAGCAAAGAGAAAGGAAGATTTACCGGCTGTATTTACTAACATAAGTTCCATATCTATATTGGTGTGTATCCTTAATATGGGAGATATATAACTGAGAACTCCATTTAAGTAGCGTAACACTTGCTTCTTTCTCATAGCAAGTAACTTCTGTTAGAGCTGATAGAATTATTTGCATAAATGATGACTGCAGAGTTGGGAACAAAAATAGTTATGTGTTGATGGAAGTTTGTTTAATTAGGTTGCTAGCATATGGAATGTAACTGAAGAAATCTCCATACATTCCAGGTTATCCAGCTTTATTGCCCTCTGTTATAAGTTCTCTGAAAACTTCATCGCACTAGTAGTCTGATGGTATACTTTACTTGCTACCTACTCTTGGAAACTGTCATTGTATCTATATATGTAATTAACTTGAATATAGTAATCTTCCTGGAGAAGATAAAATGAAGTATGCTGCAAAAGTCTGTTGCTTGTGTTCACTGATATCTGCCAAATACCTATATGTAAACAGAGGAAAATCCAGAACAGGCTTCAGCAGTGATGAGTGCGAAAAGCCATGCACGAGTAAAGCAGTTGTAGAATCCTTATAACGATGCTGAGAACACACAGACCTGCAGTAGCTGGTCAAGTTTTGCAAAGGACATAAAGCATTTGTGCTTCTCTGTATATGCTTTCTAAATGGCCTTTTTCTCACTATCTTTCACTATCTTTCTCTCACTTTCTTTTGGTCTCCCAGGAAGCACATGTGGTGTGCTGCCGGTTTGTAGCTGTGAAGGTTGTGTGTAACTCCTGCAGGCTGGGCAGAGCTGGTCCTTTCAGAATGGACTCGGATTATAAACCACCAAGTTTTGGAAGAATTGAATCGTCCTGGTATAAGGCTGTCTCTTAACTGGTGAAGGCTTAAAAATCTATCTGGTGGGCTGGTTGCCCAACTGTTGCTTACTGCACGTAGAGTTTCATGCATCTTTTGGCAAAGTGTCTGGTGTTGGCTGCTGTTGAAGGCTGAAAAGCGTGCTGTGTTGTGTCCTTGTACAATTGAGGGCACCAATTTCTACATCCCTGAGAAAGTTAAACATGCTGGTTGGAAAAAGCCTTACTGCGAGTTTACTTGCTGATTAGTAGAACAGCTAGATGAAGTGTGTCACCAATTTGTAATAAGTGATTTCTGAAAGATCAAAAGCATGTATGTTGTTTAGCAAATGTAGGGCCTGGAGGTGATGTGGGGATTGCAAACCGAAGCCTGATAGTGTTCCTGACAGCTACCTTGCTGGTGTCAAAAGCTCAGCTATGACAGTCTGTATTTATGTAAAATATTGTTGGTCAGATTATACTCTTCTAATGCAGCTGTTTTCTAATGGGGCTCAAAATCAACAGATTGATCATATGTTTTTAGTACTGAACATCTCAAAGTCTTGTGGGTTAATGAGTTACCCAGTGTCAATGAACCTGAAGCAATGGAGGTGGTGGTGTGTGTTGGCAAACGCAGACTAATTTGATTTTAGTCCTTCTTATGTGCAGACTAAATGATATATTGTATAGCTAGTGTGAACTGTCTGCATGCAGTTGTGCGAATCAGTGGATACTTAGTAAGACCTTTAACTGAGTCATGAATAAAATCTGTTAATGTTTCCATCAAAATATTTTGATGTTGCTACAGGTGTATTTGAAAGAACATAAGGTGCTGGCTCTGATTTCTGGTATAAATTGGTGTATCAGAATGATGGGATAGCATAAGCAATTTCAAGACATCACTTCTGTGAAATAATGTAGCTTCTGGAAATGTACTTTCCAGCTCTTGGAAAGGAGGAGGAAGGAGACTGCGTCTAGCTAAAAGCAATGTAAAAGAAGTGACAACAGGTGCATGTACAGGGAAGGAATGGAATAATTTTGTTTTCAGGTCTATCCTAAAGCTTTTGAAAATAGGAAGCATATATAAGCTTCCATGAAGTATATGATTCTCTTTATTGACATTTACTTGTAAATTCCTTAGTGAGCCATGTAATTTAAATCCAGTGTTTAGAATTCTCTTTGCATTTAAGCTGGAACCTAAGAACTGCTATAGGCCTCCTCATCACATGTGGTCCCTCATGCTCTCATTTAAGTCCCTAAATGAGTCCCTATATTTAATCTTGGATCTCCTAACTTCTAACAGATTTATCAAAGAAATTGAATATTCTGAATTTTGGAGAGTGGTAGTTCATACTTCTTTGTTCAATACGTTACGCTACTGCTAGGGAAACTTCAAAAGGGATGCTTTTGCTGCAGAGCTGGCAGGTTGTGTTGAAGTACTGGGTACAGCCTGCTTACAGGCCTGTGCAGGTCTTGACCAGTGATGTTATTTCAGTTATCTGACGTGGTAAGTACTATACAAGCTGTGCTCTAAGCAAAAACTGGTTTGCATAATATGCTGAAATGCTGTGCCAGAGAATCAACATTTATCAAGTTGGACTGAAAGAGAAATATTACCAGCATGGAACAGAGAAAGTAATAAACACTTCTATTAGTATTTTGTGAATTAGACATGAATATGATGTAAAACTTAGAACAGAAAATACAGGACTAAAATGTGTAAAAAGCTAAAACCAGAGTTATTAAAAGCTGTTCCCTCTGCCTATCCAGGTTAGGGAGTTCAAGAGATACAAAGGGCAATTTGGGTATGGTAGGGCAATATAAACCAACAAGTTCTTCTACTTCTGGCCTAGGAAGATAATAGGTTTTTTAATTTCACAGTGCAAAAAAGAGGTATAGTTAGATTAAATGCAAGAATATATTGTACGTAAACAATTACGCTTGTGTACAGGGGAAGCCTTTTGAAGCTTTGCTTGCATCTACTATTTGAAAATGGCTTCCTGGGGTCCTCAAGATTCCTGAGAAGTAAAAATAAGCAGTAATGGATGCAGCATAATAGAGCTATTGTAGAGATCCTAAAGACTTCAACACCTGCCTTTATGTATGTGTAAAAAATTGCTAATAGTAGTCTTTAAACTGTATTTTTCTTTACAAAGCAGGCTTGATATTGTATCACTTTAACATGAGTCATCTGCTTAATTCTGATTTACTTTAGTCTGTAGAGTGCATGTTGATACAGTAGAGTTTTCATTTTAGTGTTTCATAGACTTTTTACAAAGGAGCAATTCAAAGCCGAGCACTGGCTGTCTGCTTTAATGGAATGCGTCAGTTAAGGCAATTTCCTGTTGCATGGAGAGAAACCTTAAGTAGATTTACTGAATGTGACAAGAGACGTACGCAAAAAGCAAATTATTTAGTAGTTTGGAACAAGATATTATGTTGCTTGGAAGATTTGACTGAGAGACAAGTTACATAACAAGTAATTCAGTAGGGTATTAAATATGTCAGTTTTGGGCAAATTATAAACACAAAAGCAGTTTTCTTGTGCCTCTTTTACACGTTTGGTGATCAGACATATCACACAAGACTCTTGATGCTGCATTGTCCTGTTCCTGTCCAATTTCTCCTTTTGATGGGAATGGAGAAGCAAAGCTCTGTGATAAAGTGCACCCAATTTTAGGTAGTACTTTAATATCTGTATCTCCATTCTTCATGACTTGGCGGCAATAACAGTCCCTTTTAATGGCAGGCCTGTTTACAGCTTCAGCTGTCACAGAACTAGGTTGCTTTTGAACTGGCTTTTGTTACTTTTTATTTTTTTTACTCCTGTGAAAGGGTGTTGTATGAACATAATTCCAGTGCAGTAATTTTGTGGATTTGTTTTTAAGTACAATGACTAAATGTCATGTGTATGTCTTGGCTAAACAGCAGCTAGTAGTTTGCAAGAACTGACAAGTTTTAAACAACAAAGTTGTGGAGGGTTTTCTTCATGTACTACTAGTCATAATCAAGAGTGGTCCATGGAAATGGAGAGATGGAGTGGAACAGGGAAAGTGTCCTTAGCTTGTGGCTGGCCTTGAGGGAACCGGTTGCAGCACAACAGTCCATTTATAAAATTAAAATGAACAAACAAGCAATAAAAGGTGTTGTGGGGGTAAAAGCATCACAGTAACCTACAGCTGAAGGAGAGTACTTGTACCGATGGAACACACGGGATGCGAGACATCTTTTGCCACTTCTTTTTCTTTAACTCTTAGCTAGAAAGTTAAAGCTCTCGTTTGTTCTTGCATGTCCAAAGATTTGCTAAATGCTAACATAAGTTAATGGAAAACTTGAGTTTGAGAAAGGATTTGTCAAAAGGTGTGTTATGTTTTTCTTTTTTTTAATAGGAAAAGATTACTTCAGGGGTAAACACTGTGCTATTTATTCCTATTTTTTCATAAAGATCCACTGCAGTGTGACTACTCAGAGGTAATTTTGCAGTCATCTGTTATAAATAGTTTTTGTTTGAGAATTACTTCACTATGTATGGCAGGAATTTCTTTAATTGAAAAAGTGAACAGCTTCATCTTCCCCTTGTGTAACTTTGACCACTAACATTCTATTCTGTATAGGCGCATGAAAGATGCATGCTATAGCAATGTTCTAGTACAGCTTTCCTCTTTTCAAGGAAACCTAGTATTTAAAAAAAAAAGCAACATATGGTTGTTCACTGTGAACTATTTTTCCATCGTTATATTTTTTTTACTGTGCAAACACAGAGGATGGTGCTAGCCTTTGAGATCAAAGGCAAAGGCGACTGTCGATCTCTGAGCCGTGTTAAGGAGGAGTGTTGCCAGCAGGTCGAGGGAGGTGATCCTTCACTTCTACTCAGCACTCGTGAGCCCACACTTGGAGTGCTGGGTCTAGTTCAGGGCTCCCCAGTACAAGATGGATATGGGCATAGTAGAGAGAGTCCAGCAAAGGGCTGCTAAGATCATGAAGGAACTGGAGCATCTCCCCAGTCAGAGAGCACTGGGGACTATTCAGCATGAAGGAAAGAAGGTTCGGGGAATCTCATCAATGTATATAAACATCTGAAGTGAGGGTGCAAAGAACATGGAACCAACCTCTTTTCAGTGGTGCCCAGTGACAGGACCAGAGGCAACGGGCACAAACACAGGAGGTTCCTTCTGAACATCAGGAAACACCTTTTTACTGTGAGGGTGATTGAGTGCTGGCAGAGGTTGCCCAGGGAGGCTGTGGAATCTCCGTTGTTGGAGATATTCAGAAGCCATCTGGACATGGTCCTGGGCAACCTGCTTGAGCAGGGGGGTTGGACAGAACGACCTCCAGAGGTCCCTTCCAGCCTCAACCATTCTGTGATTACGGGAGTGCATTTTGTTGTCAGTTGAGTTGAATCATTAAAAGAGGAGAGATTTGTCATCTGTTTGTGTTTGCTGCCATGAAACAAATGGAAGCTTGGAGGACTGGTGCTTTTGCAAGGAAGATAAAGGAGTCATCTCTTCTTTTTATCCACTCCCATTTTTAAAAGTTTGAAATGACCTTATTTGGCCTAATCTAAGATTATGCCATGTAAAATGATGTCCCTTTTTAAAATGGGATCTTTTAGTATGTGGTTCCAGTATAGAAAAGATTCCCAGCTGTTGATCTGAGAGTACCAAAGCAGGCAAAGTAAAACCAAGAGTGGGAGTTTTGAGTATGGAATCTGCAGTGTGTATCCCACTGTTCCTTAGAGTATGTGTAGAGTATGTGTATCCCACTGTTCCTTGGGGGGGAGGGGTGGGGGTGGTTGTACTGACAGTCCTACAGGGAGTTATTTAAGAAGGCAAAGCAGTATTTACTTAAGAACTTCCTGAAATGTTGAGATACATGGCACTCCTTGATTATTTTTTTGTGTGTCATGTTTTTCCTGTGAGATGTGCATTATCAGATAAAGCTGCTGCTTTGGTTAGAACTGGGAAGGGGTGCTTGGTTTTCAGTCTGATCAGCATTATTCTGACTTCAGCTCTCTGGAAAATAATGAGAAGCGAACTGTCTGCACTATTACTTGCTCAGTTTTATGACAATATGAAGAAAAGAGAGAATTGTCACATTAATGTGGTTTTTTTTCTTCCTTTGCTGTGTCATTGAAGTTCAAGCAAGTAAAAGGACTACAGAAATTTTTAGACCTAATCTTATGCATAAAAGGTTTTTATTGTCAGCTGTGTGCCCCCCTTCTTTGCTTGCTTTTCCTCTTAATACATTTCTCTGGCACTCCAGAAATACTTTGAAACCTGAGCTGCAGTGAGTTCTAGTAATTTACTATGTGTAGTTTGAATAAATGCAAACTGTATTTAGCATTAATAAAGCACAGTGAACAGTGTGCTACAGGAAGGACTTCTTAAGATAACTAGTAGGTCATGCCTCTGTGCCTGAAGCAATGTATTTCATTATTCCTGGTAAGAGTTTTGAACAATTTTGGCTCTGTGGATATACCTGCTGAGTATCTGTTCTGCATCAGGGTGTTACCTATCTCTAAAAAGTAATTGCTAAAATGTCATCTTATTAACATGGGGAAAATAAAATGGTCATGACCCCAAACCCTAATAAAAACTTCTGTAGAAAACAACTTTGAGACTGAGGATCCATTCTGTAAATGGGGACTCTTAAAATGGGCCAAAATATGTAAGAAGCCTTATGAAACTTAACTTCCAGAGATAGCGTGATTCTACTGTTACAATATTAGGGTTGCGGGAAGACTAATGCAGTTACTCTGACATGTAGGAAAAGGTAAGGTAAATTGTCTTTTGATTTTATATAGCAGCCAGTACTGTGGAACTTGCTGCTGGTCTGGCTATTGCTTGAGAGATTGAGATATTGCTTGATATAACATAAGTATTTCAGAGGTAGGCAGGGGATTCTTAGTGCTCTCTATTCAGCTACAGGTCCCAGTAGTGCCTTTTACATTCTTGTGGCTATCTAAATTTGTCAGCTCAAACTCTGCCAGAAACTTCAACTAAACAAAAATCACAGTTTTGTTTCTTTTAACATACACGTTTATATTAACAATACTATTGCTTCTGTAAATTAGTCCAAGTTGTTTTTTTAAACACTAAAATCTCTCAAGTTTAAAAAAAGGACCTGATGCATTTTCTTTCATAATTATATCACATATTCATGATTCATGGTAACTCAAATGGTGAGGAGGAAGAACACTCCTACTGCATGACTAAGGCTTGAATGATGCACAGTGCCCAGCAGTTAGTTTTGTAAACACTTCGAGACTGTTTTAAAGATGTTCATAAACTTGGTCTTTTTCAGCCAGCTTGCTTCTCATCAAAAATAAAAATCATGCTCTCTTACAAAAAAGAATCTGCAATAATGAATTTGTTGTAATAAATTTTTAGCGTCTATTATGGCTTTTATAATTTAAGGCTTTCTTACTGTTTGGATTTTTATGTGCACTTAGTTGTATAACTTTGATAACTTGAAGACTTCTAAAGAAGAAACTCTAAGTGTCCATATCCTATAGATGTACCGTGGCTTTGCCTGTAATATCTATATTGAGCATAGAATTCTCCTGTGACTATACAGGTGCTGAAGAGTTGAAGTTTTCTGTACCTCCAAACAACTCAATATCACTTTTTCAACACTGAGTTAATGTTTATCACAGTAATATTAATCCAGATAGACAAGTACGCTGTCTCCCCTCTCCATCCTAAGAGCCCCCCTCTCAAGTACTTTTTTGAGTAGGAATATACATCAACAGCTCTCTACAGTACAATTTTTTTGAATGAAGAACTGCACTTATCTATTCATGATTTTTCTTAAAGGTACATTATTTAAGTAGAACCTTATACTTGCATCCTAGAACAATGAAATAAACCTTACTGTATTTTTAATGTTAAAATAACATGCATTTAACTTTGGCTTTTCCATAAATTCCTTACAATGAACATTGCTGTTAATAAAACAGTGTGCTTCCTAGTTATCTTCAGTATAGTGGGGACAGAAAATGCCCCCATACAGCATATTGCTGATGGGAACTTGGCCTCATGTTGACAAGTGGGAGGAGAGTAGTACTGTTCAAGGCCCCTTACTCTCCATAGCTTTGCTATTTAGGTTTTCAACTGAAAATGCTAATTGAAAAGACACAAAAGATTGTGGATAGCAGTTACCAGTCCTCTAGGAACTGAGCTGAGACCGCCAGAATATCTGAGGTATGATGGGACATCAGTTTAGCATCTTTCTGTCACTCTCTTCCCTGCCTCTGCTCCCTGTTGCCCATCCTGAGTGATGACCTGGAGGTGTGAGCCTCCACAGTCCTTGCAGTGGGAGGCTTCTGTGTTGGAATGCATAGATGTTACATGGGAGGGTGAAATGAGTTAAAAATATTTTGCACTACTGCCACAAGTATGTCCCAGTTGGTCCTAAATTACACCAGGCTCTTCATTGTGGTGATACTCTTGAAAGCTTTTGAATGTAAACACTAGTGTGTTTGACAGTTACAGCTCGAGGGAGCACTGTATCCCCAGTACTGCTAGTTCACTGGTAACTGTTCTGAGACCTTGGATCACACCTAATGCTAGTTGATCAATAAGCAGCCTAGTCATCTTCAGAATCAACCTAAAGCTCCATTCAAAATTAAGCAGTACATTTTGGTACCAAATCAAGTTACTAAGCTTAGAAGAGCCTAGTGCCTGAACTCTTAACTGTGCAGCACATAAATGGTTTATTATCAGGCTGAAGGGCAAGTCTGAGGAAAGCCTTTATCCACTTTTGAAGGAAACTTTTTTGTTTCTCTGAGCTATGACTGCAGTGCTTCCAGGCCGACCAGCTGCCTGTGTCAGGCGCCTGTTGCCTTTTCCCCATAGAAGTGCTCATGTAGGATCCTTGAGATGTGTTTTGGCTGTGCTAGGTCACTGGAAGAGTCTAAGAGCAGTTAAAAGTTACAGCTAGCTGTAATTTGGCCTTGTCCAGCCCTATGTCCTTTATATTGAGGGTCAATTATTTTTTCCGAGACTAGAAAATCCCTTAATTTTAAACTTTTATGTGGTTGGTGACATGCTGGTGAAATTTGGCTCAGTTTTTTTTCACTGGGTTTGTTCATACTAGCTAGATGGGGAACAGTGGGTAAATTTGTTTCACAAGTAGCTCCCTAGATACTTCTCCTGTGCTGTCTAAGCTAAAGAAACTTCAAGAAAATATGCATGCTTTTTGCTCATTCTCAGATAGATGCACACAAACTGAAGCACATTCAATGATATCGACACTTCTGATGCGAGTCCCAAATGGGACCTGATCTTCCATGCTAATTCTTGTTGTTCGCTGGTGGGATATTTTTTTTTTTCCTCTCTCCATGAATCATTTTCTTTATTCCAGTCAATTCTTATCTCTACAGCTCCCAGCATGGTAGCTGTGGAGAGTTCCTGGGGGATTTTTGTTACAACTAGGTAAGCCTATTTGTTTCAGAAAATCTTTAGCCTTGTTTATTTCAAGAGCTGGGGAAAGCTGACATGGCTTCTGAAAGTACTTCAGCCAAAGAGTATTGCAGTAATTTGTAACAAACATAAGTAGTTTTGTTATGACTGTATAGGTAAACATAAACCAAGTAAATACCCTTTCTTTAGTTACACATCTGTTAGATCAGATGTCTTAACCAACTTCATATCTTAAACACAGTAATATTTCTAATGTCATATAAAAACATAAGATGCTAAAATATTTTTGTTAAATCCCTCATTTTAAAAAACCCAGTTGCTATCTCTTTTTATATTTTGACTGAACAGTGATAATGAAATATTTGTAGACTTTTCCATAACAGCCTTATTTGAGCACAAGAGTATTAGATGTAGCAGAAACCTGTTACAGATACGAGCACCCAGAGGTGAATCTCTCAAAAGCTTATTTAGGTTGTGTATCACCATAACTTGCTAAAAGCCTTTATATGAAAAAGAAATACTTTCATATGCAAGAAGTCTGTAGGCTGTATAGTGCTAAAAGCATCTGCTTTGCCTGGCCATCACTTTCTTAATTTCACAAATAGCCTTGGCACAGTCGCTTTCCATATTTTAGAGTCCTTTGGCCTTTTAGTTAAATATTGATTTGAATTCACAGCTTTGCCATCTCCTCTTCAGTATACACATATTTCTGAGAACAGTAAGAAAACCTGAAGTGCTCAAGCTTTTCCTTGACATGGTGAGGGAGGAGAGAGAATAACTTCTGCTTTGTACTTTGTTTAATGTATTTGAGCTGTCAGCACATCACAAGGACATACACTCTATGTGATAAATTTTTTTTCATCTTTCTTGTCCCACGGTTCAAAAATACATTGGTATTAAGTCAGTTCATAAGTGCTCATGGAGTTTGTTCAAAGTGTTTCTGCAGGTACAGTGTTGGGTTTATAAGTGTTGGAAGTTGGGGTCCATTTTCTCTTTCCACAGCACCTCTAGCTCTGTATACTTTTCAGAAAAGTCTCAGAACAGTTATGTGGACTACTCAATAACAAAGATTTTAACTAATAAGGAGTTATTTACGAATGCAGGAAACTTAAGGATAACTTTCTTTTACTATATTTCCTTGACTTGTTCTATAACTGTCAGGCAAGGCCATTTACTCACAGTACTGCAAATATGGTTTGTGCCAAGAATGTTTCAAAAAATGGCTGGCCTAGTGCCAGCACCATTATCCTGTCATTATTCTGACAATAAAGAAAGGCAGATGTGCCCCAGTTCATACTGTCTGAAACACTGAAGAATTAAGAACGATCAAAGTACATCTGATAGGATTTTGGCACAACCTTATCTCTGGGGAATCTGGAGGGGAGGGTGGGGTTCAGCTCTCTTTTACATCAGCTTATTGTATTCTCAACAATGCTGGCTCCTTTGTGTTGATAATGGAGCTAGTGGTGAAAATGGACTTTCAGGTACTAAATTCATAATTTTATGAAAATGATACTTTATAAAATGTAAAGTTTTCCCCCAAAATGTCATCTTTTGAGAAGTCTGTATGCTTAGAACTGTACTTTTCCCGAAATGCCCAAGCATTACAGTAAATGGGAAAGGGTGAGATGTTCTCATTGATTCTGGGGGCTGAGACATCTTTGCACCACTAACCTTTGTTAGCTCTTCAGAGTGCCTTGGAAGACTTCAGTGCTAGGACTTTTAGGTATTTCAGGCCCCGCTTTCTACCTTCTTTCAAGTTGCTGGAGATTGCTTGTACCACAGTTTAATCTAGACAAATGTTCTTGATTTAAACTATGAATCCTGTGAAAGATTCATCGGTGGAGTAAAAGCTGTTCCTTTGCACTATAAAGCTTATTCTAATGTTTTGAATTTCTTGTAGTGAAGGCTGCGTGAGTCCGTCTGTCTTTGCTGTTGGGGCAATGCTGTTATAAATAGTTAACTTCACTTGATGTGACTAGTTTGCCCTATTTGCACATAAAATTCTTCTGGGCAGTGGTGTGTGGGCAATAATTTTGAGCTGGCCAACAGTGAAATTCTGGAGGACCTGAGAGGGAAGGAGAATTGATGTAGATCAATAGCACTTTCCTTTAGCAAAAGTAAGTCATGTAAAGTAGGTCTGATGCTGCTGGCACTAAATATGGGCTAAACCAGCGTGTTTCCAGGGACACGAGACAGAGGCCTTTGTGTAATACTTGACACTGGTGAGTATCCTGGCTTAGGTGAGGGAAACATTCAGTCCTTCTCAAAAAGCATCTGTCATCTTTATATCTGTTGGCTTATTTTACATGTGGGAAACATGGTCCTGTGAGAGACTCAAATAAGAAACTTGGGAGAAGAAATTGTAATTAATTTTTAATACGTCTTGCCAGGCCGTTGATTCCTGACAGCGGCTTTACAGAGATGCCTTTTACAGACCTCTCCATATACCCCCTGATTTATATCTATTGCTTTAATCAATAGTCAGATCTTCCAAAAGTATCTGCTTGGCTGAAAATACTGAATAAATAATAATGGTACTGAAAGAAGACACTTGATGAACTATCAAGGGAAGAAAAACTGCCCCCACAAACATTTTACGCTTTTAATAAGGCAGAAAATGGATTTTGTAGATTGGTTATTCAAAAAGGCTTTTTATTATTGTGATTGTTATTCCATTAGTAATTCGATTGAGAAAAGATCTCTTGAGTCTGCAAAGAAGGAAAAGAATACAGATTTTAATACTTGTGTTTTTGTGTACAAACAATTTGAGCTTAGAGTGATGATTTACATGGTGGTTTCTCATTTTTTAAATGTAGTGGAGAGAACCTCTCCGTTATTCACCTCTTGCTGCAGGGTGGGGCCTGTTCTATTAATTATCTTACAAACTGCTTTCTATAGCTTTGAATTAGCACTGCAAGTTTTAATTTCATTTCTTGTTCCGTGTAATTTCCTAGTTTCCAGCTACAGGTGTTAATTATTGAGTTCTTCATGGGGATGGCTGTATTCTTCCTTCATTTGAAGAAATTGTTTTTGAGCTCATCCTGAAGTCACTTTGAGTTCCTTCTGAAGGTTCACTTTTCAGTATTGACATTTTCGTGGGAAATCAGGTGACAGAAAGGCATGCCAAAGATGGGATGTCTATCCTGATGGATACCAAAGTGTGCAAGACCTGGAAAGAGAGACCATTTCTTGCTGGTTGTTTTGACTACTGTCTTCCTGTTATGGCTATTTACCTTTTATTTTTGCCTTCTGTGAGAGGAATTCAGCAACATAACTGTTTAAAAATTGTTTGAGATTTTGGTTATGTCCAAGATGGCTCTGTGCAAAACAGGCTTGGACGTTGAAGGGTTTGCTAGTTCATGGAAACTCTGCTATGCTGCTGGTTCCAAACCCAGCAGTTCTGTTTTCATAGCCCTGCTGCTGAGCTCACGTGTCCTGTCAGGCCTGGGGTACCCAGAAAGGGGTTTGTGCAGGCTGTGTTCCCTCTTTCCTCCTAACTCATTCTCCTACCGCAGCAGGTTAAGTAGTCTGTGCGTGGACAAAGAAGAGTTGACCAACTGACAGAAAAGCATCTATTTATTGTCAAGTGATGCAATCTGTCTGCCATAGTATTTACCATTAAGAAAGCATAATGATTCCTAAAGCTATTTTTATAGTGGTGTTTTTAAAATGGTATTTTTTATAAGCACAAAGAACAATAACTTTACAAGGTCAGAGGTGAATTGGACCCCTCTTGAGTATTGTTTGCTTCATTCTCTAATGTTATGGATTCAGTGAAGAAGTGATTCAATCAAGTATTGTTTCAACTGTGCTTTTAAATTCAGGCCATCATAGTAGTGAGGAAGGAAGAGATAATAAGCACTCAATTCATAGAAGTTGTCTGACATGTCTGTGGTGAGAGCTGGGGCTGCAGGAGGCAGGATGGCTTTTGTAGCAACTGAGCAGCATTGTGGATGTCTTTGTCAGTTCATTTGCACTAGGAGCTAAATGCTTGGAAATACATTTTACATATGCAGAAAAAACCCTAAATGTAAAATAGCAATCTTAAAGTCTTGGAGGAAAAGAGGATTACCTCATAGTTTCTCAATGCTTGTGGCCTACTTTTTTTTTTTTTTTCCGGTTTTATACAATTTAATATGATCAAATCTGGGTTTATGCCATAATGAACAATTTAAGAAGAAAAATGTTAGACTGCTTGGGTGATCATTCAGAAAACTGGTAAGTCTTAAGGCACTTGAAGTCAGCAGTGCCCCTGTTTTGAAGCAGAGACACAAAATGGAGAATGAGGCATTCCCCACTGCAGACAAAAGGCATATTACTGTACTGAACAGAAAAGGCTGGTCTTTCCCCTTCCAAATCTTCTTCTGGTGGGAAATTGTCAGGATTTTCATCTTTTCCACCAAATCACACCTCAGAAATTATGAGGATCTGTAACTTCAATGTGTATGAAAGCGGCTAGTATTTTAGGGAAAATATTGCTGCATCATCTTTTATTCATTGTTCTGACTAGCATGGCTAACTTCATATGATTTTTAGCATTATTGAGCCTTAAACTCTTTGAAACTCTAGTGTCTTTGACTAACTAGGGAAATCTTTCTCCTGTTCAGTGATAAAGTAAGTTTTTTGAAGTCATGGTAAATGATTCAAATCGCTTTTCACTTGTGACACAACCTGTTTTTTAAATGCTGATATAAAGAGTTTTAAAAAAACCCCAGAAGTTCTATGAACAAAATCATTCTAGCTTTCAGAGTTCTGATTTCAAGGCAGAAAGTCCAGTCTTGTCTAGTTGAACTTTAAAAAAGCTGTCCTATTTTTTGTTTTCAGTAGGTGGCAGGCCCATATATACAGTAGAAAATAAATCAGGTCATCTATATCTCAGTAGCATGCTCCACATGTCCTGTTGTAGTTCTAGTTCATAAATAAAACTGAAATACTATTAGCAAGTATCTAATGACTTTGCTCCCAATCAAAACATTTTGTAAGACGGGATCCCCAAAGTACAAAGGTCATTCTTGCTTAAAAAGTTATTCAAGCGTTCATTATCAAGGAGGAAGAAAATTCTGTTTTATAAGTTTTATCTATACTGATGGCTAAATTTTTATTTGATATTTATCTCTATATATGTATACAGATGTCTAAATATATATTTAATAAGTGTGTGTACTGTAAATTTTCTTGAACTTAAACATTAATTTATTATCCACTTCAGAACTTCCTGTCTTTAAAACGATTGTTTGCCATGACTATGTAAAAAGTTACCTTAAAAATTTAAATTATTAGGTTCTAGAAGTTATCACAGATGCCCTGCTTTTTTTGGTTTCACTTTTTCCTCCTTGTTTAGTTGAATTTCACTTCCCAGAGCTGCTCTTGCTGGTCCTTCTCCTCCCCTGATACTCTTACCTACACCACTGCAATCCCACAATAACTTTCTGTATAGAAGGTTTCTGACTATTAAAATTATTTTTAAATCTGCAAAAAAAGAATGCATTATTAAACTGTAAATTTTCTAGAACTTTTTAGACTGTTTTAGTCAGCACTTGAGTAAGGTTGGAAACAGGTGATTTAGCACTTCTGCAGTGTGATCCATTCCCATCCTCCTGCCCCCCAGGTGCAGTCCCTTCCCCCCCGAAGTTAGAAGTTACGCTTCCTTTTCATTAACTTCGTTTAGTTCCTCAGAAAATGCTTTGAAATCACCGTCACTAAATTTGATTTTGAATTGCTTACATGTCAATGTGGATTCCTGTCTCTGCTTTCTGTCCAGAGGTAATGGTTGAAATATGAAATTAATCTGGTAAGTAACGGAGTAGCTAAACATCTAAACAAGACTGCTTCATGAAATGTGTTTAACATTTTCCAGTGTGGTGAATGCTTCTTTTTAATCCTCTGTAAACTGTTATTTTGGCAGAGATTTTGGCCTTTGCTGAAAAATCTTGATGAAGGCAAATATCACAGAAACTTGGTCTTAACCAATCATTACTTCAGTTGCAGATATTGAGTTGGCATAATCTGTTTTTCAAACACTGTGCTGCTTTGCAGATGGTTAAACTGTGTCCTCTGGAGTCTGCAATAAGTAGCCAGCAGAATGTGTACCATTTTTATTTTATTCAGTAGAGATGCAATCTGTTTTGGAAGGACTTTCTAAAGCTAATTTCCATTCAGACAGTTATGTGCCAGGGACTTGAATTATCTGATTTACATGCTCCTGTCTCTTGTTCAGCAGTTTAAATGTGGCTTTGCAAGGTTAGATCAGAAAGCACTCAGAAATCCTTTGAGTACAATGCTCGGTCCCCTTTTAGAGAATGGTGGGTGCCATTGGGACTGCTCTGATTGATCCTTCTTACAGTTCTTTCTCTTTGTGTTGACCCTCACTGTCCTTGACCTTTTTCATTTGTGTCCAGTTAAAACATTTTGTTTCCTCTCTTTTTTTGTCTTTCTCTAGGGGAGGCTCTTAGGATGGTTAGAGAGGAACATCAGTCCATCTCTAAGGGAGAGACTAATAGGGATAGTGGTCATTTAAAAAGAAAAAAAGGCATTAAGCTTCCACTGGAGGAGGGAGGTCCTGCTTCATCAGTATCACTGCCAGGCCAGCTCTGCCCACCTCCAGGCCCTGCCAAACTTGTCCATGGTGCAGGTAGTCTGTATGGAGTATGCACTGTACGTACTCTTTTCCCATGGCTCTAATGCAACATGTAGTTCCTCCCAGTTGACATGAGATCTTTCTTGATATCTCTGGACTTTTACCAGGCCCTGGAGGCTCCTCAGAACACAAGTGCCCGACAGCAACCAAGCTGCCTCACTGAGCCCCTGATGTACAACCCTTGATGCCCCATGTGCCTGGTGGATGGTCCTGCTGGTCATTCCCAAGTCTGCAGGCCTCCTGAATCCCTCTTGGTGGAGTCGAGGTGTTTCCCTTGCTGTATGCACAGGTCACTGGCTGATCTGCCTGGATTCTTCCCTCTCTACTCCATAGTGGGAAGGAGGCATATACTGAGTCTGCTGGACTGCAGCACTTCCCCTCAGACTTCGAGTAATGCTTGCGGGGGTCCTCACTGTTACTTTTCCTTTTGTTTCTTAATCTCCATCCTCCCTCTGCCCAGCAGTTTCTACTCCTTTCCCTGGCCGACCCATGCATCCATAGTTCTGGAAGGAGGAAGCTTCACCAGAGATCACATACAGGTGTGCAGCTGTAGCATGTCCTGTGTGAGATGCTTCCTCTTTGAGTGGTGTCATGGTGTAGTTGAAATGTTTCCATTTTGATGTTTCTTGGACACCTGTCAGTTCGGGATTTTGCTGGAAATGGCACATACAGACTTCCTTGTAAAACTGACTACACATGTCTGTGTGACAGCAAAATGAGGTCACAAAATGTTTTATTTTGCTTATGTGTAGTCTTAAGGAACACAACAGCATACCGTATGTCATCAGTTTAGGTTTTTCACTACTAGCTTGTTGAGCAATTTGTCTTAAATCTTGAGAACCTTCAACCTGACAAAGTATTGAGCTTTTGAAGTTGGAACAAGACTGATATTGGAAAAGTGGAAGGACATATCAGGTCTCCTCTTGCTTTCCAGAAAAGCAGAAGTAAATTTTATGAAGCACATGTATGAAGCACTCACTAGCAGTGCGCAGCAAGGCTGACTTAAGTACGTACTTTCAGCAGAATATGTAAGAATCATTAAAAATGAAAATAAAAGAATAATTTGCCTTTAATACTGACTGGACTTCGAAGAGGTTAGAATTTTCCTTTTGGCATGTTTGGATTAATGAACCTTAGCTGCTTTAGATAGACTGCTTCCAGCTTTAGCTATCAGCTAAAACGGCTGTCTTGCTCTGCATATAGAAATGCAGATATGTTTCTTTTTTCAATATTAATATCTCTGCTTCCTCAGTGTGTTGGCTTTGTGTGAGTGATGCTCTGTCACCATCGACAAGGACTAAGTGCAAAGTAGCTTGACTGCCTATGGCATTCTCAAAACACAGCGTGTTCTTAAGAATAGTTTTGTGTAAATTGATGCTGTAATTGGATATTCCAGATATGTGATCAGGCTGCATTTTTTTGAATAGTGAGCAAAACTGTGAGCAGAGGATGCATCTTCATCCAGGCCCTGATGCAGTTCTGACTCTGACATGGCTTGAAATCTTCATGTAAAAGCAGACAATGTTGTTAGGAGGAGGGGTGTTATATCCCATTCTGTGTCAGAGAAATTCACCCTGCTTTCAGCCAGAATGGGTTGCATCACTGTCTAGCTCTAGCTGAATTGCAGATTTGCATCAATAAAAAATTAATGACTTACAGCTCAGTCTAAATTAAATATTTAAACTTCTCCATTGTGCCCAACCTTACTGTTGTAAGAAAGAATTCCAGTGTTTAAAGTTTGTCATTCATATTGGGCAGGACCTCTCAGAAAATGCTTGGGGTTTTTTATGTTAACTAGCTTAATTGCCTTATAGGTTTCTGAGTGGAAAGCCTTACTTAATTAGCTATTTGCTAATTCTGTAATGTGCACCAGAGCAGAATCAACTACAGTTCTGCTAAAAATAAGTAATCCTTCACAATTTCAGCTGGACAGTATTTGGCATTCCTACTTTTGAAATCGTGAGCCATGCCTGTTAGAGTACTTACATACAACTGAGTCTGAAAGGCTTGATTCTGGAGGAGAGAACACTGAATTTAGGGGTAGAAGGGAGTTGGGGTTTAAATTCCTTTCCTGCTTGTGGAAGGAAGAATGGCTAAGAGCAAAATATTTTTGTACTAAGCCGTTTCTCTTGATTTAATCTTCCGCCAATAGCAAGGAAGGGAGTTTGTATGTGTTTGAGGGCACAAATTAGATCCTTTGTTAGTTTAGGATAAATAGCAGGTTTAGTGGGCTTAGTAAATGAACCCAACTAGCTCAACATGCTTTTGCAGGTGTGTTTTACTTTTGTTCCTCACTTAAAGATTATGCAGTGACATGTGCAAATACTTTATTCAATATTCCTTGTAACTTTCAAGGTAAGAGAGCTTATGTTTGTAGTGTTACTGAACTGTTAGTAACTGGTATCCACTTTTTGTTCTGTAACCAAAAGAGGGAGATGGTTTGAAAAGAAAAAGCAGGTGATATTTATTCACTGAAGTCCTCACTGTATGGATAACATAAACACAGGATTATTTAAAGGAAGATGTAGCTCAGTAAGGTCTGGGAATAATATCAGGAGTTGTAACTTTGAGGTGTATCACTGATAACCTATTGAATTCAGTGAGTATTTAATGTGCTTTGTTTCTGGCAGAAAGCACTTGGCAGCTTGTAGAAAAAAGATCAATCTTAACACAAATTACATTTCTCTAAGTAAAAGTAGTATTCTTTAGGTTTAGGTTTTACGAATATATAGAGAAGTATCTGGATGCAAAATATGTTTGACATATTTTGTAATCGGGTTCATTTGGGAAAGATGTAGGTTCAGTAACTTAAAAAACTGTGGTATCAGGTTACTTAATTGCTAACTTTTTTCCCGACCTTTGCTTTGGTTTCCATAGTTATGCATATTTATTGTTGCAGTTCCATATGGGGCAGCTGTAAACTGCAGTGTATAAGAACATCTGGTTATGCAAACCCTTGCTGATGAAGGGGAAGGGATGGAAGTAAGCTTAATGTACTGAAAGGCTGCTGCCTTAAACAAAAACCTTGCATGCGCAGTTCAAGTATAGCATGAATTTTGTCTTGGTTTTTTTTTCTAACTTAAAAAATCTTCTGAAATAACATGTGTTTCTCATTGTATAGATCTCTTAATGTTTTATTCTTTCTTCAACATACATAACTACCTAAAAATCAAGAACCAAAATGCTCGTCATCTCCTTATCCCCATTTTTAAGACTTCAGTTCTTCTAGAGGGTAGAAGGGGCTTGGAGAATGCTAGGCTGCTGAACCTTCTAATCATGCAATGCTAGGAACTGTAAATTAAACCTGTCCGTGGAAAACAAAGCCCTTTGGACTATCTGAATATCCAAGAATTATTGTGGAATCATGAAATAATCATGTAGATAGAGAAAAACAGTCAAGTTTTACCTTGATTTGCTCCTAGGGAAACATGTTCACATTCTAGGCAGAGATTACTATGTCTTCCAGAAGCACAGTGGCACTTCCTCCATCTCTGAACCGCTAATAATTGGATCTTTTTGATTAAAAATCACTGCAGATTTCACAAAGTGGTAACAGACTGTGTGTATGTTACATTCAGATGTCTGTGTCTTTCCAACTGAATGAATATAAGGAACCTTTAATTTGAAACTGGTTACTTATTACTTAAGTGAAAACTGCAATTGATGTATTCATTAGAAGCATGTAAATGTTTGATATTTATGTAATGCTCAGAATATTCTTTACTGTGGTAATACAGAATATTCTTTACTGTGGTAAGCAAGGGTGTTGTTTTATTATTATTTTGGTAACATAATAAAAGTCCTCTTAATAGATAAAAAGAATAGATAAAAATCATACCCTCTGGTGTTATAAAGCTATCAAGATGTTGCAATTGATAAAGTGCTGCATCGTTGAATATTTAGATGAATACAGGTGAGTACATCTAAGCTGTGATTATCTTGGATTTAAAATGATCTATGCTTGCCCATGTGGAAGAGTAAAGAGGAAAAGGAGGGGGATGGTAGGTGTATCTCAAGATTTAAGACTTAAGAAAATTATTTTCTCTCTCCCTTTTTTATTTGAACGGTAGTGAGGTGGGAGGCCATAAAGGAAAAATACATAGTAGTTTTTGAGCAGTCTTAGGGATTACATCTTAATGTATCACCAACACAGCTGTTAAATTGCAGTACGATGTCAGGATTACATTTTACAGAAGGAGGAAAAAACAATTAGATGAAGCGATCCTTTAAGCTCCCAAGGGTTTAACATACTGCTCTAACATGCGTTACAGCTTTTAAAAATAAAAAAGAATAGCTGTTTAATATTTACTTTATGGTCTTAATGAGTTTGGGGATTGTGAGGACCCAGAATAAAATGTCCACAATTTACAGGGTATTAAATGTAGAATGTACTGAACTGGAGTTACAACAGCCTGGATGGCACTTCTGTCTTGAGAAAGATTTCTTAGCCCTTCTGGGATGCTTACAACACACTGGACAAAAAAGTCCATGTTATTTTTTTTTCTTGTATAACTCTGTCTTGTTTTCACGATGCAGTGGCATGTAGTTGTATTAAAGGAGACTCTAGCAGGGCTAGAAAAGGAAATGGTGGCAAGGATGAGTATTTGTAGAAGCTTTACTTTAGAGAAGTTAAAATAATGCTTGCTAGGTCATCAACTGTTGGGAGAAGCTCTAATGATCTGTCATCATCCAAACTAGGTTGTTAAAGGAGATTTCTGAGTTCATAGACAAGAGAAAGGAGAGTGTTCTGAAGAGAGGATGGAGTTACACAGAGAATGAGGGGAAAGAACAGGGGTGGAAATGATGGGGTTTCTTGGTGCTGCCAGAGGTGTGGAGTTCAGGGAACCTAGGAGTAATGAGAGTTGCAAGTCACAAAATGCACAGAGATTTTATTCATTATGTGCTGTTGTTCTAAAGCTTTGATTCTGAGGTGCTGATTAAATCTACTGTTAAGTGGTTTGAGTTATTCTGATGAACTTGAAATCTGTGTTCCTGAAAGCAGGCTCATACTTGGTGCACTCTCAACTGGACTTGCTGAATTAGCCAAGAGTAATACCCTGAGGACTGCGGCTCAAATCTCTGCTTAGAAACCAGCGAATTGTAAATGATGTGGAGTCTCTATGCCTGATGTGAAAGCGCTGCAGGAAGATACTGTGGTATAGCTGTGTTGGTAACCAGGTCAGTGCTGAAGCATGTAGCACATCATTGATTGGCAGAATTCAGTTATGGTACAGGTAAAGTATGTCAAGCATAGAGCTTAATGGGAAGAAAAAGTAAACAAAAGACTGCCCAATGAATCAAAGCTATCTTCTAGAGAAATATGATATCATCAAAGTGGACCTCCCCATATTAAAAACAAAACTATACGTTTTCCTGTGCAACCTTAAGTTCTAGTGTTTTGAGGCTAACTCGGTTTCCCTGTTGGTCTTCCTCATTCTGGAGGCCAGATAACATTATATTGTGGCAGTGATCCTAATAAATGTCAGGCTGATGTCAGTGACTTGTTTTTAAACAAAATCTCAAAAAAATCTCCTCTAAAATAAACCACACCCAGTGACTAGAATGTTTAGATTTATGTTGTTAGCATATGGAAGAAAGCAGAAGGCAGATCAAATTTAATATTTAATCTACTTGTAAAGCATTCAGCACCACCAACTCAGTTTTACTACTGTTAAGATCAGATTTTCTCATATTTCTCTAGAGGTAGAGCATAAGCTAGACAGATAGCCTAAGCTGGACAGATGTTGTCTGCTCAACTGCTTAACCTGAAACTTGCCTCATTTAATTTACCTTTTCAAGGTTTTCTCCTCTTTTTTTCCTTTTTTTTTAGTGTTAGCATTCTGTTGGTGGTTAGGAAGGTGAGCTGACTGAACTTGGACATGCTTATTACCTTCTAAACAGTTTTGCTGAAATAACTGCATCCTATTTTTCCTGCATGTCATAGCTACTCTTGAAGACAGGGCATTAAAGTCTATTTTGCAGAGTTTGAAGGTTTGCAGTAGTTAAACTGACTCTGAGGGGTACTGCAAATCACCCAGCACAAGGGGAACTTGCTGTTGAATTGTATTAATTAGTGCACCATTTTTAGATTTTAAAAAACTGAGCACCGGAAAATAGAAAAAAACTTGTAAATCAGGAGTTAACAGCCAAATGTATCCTCAGATAGATCAAAGGCCCACATAATCTCTCTTCTCAGTTTCTGCAATCAAGTGCAAAAGAAGCAGGTTTGCTGAGATGGAGATGCTTTCAATCAGTAAAACACCATTTGTGCTTGTTTCACGTTCATAACTGAGCTTAGCCAGACTGAGCCTGGTGTCCTCCTGGTTACTGTCATATGCAACGCTGTGCAGTTTCAAACTTTACATTTGTTGTATTTGCAGTGCTCCAGTATTTCCGTTCTTGGCACCTCAATAAATACTTTGTGATGTTTCCTCTCCATTTCATCTTGCGTGTCTTTTAGACTCTTCTGTGTGTAAGGAAGCAAGAGGTTACATCCAGTTTGTCTTTGCTTGCTCTTGTGGGTTATTGGACAAATATCAAGCCAAAAATTATACTTAACGTTTAGTTAGCTAATCAGTAGAGCATCTCTGCAGTCTTGTTCTCTTCTGGGATTTCATCTTACCCTGCTGCTCCATGATATGGTAAAAGTGATATCTTTTTCCTTGACTCCTCCCTCGTACTGGGTCTCACTCCTCTCTTCACTCCTTGTTCTCTCTTGGGAAAGAACTAGTGGCTTCATTTTTGGCCACATGTGATTTTAAGCTGCTGCAGGTGAGATGTGTAGAGTGTTTTAAGCACTGTGGTCTTTTCTTCTGTCCTCTTTTAAATGTAAGCGTAGTGCTAGTACTAATTGAAGGTAATAACCTCCTTTACAGGAGTTTCTGTCACTACTTAAATGAAGAGTGGATAGTTCCTTCATATGTTTAAAAGAAAAACTTAATTAAATCCTAAACTGTTACTAATGCAAAATAATTTGGTTTTAGTTCAAACAGTAGAAAGTCAGAGGTTGTGGAATTTTTTTTGGTCTGGTTATTGTTGCTGTAATGTTCAACATATAAATGGATTTTTACATAGTTTCACTTACGGTTACGCTGAGGTGCAGCAGACAAATCCTGACTTTCTTGTTTTCTTCAGCCTTTTTCTCCTCCTCTTTTTCCTCCAACAGAAATGTCCTTGCACAGATAGGAAGAAACATAAGAAACATGCATGCATTGAGAATGTGGAAATTAACTCTATGCAGCTGTTTAGTTCATTAGCCTTTCTAATTCCTTATGGGAATTAAATTACTGGTAGGATGAAGGGGATGGAAGGTTCACCACAGTGGGATTCTTGGATGCAGTGCTAATCAAAGTTCACTTAAAGCTGACATGCAACTGGTGACTGCCGAACCCTACATTTTTTTTGAGACACAGAAAAGATCATTACCCTGCTTAGTCGCAGTACTCCACCAGCATAGTTTTCTGAGTAATTATAGTATAACAGGCTGTTTTATATGACTTTTCCTGGTAGGCCTTGTTTTATATTAAAACAGGGGTTTTTTAACAGATGCTTACCAGAGGTTTCGTGTGTTGCTTTCTCCCCTGTCTTAACATTTCTCTTCAAGGCTTAACTTAGTTTTGCTGCTTAGTGTATTGACAGCCTGGCTTCTGACATGACATGGATAAAATGATGGTGGTTATTCTGTTTTTATATAGCTCCCAACTAAATCTTTTGCACATACAGTGACTTGATTTGGGAAAACAGCCCATAGATTTTTAGACTTCTGCCCCCCAAAACTATCTCTATCAGTTCCGTAGTCTAACATGCACATATTGGAGTTTAAACTATTGAGACAGAACGTAGCATAAGCAGGAAAGCTTTCTGCCTTTAGGCCAGATCTGGCCTGCTTGATGTATTTATCTAGATCCCATGACAGATTGTGCAGAGTTTTAGCTTACAGCTTGGAAATAGAAGTAAAATTTTTGATCTGTAGAGGTTAAGAGGACTAACTTCCAAATGTGAAATAATACAGTACTGCTTTAAGTATCCAGAAATGACAACTCTCTGATGAGAACTGCTAAGTCTAATTAGAGATTTTGTAAGTCAAATCATTAAATAACTTAAATTCATGAATATATGCGTAATTGTGCACATAAATTAGGGGCAAAAAGGCTTTGCAGAAAAATGAAGATGCATATCCTACATCCTTTTCTCTTACCCTGATTGATGCTGAATGCAGTGCTCCAACTAGTGCATAGTGATGTGTTCTATTCCCAGTTATTTCTTAAAACTGACTCATGGTCTTTGTAGGAGACTGCAGGAATAACATGTACCTTGTCCTGAGTAACTCCAGCCTTCAGTCCAAGTGATAGTTCAGTCTGCTTTACCTCTTCAGTTTATAACCCTGTATGATAAAACAAGCATAAACTCTACTACCCTCCCATTGACTGTCTTTTTATACCGTGTCAGATAAGATGCTCATTTTACATTGTATTAATCAAATTATTTATGTTATGAAGGGAACAGAATGTTCAATAAGAGTCAAAGAGGAAATCGATCTTCAGAGGACTTCAAGCTGCAGACTGAAGTGTAGGCAACGCTTTGCTGCACATTACCGTTCCATTATTAAAACCAGAAGAAAACCATGCTTACCATCAAGAAATTTTGTGGTATTTAGAGCTGGGAACAGGATTTAGAAGAGGACTGGTTTCCTTGAAATACGGGAAGTTTTAGTGGAAGAGGAGACTAACAAAGAAGATCATCTTCAGATGAAAATTTTTGTTGTGACTGGTGTGGAGTCTGCCATAGCACTGCCATCATTGTCTTCATGTTAGGTGGTCTTTCAGTAATGGGAACAGCAGTCGGAGTTGGAATAACATAGCAGTTTCATAGTGTTATTGTTGTTGTCAAGCAATTGTTTTAATATTTTTACTTATATAAAAAGTGAATAATTATTTGGGGAAAACATGATTGCCTCTTTTTCTCATTGGGGGAAAATCTGTCTTCTGTTTGTGTTGGACATTTGGATTGTTTGCCAGGTTTGCATCTGAAAGTGTTGGGCTGCTCGATCCATGTGCAGAAGTAACTTGAAAGAAGGAGCCACTTTCTAAAGTGATTAGATCCAGTGTTTTGTGCAGCCATTTGAAAAGCTGTCGTGACTAGGTGGATTTTGGGATTTCTGCACAGACCAGAACTAGGTGGGTGGGTGGAAGGGCAACTTGATCTAAAACAAATATGTTCCATGATGGGCAGAAGTTATGAATCCCTGTGCCTTGACAGTAGTGTCCTGTTTCCTTCTCCTCCCTCCATCTCTGTCCAAACAGGGCAGTAACAACAGATCAATGTCAGAAAGATATTTGTACTGGGCAAGAAGCAGTATGTGTGGTGCTATGTCTGGAGCTGTGGTTATGCAGGTTTGCTAGCCAGCTGCTCCCAAAAGGCATGTTAAAAGCTGAGTTCTGCCTGAGCCTCACTCAGTGGAGAGAAGGGCAGATGAATTACTAGTTTATACTTCTTTCCTCAACTCAGATGCTTCTGTTCATGCAGTATGACTGAAACTGCTTATTTCTGAGTTTCTAGACTTCTGATGAGTATTTTTTTGAGTTGGCATTGGATTCAGAAGTTCCTGGAGAGGACAGAACGTAGAATAACATACTCCATACTCACTTAGGGAATCAGGCTTAGTATAGTGATTTTTAGGTTACGGTCTGTGCAGAACTGTGCATCACTGGCAGCTGGTAGGAGCAGATCTACAAAGGACGCTGCTGCAATGCCTCCCAGAGACTGGGTGGGAATCATGCTCCTCAAAGTGCCCTTTTTTCACTGCTGCTTTCTACTGACAGGAGGAACAGCACACTTTGTTTACATGCCTGTGATTGTTATTTTTGGCTGCTTTCTTGTAGCCTTCCATAAGGTGATGATTTTACCTACTATGCCCAAAGGCCCTTAATATTTTTAAAGATGTGTCAGGATGTTACAAATCTTCACAAGAACATTGAGATCGTCGTCCTGACTTAAGCTGCTGACTGAGAATTGGGGAAGTGGAGGGAGAAGAGAGATGGAGGTGAGGATTTAAGTCTCCATGAAATCATAACAGAGTTCGGATATGAGCATTATGTGATTCCTTGTATTTTGAGCTGTTGTGTGAAGACAGTCTGAAGAAAATATTACTGAAATAAGAACTGAGTCTTAGGCTATGAAATAGGGAAAATATCACAGCTTTAAGCTCAGCTGTGTGGGAAAGAGGACCCCTGGAACTGATCTAGAACATACACATGTTGATGTGTTATGTGCTATGTATATATTAGATCTAATATGTACATATTATATGTGTGTATATATGTTTAATGATCTTGTCACCTGTTTTTTTCACACATTTACCTGTTTCTATTTTTGATGGCATGAGACACCTTCTATTTGCTTTCATCTTAAGGTGGTTTGTATAATGAGACATTTCAGAGACCTGACAAACAGGAAGGCACATCCCATGTCTCTGGGCATGGAAACTGCTAAAACTAGAACTGCCAACCACAGGTAGTACTTTGGATTTTAATACTTTTCTCCTATCTGTTAAAAGGATAACTGATCCTTTAACACAAGGTGTGGTTATTTGTTTTAGAGTTAGTACTGCAAGATGTGTGAAAGTGATTTTTTTTTTTTTTTATGACTAGTGTTAGCAGAGACTTTTGAGCACATAAGAAGATTATAGGGGTAATTACAGGGATGCCTGGACCTTGAGGGTCTTAAGGAAGCTTATAATGGGTGTTTTGGTGACTTAGCTGCCTGTGAAGATGACTGTACTCTGGCTTTGTGCATACTTGTGCTAATATACCTCTTTTTTGTATGTTTTTTGTTTCGTTATTAAGCAAGTTGTGGTTTGACTGAAATTTATATTTGACCTGGCTATGTATTTTAAAATGAACTTTCTTGAATGGGAGCACTAATGCTTGTGTCTCTTGGCTGAGCTTGGTACTGAGTGTTTTGGCCTTTTTCGTCATGCATCTAGAGAGATAGTAAGCAAAACCACTTGTGGGTTAAATGATTCGGTGATCTGATAGGCCAAAATGGAAAATGCTACTGGAAATAATTGCAGTGTTACTCTTAAATCTGCAGGAAGCTTATATGGCCGTATGCTTTTAGCTTTTCCCAAATCCTAATTAAAAAAGAATGAATGCGTACGTGTGTGAATAAATAAAATCTAATATCGTCTCAAATAGAAGTGGTGCCAGGTAGTTAACTTTGCAGGGAAGGAGAATATGGAGCTAGAGAAAAAAAGTCTTTTGGGTCTAGTTTCAGTAATTTTAAATTAATTTAATTTAGAAAATCATGACTGAGGCAAAACTCCTACCAGCACTTACTGTAATTTTTATGAAGCAGGATGTTGTGGAGCGGGTGTTGTCAAGGCCTAGAGTCTGAATCTCTGCTTGTACATGGTGCCACAAAACAGCAAGTCCCAGCAAAATATTTTTCACTTACTATAACTAGAAGCATCACCAAGGATTCCCATTTTTAACTGTTCTGCCTGTCAGGTGGCAATGTGTACTAGAGAAGGCAAACCACACTTTTTTGATCCTAGGATGTGGCAGTGTTAGAACAGCTCTATCTCAAAGGGTAAGGCACATACAGATTTTCTTCAGTTTTACTTGCGTATAAAGAGCAGCCTCTCTTGCCTTCCTAACTGAGGCTGAAATAGCCAGCACTGCTGCAGGCACCAGTGCCTTGGCTCTACAGCACAGAAGTTTAAGTGTCCATACCCATTTCTCATCTGAGCTTCTTCAGGTGGAAGCATCATCTAGTATAAGTTTGGAGGAAAATTTTCAGTTCAGTCTGCAGTATATGCTCACAGCTTTCTCTCACACAATTGTCATCAGCAGTGATAGGAATTTAAAGCATTCCACAGCAGCAGGAACTGTCTTAATCTCAGTTAGCAGGGCAGCACTATTTGATAAAAAACGTGTGTAGTTTTGGAGGCTTAAGTAGGTCTTGAAGTGCAACTGAGGATAACCATAGCCTAAGTTGCTGTAGAAACTTCTTTACTAGCTGTAGGAGTCCAAAGCAGCTCAGAATGTGTTTTTCATTACTTTGGTTTTATCCTTGATGTAGGTATTATGGGAATCAGCAGGGTAGGGAAAGAGAGGGTGAAATAGCATCATGAAGTAAGAAGTGGTATGTGTCTGTGATGAGGATGACTTCCTTTACTGTGCAATTGTACAGGTGTTTGTACTTGCAGTGCTTTTAAAATGTTTGTGGTTGTAACCAAAACTGGTCATAATTTCTTACTCCTTTCTCATGCTAGTAGGAAGATATGGAAACAGCTTTTGGGGAGCTGAATATTGGCTGTGTTTTGCTTACAGGTAGAAATACTACTCTGTTCATTTGAGGCTTTGAGAACTTTTGGCTTCATTTTTACGCCAGTTGTAATCAAGGACTGAACAGTCTGGCCTTTGAAAGGGAATGGGCAATGCTGGAAGGCAAGAGAAAGAATTTGGAGGCTTGCCTCACTTCAGAAAGGTCCCTGACAGCATAGCTAAACAAGTTGTGCTTTTATAATGAGTTCTGTGGTTGTTTAGAGATACTGTAAATAACACATTCACCACAGAGGATGCACAACTGGTGATGAAATCATACACATACTGCTTTCAAACACTGGTCCCTTTTACTGACAGGTCCTCAGTGGTGTGAAGTTGTTTGTATATGCTTTTATCCAGCTGAATACAGAACATGTTGTTCTGTTGCTCTTAAGTAGAGTAGCATACACTTTGCTTACTACCCATTGGCAACTAATTGTTAGTTAGGATTAGGGAATTCTGTATAATCACTGATTACAATCCCTGCTCAGCATACCTTTAAGTGTGTTAGTCAACCTGTTCCTTGGCAACCTCATGTTTATGCTGACAATTCATTATATGTATGCTAACATTTTTAATAGATCCTGGAGAAATTAATTTCTCAAGTAGCAGGAAAGTTTGGATATTCATAAACATAGCTTATTTGTTTATTTTCTTTAAAAGAGCTTTGCTATATATGAGAAACTGCACAGAAGGTTTAGCCCTGCAACTTTTTTTAAACACATGTGACAGATTTCCCTCTACAGTGCATCTGAACAGCCTGGATAAGAGGAAATAGGTCTGAAAGAAGTCTTGAAGCCTCAATGAAAGAATCAGCTGTAATTATCATTCCTGATGTGGTTGTTTAAACTGTTCTTAAAGACCTCCAGTGATGGAGACTCCTGGACCATCTCAAGCAATCCTTTCCCATATAAAGCAACATCGACCTTTGGAAAACTCATCCTAATGGCTATTAGGACTGCTGAGCTGTCCAGTATAGATGTGGAAAAGAGATTATTCCTCTTAGCACATGTAAAGTTATGGCATAAAAACAATCAGCACATTTTATTATGGTACCTTTCCTTCCCCCTGTAATTACTTTTCCTTTAGGATGATTAATCCCAACTTTCTCTGTTTCCCCAGTAGAGAACCTCTGTCCATTCTAGTGTTCTTCTTTGGATTCTTTATATTTAAACAATATTTTTCTTTAAGTACAGCATCCAAAATGAAATACAGTCACATGTAAAGCTCTTTTTTTTTTTTTCCTTTTTTAATATCACAGTGTGAGACAACCAACTTGTGTTTGTCCGCCTTCCTGCAGAACCCCGTGCAGTCAGCTGGGTGAGGAGCACTCCATTTCCTACAGCACTCAAGGTGCTTTGCACAGGGCTGCACTGGAGGGGCTAAACTTGCTTGCACCACTGTGCTGAGTGCCATATAATGTTGGCCCTGCAGGAAAAAGCCCACACAGAAAAGAAAAAAAATCTTATTCCAAAGGTTGAATAGGGTTCAGATCATTGCAAATAGGAGTGTTTAAATATAGTGCATTTGAGAGCAAAGCTCAAACTATCATACTCCCAGCGTGTTTTCTCTTTTCATTTTAATTAACAGGTTCTCTCTGTACCATGCTCCTTTCCTGGATGAGACCAATATTAGTTAATGGACCAAATTCTCTGTGTGGGCAGTTATTTTCTGTGTGCTGTGTGCAAACTTTCCCAGGTTAGGATAACAGCACTTTACAGGTATGCGAATACCAGTGTAAGGTTAAAAGCAAAGGATGATCAAGCTCATGTATTCCAAAATATTCTCTTCTTTAGACCTTTTTAAGCCCCAACTGGTCCACTTAAAAAGAAAGTAGAAATTTCTCTCTGTTTCAGGATTATTTCTTATACTTATTTGGGGGAAACCCCCATCAAAGTGCTTTTTTTTCTATCCAGGAACTGGAGAAATGATGCCTTAGGTCAATGGTAACTTTACTCCTGCCAGTCTCCATATTAGGTCAGTTTATAGCAGGAGAATATTAGTGGGATAGTAGGAATATCGCCATTAGAGATAATTAGGCTAGAAGTCCATTGCCAAGTGACTGTTGGAGGGGGGGTTAAAACCACAGGGAGTGAAATAGAGTAAACTGTAGCTCATAACTTGTGTAACACTGACCTGCTTTTCCTTTAGCATAAATAAAAGTTTTATACTAGTTTGCCTGTACATGGCAAAGTAGCACAAAGTATCTGTGTTGTGACCTGATCCAGAAACACTGGTCGTTTTCGATCATGGGCACTTAAGCAGTGTGACTTGTGAAAGGCCAAGCTCTTTGTTGTAAGGGAAGAAAATAGCCATCTGCATGATGCAGCCTCACAACTAATTGAAATTGGCTTGATATAGAAGACTTTATCCTCTTTTACTGGGTGCTATTCTTTTCCATAGGAAAGTATTTCTTCTTGAGATAATTTTTTTTTTATTGAAAAGTTCTTGACGTAGTTGCTTTAAAAAATCTGTCATTTGGGGTATCTCATCTTGGTACTTCTATTGTGGTTTCTAAGGTGTGGACATACAGTTACTATGAATAATGTTATTTCCTAGGATTAGGATATTAGGGGAAGAATGCATCAACAGTCATCCAGGATCTCTTAATTCAGCTCTTTCACCTCAGAAAGGGGTAGAATCCCAACATACAGGAGCTGGGGTCAGCTCTTAAGAGAGCGTCTGGTTATACCCGATGTGCTGTCCTCTAGCAGCCTCTTTCATTTAAGGCAGGAGTGGATTTTCCAGCTCTGCAAAGGGCATATCAAACAACATTCAGGTACATTGTAAGTATTCCATTTGAAGTAACCAATAACTGAGTAGAGGATGTTAGTGTATTTCTTTTCCCTTTCTTTTGAACCTGTTTCACTGCAGATAGAATTCTTCTGAACAGTAAATATCTTAAGACTGATACACTATGGAAATGATCATGTTGGTGTTATTTCTTGATCCAATGATATTGTTTATTTTAACATTATTTGAATAAAAGTGAAAGTAGTTATTAACATGTGCAGTCATTTTCATTTCATTTTTATTGTTTGGAGACGTGATGTGCATAAGCCAATTTTTTTTGAAAAATCAACAGAAGCAGCCTACAATTATTTTAAATTGTACTAAGCATGCAATAAAGGAGAACAGTTATGTGTGTTTGATCAGAAAGGGGTCTGTCCTTTATTTTGGAAAATTATATCTATTTATTTGCATTTATATGCAAATAAATGTGCATCAGCCTTGCTTGTCCTTTGTGTTTTTATTCTTGAACTCGTGTCACGATTCCCAGTAAAACTGAACTCTTGCTCAGCCACAGTTCTGCCTTTTCTCTCATTACAGATGTAATGACATCCTTGCTCTTGGAATATTTTGGAAAGGGAAGGGAGATGCTTCAAATGTGTGGTATCTTGTGGAGAACACCGGCAGCCCCATTCACACTACGGAGGCCCGGTTTCAATGCAGTGATATTTTTCAAGCTATTCTTGACATTAAACCCACAACTTCTAAATTCAGTTTAGAATCCAATGGGTAGCTGTTTCAGCTTCCAAACATAGCGTGCTGTTCTGAGGAGTAGCACCTGAGGAACTCAGTGCTTCACCAGGTTCAATGTGATGCTATTTTTTAAGTAGATAGGTTGAAGCTATTGACAGCATCATAAATGAAAAGCCCTACTTTTAAGTTCCGTTCAGAATCTAAGGGGTATCTGTTTCAGCTTCCAAAAATAGTGTACTGTCCTGAGGAGTCCCACATAAGGAAGGAACTCATCAACGCTTCTCTGGGTTAAACTTCTAGGTTGTCCTGAAATGCAGATCAGATCATCTCGAAACAAATGCCAATTCAAGAGAAGCCTGTAGTCTTTGTCATGAGACCAATGTTTACTGTTCTCGGATACTTATTTTTTTTTACTGTCTTTGTCTTGGAGAGTATGCAGCCAGAATGCATTTCAACCCTGTTTCCCAGTTGCTTTCTCCAGTGTGCATGAGAATCAGCATGGTTTTAACCAGATGTGAGATTCATCTGAGGAGCTTCTAATCCTGGCCCAGGTTTTTTCAGTGGAGAATACCTTTAAGAGCGTGATCTGTAATAAACGGAGTAGTGCATATAGGTCTGTGTTTAATCGGTATGTGCAGCAATCTATAACCCCTCACTGACTCCTGTGTCTGTAGCTTTACTGAACAGTCATGGAGGTGCACTGGAACCTTTTGCAACCTTACACAGTAGAGCCTCTGGAGAAGTGAAGGGATGACCCAGGGAGCTTAAGAACCAGGAACGGTCCTAGTAAGGACTTAAGAGGACCATCTCTTCAGTGTCATCGTTCACTTTGGCAACAATTCACAGCTAATCTCACATAGTGCTGTACTAGGGGAACTTGAAAATCTAATCTTAATGGGATGCTTTATGGCAGCCCAGATGACGAGTGTGCAGTAATTATTACTGAATGTGGCAGAGCTTGGCTGTTGTTGTGTATGATGCCTTGCCTGCCTCCTTTTCTCCTCTTGCTTTAAGGAAAATATTTTTTCTTTCATGCTGCTAATAAACATCAGTTAGAACAAAAACATCTCCTCCAAGACTAGCATGGCTGTGCTGTGGCTGTTCAGTTTCTTTAATGCTTAGTTGTTCTGAAACAGGTTTCAGTTGCTCTCTGCTACTAGTCTTGCTTGGGAAAGGCACATTAACTGGTCTGTTTCCCAAGAAGTTGTTTCTGTTTCTTATTTGTCTTGTGTGTGTTACGTCTTGATAAGAGGAGATTCCTTGATTCTCCTTTTTATTGTTGGCTTTGTAGTGTATTTCCCAATATGTTAATTAGGAAGTTTTACTTTGTGATGTTCCTGAAGAGATACTGTCCTGTAAAAAAAATGCTGTGAGCAGACTGCCCCGTATAATAATACATAATGCTCTCCACTCCCATATATTTCTGTGTCCTTTACACTTGTTTGGTTACCTTTCTGGTTCTCCTATGCATATTTGTACTTCCCTTAGATTCTTTTCTGGATTATCTATGTATTCATTGTTTCCTACAGCAGATCCTTTTCTGATTTATTTCTGCCGCTCTTGTTAACATGTTATTTATTCATTCTGTTGTTTCTATTGTAAAATGAAGTTTCTAGGGCCGTGCAGAAACTGTGGTTCTTTTTACAGGATGGTCTTATTACCAGGACTTGGGGACTTCAGTGTCCACAGCTTCTTAAGTTTGGAGTGCCACATGCATCTTGAGCAACTAAGACTACCAAGAAATAGAGGACTCACGCCTCAGTATCTTGGGTGTTACTCTATGGCCAATAACTTGTGTTCTCACAGCACCAGCTTCAGCGCTGGGAAAAGATGATGCAACTTTGCTGTAGCGGGTAGAGTTGAACTCATTTGTGTTGGTCATGAACTTGGCCCCAGGTCTGAAAGCTTGGACAGCAGTAGCTCAGGATAACCTGTTTCCAGCAGAGTGCTCTGAGAGCGGTGATGAGGTCTGTTCTATTGAATTAAGGACATGGAAGAAAAGGCTTTGGGCAAGTTTCATTCCTCTTAAGCTACTAGCAACTTCAGTTTCTTTACTTGTCATGTTTTGAGGATGTTGTTAAGGAGAAAAAGACAAAAAGACCAGAATTAATTGCTAAATCTTGAGATACTTGCACAAGGAAACATACTACTTTCATAATTATTCTTAAAACTAGTGCAGTTCCAGAATCTCTGGTAAGGATATTTGCCTTGAATTTGCATATGTCATGCAGTGGATGCCTAAGCCTGACAGCCTATAGGGAAGGGGCAGTTTTGGTTATTGGTTTGTTTGCTGTTGTTTGTTTTTTATTATTTGAAATAATATTTGTGTTGCCTTCTCTCCCCTAGTAATTTTGATAGGGGATTGTCTTCTGGAAGTTCTGTGGGTATGAATTATGGCAGAAGCTTGATCTTTGGTATTACAGCGACTCATTTATTACAGGGTTTTTTTAGGAGATTTCTCCTTTTCCAAGTGAGGTCAAGGCCAATAACCACTTGCATGTTGTAAAGAAAAACCTTAGGTAACTTATTTCAAACCTCTACTTAAACTGAGTACTTCTTGAACTTCTGTCCCATCTCTTTGTGTGTCTCTCTTCTTTCCATGTTTTCAGCTCTTGGTGAGCACTTAGTTTCAGCCCCAAAGGCTGGGGTAGCTGGGACTGTTCTGTTCTCTTCCCCAGCTTTTCTGTGAAATCTCTTTTTTTTTTTGTGAAAATGCATTGACAGATTCTCTCTCATGTGACTTGATTTGCTGAGTGATACATGCTGCGAGTACCACTAAATGCCTTCATATCTGACTGTGCAAGAGCTTTTCAGTATTATTTGCTTATGCATATACAGCTGTTTGAAAAATTAAGCATGTACAGGCATATTGTTACAATCTGGCCCTGGAGCAATGAAGTTGTTGTTTTGTGAGTTCAATACAGAGTGAGGGTTTATACCAGTTGAAAATCACGTCTTTCCAGATTTTTTCATCATGCTTTGTGTAACAAAATTCTTGTGAATTAACTTCCTAAAGGAGCTGCTTTTAGGTGTTGCAGGTTGGGACTTCCATTTATTCCTTGAACTAATACTGTTTTGGAGCAACGAGCCTGCTGACCTGAACAACTTAAAGCTCAGTCCAAAGGTATTTTTCCTTTGTCAGCATGGCACAGTTAAGGATATATGTCAATGAAGAGAGTCCCTGTGGATAACTGGGTTACTAGGATACAGCATAGGCTCTGTTTTAATTAGGCAGTTACTCTTGTCTTCAGGCTCTCTGTCATTTCATTGCTTCTAGAGATTTTGTAGTGATAACGTAATTTAAGAAACAAAAATTACTTTGTTTTAAGGATGTATTTTTTGCACAAAGTCTTTGTATGCATTGGGTGCAAAATACTACTCACTGATATGCCATCTGCAGAAAAGAGAGGCTAATATAAATTTAATTGGTCTTTTCAAAAGCCTCCAGGATCTGCATTTTGGGGGACGCTGCAGTGTTGAGCATAAACAGAAAGCTTCTCAGTAGTCATTTGGTTGGATGAAAAGTGACACTGGCTCTTTAGAGACTAAAAATCAAGTTACTGTGGAGAGAGCAATTAAAAAAAAAAAAAAAAGACGGGGGAAAGAAAGCCTTTTCTTTTTAAAAATGTGACCTGGTTATCATGATGAGCAAATATGATGAGAGTTTTTCTTAGAATTAACATTTGTAAAGCCAATTCAAGTTTGTGTACTTTATCCCTTACATATGGCTTCCCACATGATGATGTCATGTACAACTAAATGCCAAAAAAGCATGAATGCTACACTTTGAACTGTGATTTGATTTGCAGTTTTCTGTGTGTGCGCATGCATGGCCAGCCAGACGGTCATGTTAGAGCACTGAGCTCTGCATGAAGCCATTGCTTTTCTCAACTGTGGGTGATGGTCTGTAGGAACACATAGTGGCCACAGAAGGCTTCTGTATGGGAAGCATCTACCTTTCTTCCCCCTGAAATGTTTGAAATAGTGTGAATTGTCATGGCCAATTTGCTTTCTCACCTCTGCATTTGGGTATCTGTTCAGAGCAGTTCTTGAGAGGGACTGTCAGCGCGAGGCATCTTGGTGCTGTAAAAGCTTTCTGCAGTTCCATGAGTGAGGATTTCTGTATGGTTTGGGTCTGCAGGTGTTGTGTAGGCATGACAAACTGTTCTGTGCATGGGTTTTGTTCCCAGCCCACTTGTTAGAAAAGTTGTGATTTTTTCAAAAGTACTAATACTGTTTGGGAGGTGGATCTCACCATGTGCTTGCGTTTGTGGAGTGGGTGGTGGGGTGGTTCACGCTCTCCCCATCTGTATGCTCTCCTGCCCTTACTGCCTGATCTGGTGGTGTGCTGTTAGCTTTTGTGTTACAAAAAGCTTCACTTGAGTGGCAAGGTTTTTCCTCTCTTTTGTGCAAAAGAGAATGTGTTACAGTGGTATTAAATAAAGAGAAGCTGTGGGTTTTTTTTCTTCTAATCTACCGTTTACTGTAAACTACTAGAGAGTCCTGTTGTGCCTCAGCAGTGGATATGTTAGGAAGATTCCTGGATCAGAACATAGGTGACAAGTTTTCTGATGGAGGTGTTCCATCGGCTCTGCAGTGGAAGTTGGGATCCCAGACTGCCTACAGCTCTTTAACATGATGGTTACCAGAGAAAGTGTCCTAAAGGAAGTTTTGCGTGGTTTTTTAGTGTTGGATAAGGAAGAAAATGTAGATGCTAGTGCCTGGTATTATAGCTTCATTGGTATTGGTTTTCAAATGCAGTGCTTGATGAGGAGTGTCCTGATGTATTTTTAGACTCGGGTATGAAATGCAGTTAGACTGCCTTCTACTAGAGCTCTTTCTTTACAAAGTCTTCATCAGCTCTGCTGGCAAGCAGCCAAGGGCTTATCTCTGCCCCTTCCCTTTGTGCTTTGGTGCATCTTTTCTCCTTGTGCAGAGATCGAAGCTTGTGCTCGTTTGCTGTGCAGGAGGGGGAGTTTCCTCTGTACTTGCACCTGGGCAGCAGCTGAGCCACATCTGTTTGCATGTGGATGAAGAATGACTTCAAGATGTTCCTCTTCTTTCTTGGCTATGTACTGAAACCTGAAGTGTGCAAAAGTGAGCGTGCATGTACGTAGGCACTCACTTTGCATGCTTCCTATTAACGCTTCTTTTTCTCTTAATACAATTTTTTCTATTTATTATGAAATTTTGTCTTCAACTGTAGTGCAAAAGAGTGCCAAGACTTAGCATGATTTTTTTTTTATTTCTTAACTTTCTCTTTTAGCCTTTCAGCTGGTACAAGCAGCTTAATTAGTTAAAATTCCGAAGGGCTTGTGGTAAATGATGGAGATATTCTCGATCTTTTAGAATAAGCAAATGAGCTTCTTTGAGAAACAGCTGTTAGGACTCTGGATGATTTGTGTCCCTTGCACAGCCGAAGTGTGTGCTGCCCCAAGGGAGCATTGGACACGGGTGCAGCACGTGCTCTGGGGAGCAAAACCTTCCAAAAGCTGCCCAGAGCCCCACAGAGGGGCTGGGAGCTGGAGCTCGGGAAAGGAGGAATGGTGCAGGCTCCCATCCCTTCCTCTCCCTGGCTTTTGTGTGCCGGGGTGATTACTGTCACTGTTCAATCCATGCTTAATGCCTCCCAGAGAAGAAAGCAGACAGATTTTTCAGCTGCACATGCTTCTGTGGCTGGTATTTTCCTGTAAGCCAGATACCTAAGAAATTTAGTTAGCGGCTTACTCAAGAGAACTGTGTAAATACTTTGCAATGACCTAATGCATACAAGCTCTTTTTCATGGAAGCTGAACTAAATGCTGTTAAATAAATTAGAAAGTTACTAAGTGTTAAGCTGTATGAGGAAGAGTTATGATTTTTTTTCAGATACATTTTCATCTATCATTCTCTCTACCTTTGGGTGGTCTTTGTCCTACGCTAGGTTCAGTTATCTCAATTTCTTACATTCCGTTTCTCAAAGAAAAAGTTAAATTAAAAAAATGTTGTTAAAAGCTTCCCTTAAATGTGATATGCAACTCTACCCTATAGTCAGGGAGCTGTTTCAAGTGGTGAATATTCCTAGTGAGTTCATAGCTTTAATCTTAATAATTTGGGAACTGTTGTTATCTAGTTAGTTAACAGGAATTTTCCCATAATATTTGGAGCGTATGTAGCATCAGTTGCCTCTTTACCTTAAAATGCCTCTGAAACAATGGGCAGCACTAAAAGAACAATTTTGCTCCTTGCCTAAAAAATGAAGGTGCTAAAATTTAATTTTGTAGATTGTTGTGTTAGTACACAGAAGATCGTTTTTTTTGCAGTGAGATGTTTTGAACTGGTTTGCTGCTAGTCTGCAGGCACTTTCTTGTGTTTGCAAACTTTATTGGCTGTTACTTAGTTTCTCAAAAATAAGAGCAAAAATTACTAGTTCCATCCTCAAGGTTTAATTTTATCACAAGTAAAGACTTTTCTGTTTTATTCATTGTTGTCATACCTGTACCGATCATCTATAATTTACCATCTTCATAATATAGGAAATTACCTGATTTTAATAGATACATATAGTTGTGATAGTGTACAATTGCCACATTTTAATAGCAGAGTGCAGAAGAGTGATGCAAAGTTTTTGAAGTCCCATGAGAGATTAGTGGCAGAGGTGAGATTACATCTTGGATCCTGCATTTAAAAATATTTGAAAGTATATTTATTCTAAATAAATGAAATATGAAAATATGACAACATATGAATAGATGCATGTGTTATTACAAATATATATTTAGAAAATCATCCTTTTTAACTTATAGAGTATAGAACAGACATTACTTTTCAGCACTGCAGCTACAGGAAGGATGAAAACTGCATCCCTCTAATTGCTTTCTGGAAAAATGACTAGTTCCTGGTTTATGAACACAAGCCGACACGGTACATTTTTGTCACTGAAGAAGTCTATAGATTGCAGCAGTCCTTTGCTGTAGTCATGGGAGAGTGCTGTGCTGGTGTTATGGCCCTCACCAGTGTTCAGGGTGCATGGCTGTGCTTCTGTAAATACAGATTTGGTAGCTGAAGGGGTCGTCATGTTCAGTGCCAGGTTTCATTACTTCTGAATTTTGTTTAGGCTCTGAACAGTTTGGAGGGGCAGCAGAGAGCTCGTCACCCCAAGCCCATCAGCACATTTCCTATGCTGTCACTCCTCCCGTGTCCGAATGTCATTGTCTGAGCTGAGGCATTGTACTGGTGCCATCTGTGCCTCCCGCTGGCCCCTGACACAAGTGCTCTCCTTTCCTCCCCTTTGCTATAGCTTGGGATAACAGCTTTGCTTCATAAGCTATCTATTCTTTTTCATAATGTTATCAGCTTGGTGGAGTTTGGCTTGTCTGATTGTCATCCTGAGACCGTTGTCTCACTCAACAGCGGTACAGTTGCTGGATGGGGAAACCGTTACCCAGCAATAACAGCTGTGCAAACAAACAAGTCAGCATAGATATTCATCAATAGCTTTGTGCGATTGTGGCATTGAGATACACCAGAACACGTGCAATCTGTCTGCTTTCTTTGTCCCATGGTATAGCCAGATCGGCTGGTCTGCGCTGATGAGGGTGTGATTGTCATGCCGTGGTGTGCCTTCACCTCCTTCCCTTTTTCCTTTGCTTTTCCTTCCTCTTTGTGGGCTGTCTGGCTGTTCCCGGGCACATCTGCCGCGCATCCCATCTGCTCTGCATGAGAGCACGCACAGTCCTGACGAGCAGTATTCAACTAGTACGCTGTTCTTCTGGAGGTGACAGAAAACAATAATTTGTCTCATTAATGGCATATCACTGATGGCTCTTCCTTCTAAAACGCTCAGTAGAGCAAATAGCATGGAACACTGGCTTGCAAACTTGGTGAGTTGTTGTTTCAAAATCCTATATGCACAAGTGAATTTTTCCCACTTCACTTACCTCAAGTAACAATGCTCTTAGCTTGTCCTATAGCTTGTAACATTTTCAAGACATGGTGTGTTTTCCTGAAAAAAAGGAAACGTCTTTTTCAGAAGTTGTGTTCTTCCCTTCCTGGTGTCAGTGACAGAATTCTTTACGTTAAGAGGCACAGGTGTATGACAACATTGTTATTTGCTATTTATGTCTTTCAAGGAAGAAATATTAGCAGAGTGTCAAGAAAATCTTAATTCTGAAGTCAAAACAAATTTAAAGCCAAGATTGCCCTTGCAATCTTATGCATGTCTGTTGGACAGTTGATGGTGGTCCAAGTAACTCTTCAGAACATCTTTGTGACATGTAGTCACTTCCAGCAGGATCTTGCCTTGTGACAGCTCCCCATCAAGTTGATCAAAGATAAAGGGAGCTCTCTGTGGGTTAAGGAAGATGATACACAGCATAGGCGTGTATAGGTGGTCAGACTGTTTTGTTTGTGGAATCATCTCTAGTTTTGGGTCAAAGATTTGTGGAGATAGGTGTTTAAAAGTGCAGTTACTAATTAGTATGTATTCACCTTTGCTGGTCATATCAACTGTCACGTGTAGCAATTTCATGTTTACCATGCTTTATGTGTTGAAGCTAACGCAGATGTCTTGCGTTACTGCCGCAGCAATTTGCAACATGAAGCCATGATGGACAAGAAGAACTTTACCTGTTAGCATGTTTGCCTGCAATTTGGAATTCACTGTAAGCAAGCACTAGGTGTCCAAAGCGTGACCAAGGTGGACAGGATTTTAGAGGGCTGGCTATAAGGAATTGTGCATGCGTATAGGGAGAGAAGTGATTCATTTTGGCAGTGTTTGTTTCATAGCCTTGCAAGTATTTTCCTTTAATAACTCCCTGCTTACTCAGAATGTCACAAAGAGTAAAATAAAGGCTGGAAGCCTAAGTCAAAGGAAGGAGCGAGGCTAGGGAGACTTTTAGCAAGGGGAAAACACTGAACAACTTTTGGTCAGCAAATGGGTCTGACTCAGGGTCCATGTTTTGTTTCTGTGCTTGCTAGAAACTACTTTGTTACGTTAACTGCTTGTGAAAGCTGTTACTCCATGGTTGCTGCACTGACCTCCATGGAAGAAGTCAGGGATGGACTTGGGTATTTGTCTTCCATAGCTTTTACAAGAGTGTACCTGGTTTTTCTTTTCTGTTTTTTTGCCCTGAGAGCGTTGTAAGGCAGTATATTTTATCATCACACCACAACTAAGCATCATAAAGCTGGCAATGCCTACAGTGAGTTTCAGGAGAGAATGGATCGGGACTACTTGAGAGAGTAGTGTTGGCTATGCTGCAAAACATTGTGCATGGGATCTGTAAAATAAAGTATATAATCACAGTGCTCATATTTGATTTGGTGTGATTAGTGGTACAGTGGTATTAGTTCTGTGCATTAATTCTTGTAATTGTGCTTTTCGGATCAGCAGCTTCAAAATTTATCAAGTTGGTG